>NC_064920.1:526716112-527037674 GCF_023897955.1 Schistocerca gregaria
TTTTTTCTTTATCTCTTCTCTCAAACGGCGCAGGATGTTGTAATAGTATGGTGCGTGGATGGGTACGTGCCGGCCAGAGTGGCCGAGTGGTTGTAGGCGCTACAGTCTGGAGCCGCGCGACCGCTAGGGTCGCAGGTTCCAATCCTGCCTAGGGCATGGGTGTGTGTGATGTCCTTAGGTTACTTAGGTTTAAGCAGTTCAAAGTTCTAGGGGACTGATGACCTCAGAAGGTAAGTCCCACAGTGCTCAGAGCCATTTGAACCATTTGATGGGTACGCCCTTTTGGAGGTAATCCACTATAATTACCCCTTCTGCTTCCCAGAAGACCGATGCCATCACCTTACCGGGTGATTTTTGCACACATAATTTTTTTGGAGTAGGGAATGAAGTATGTCTCCATTGTTGTCACTGCTGTTTTGCTCAGGATCAATGAGGTGAATCCACGTATCGTTCATTGTCTCATATGTTGCAAGAAAGCCGTCTTCACCCGCTTTAAACTGGCGGTCGATTTCTTCACAACACCTCACACGCACCTGTCCCTGGTCTGCATTCAGGTCTTTCGGGACCCTCCGATTAAACTTCCCGCATTCCCAAAATATCCACAACAATGTCACGAGCACGCCCATGGGAGATAACAAATGTGATTTCAATGTGCTCCAACACGCAGTTCGACGATCCTGCAAAATCTTATCGTGAATAGCAGTCTCTGTTTCATCAGTGGCAATGGTGACAGGCTTTCCGCTCCTTGGCGCATCTTTCGCAATCGTTCTTCCGCGTTTGAAGTCGGACACCCAGTTTTTCACTGGTGCATAAGACTGAGCATTGTCCTTAAGTGTACTCCGCACGTCCTCCGCAGTTTTCTTGGGCGTCAGTCCCTTCAAATGAAGATTCCCTCGATATTTGCCATTTTGCCTACACTACGGTATATAACGCATCCTAGCGGCGAAACTGACGAAGCTGGAGCCCCGAAATTTGACTTGCATACCCACAGAGGGTTACCATAAAATTTGGTGTTGTTGTTTGTGCGAGACGTTACAGTAACTATCTCGGTTTAGAAACTTCGACCACCCCTCGTGTTCAACAGTGTGAGTCTCAACAGCAAGTCTTAAATTTCATAGCTTGGCACAATGTTTTCAGTTCTCATCCAAGGCAAGGTGACTCAGCTGACAGACATAGTCTGACATATCTGAAGATTTGTAACAAGAACTCCCAATTTAACTGAAATCTTTTGGTACTTTTTCATAATACACAGTTTTGAAAGATCTTTCACAACTTCAGAGACACGCTGCTTCATAAATAGGCATTTCTCTGTAGAACTAAATTGTTTACGACAGTCACGCATTTCAAAAAAATGGCTCTGTGCACTAAGGGACTTAACTTCTGAGGTCATCAGTCCTCTAGAACTTAGAACTACTTAAGCCTAACTAACTTAAGGACATCACACACATCCATGCCCGAGGAAGGATTCGAACGTGCGATCGTAGCGGTCGCGCGGTTCCAAGCTGTAGCGCCTAGAACCACATGGTCACTTCGGCCGGCCCACGTATTTCAATTCCCAAGAGATCACGTCAGAAGGCGTTTATCAACTGCTGTGTGAAAGATGCGAAACAATAAATAATTTGGATTTGGGATTTAAATACAAGTTAAACTTACAAACACTGCAACACCTTGATTGAATTTAGCAAGTAATATAAAATTTCAAGGACGTTCAAAATTGGCCGTGGCATGTAAATACCTAGAGCTACACATGAATAAATGGTTATTCGCGATTCCCTCTTGGGTTTCAGAAGATGACTGCACGAAAACTGCAAGATATACAGAAGACTGACATGTATCAGTGGACAGATTATGTAAGTTTTGAATTCAAATTAAAGATGCTCAAAATAGGGAACCGTCTGTGACCTGGCAAACGTCAGTATGTGCGTACTCATCATTCCAGTCACTGCCACCAGAAGGCGCAACGCAGCTTTGGAAATATGTTTACTGAGTTGTCTATCTGCAGGCGCGAACTATAATCTGCCAGTAAACTGAAGAACGAGCGGTAGAGTCCCTACTCTGTCTACCAAGCTACGTCACAAGGAGCACCTACAGGCTGTTTCCCAGTATTATGTCGACCCTTCTGCAACCCACCTTTTAAATGAGTGGCAACACTGTTCAGACACACCTAGGAGTGTTTATTTCCAACTAAATGTGATATTACTACACGAAATACGAAAATTACT
Source organism: Schistocerca gregaria (assembly GCF_023897955.1). Taxonomy (NCBI): domain Eukaryota; kingdom Metazoa; phylum Arthropoda; class Insecta; order Orthoptera; family Acrididae; genus Schistocerca; species Schistocerca gregaria. The sequence goes on from NC_064920.1 coordinate 526,718,335, forward strand.
CACATAGCTAGCAAAAGAAACACAAGTCAACAGAATCTAAGTAATTCACAAGTTCGCTCCTCCGTTTACGACAGAGTATAATTCTATGTGACAGTATGAAACAGATGATTTGTCTGCACGTTCTGACACACCTGCCTTATAGTCCACCTACGTCATGGCGAAACATGCTCAGAATCTACACTTGGGGATGCTCTGTCCACTTACTCTGTATATCTCCTGTATGTCTCGTAGTCATCTTCTGAAGCCCCGGAAGTACGTATGAATGACCCTGTTCTGTTTGTGGACGGGAAACGTTGCGACAAAATAAGCTGTTGCTGTGCGTGCTATCACCCCTCTGTGGAAGTACAGAAACGCGCATAAGTGGAACGGAGCATGGCTGCAATGATGAGGTGTTATGACTGAAACCAACAAACTGCCTGGCGTTCCTCCTTACGGGAACTGATATAAGAAAAAGTATTCATTACTCATCTGCAGGCAACCCATTGTCCCGTGAGAGAAGGGCTGCTTCTTAGTAAGGAGGCTTTCCACAGTGTGATGTACAATTACTGCATGTCTCGTATATATTGAATGTGTTTTACTTCACAAGACGGTAGGAGTTGGTTTGCCAACTGATGTGACCTTTATTTCGAGTGACAATGAAACAGTTGTGTTAAGAGTTTTGTGGTTGTGTTACGTTTCTAACATATTAAGCTGTCAGTTAATTTTAGCTTGTAATCAGAACAGGTGCCTCACTAGCGTCGTACGTGATCTGTCAATCATAATGGCTGGACTTAACGGTTCCATAACATAAGTACCGGAAGCATGTGTTTTTTTTAAATCTAATTTGCGGCTTCCAGGAGAACAGATTGGAGATAAGTGGAGTAAAAATGAAATGTGAAACAACAATGTGTGTGACTCACATACAGTAGGCGTACTGAATTACAAAATTAAAACTAAAACACACAATAAAAACCACACACACACAATACAAGAAGATACTGAACTAACATATCACATGTAGAGACAACACATAAACATGCAAGACCACAGTACACAAAAGTAAACGATTTGGTGCATGACATACACACGTACACGAGGCCTCTATACAGTATATAAAATAACAAATACCCTTGAAATCTATTTGTACACTTCAACACCCAAAGGAGACAAATTCCAAGAATAAGGCATATACTAGCTCAAATACCAAAGCTGCATTACCGTTAATGTTAGAAAGACAAGTAGAAATTTCAGCAAAATTATTAAGACACTAACCACTCCACATTTGCTGAACATGTAAACCGATATAACCATTCTATCAAAAATATAGAGCAAGACATGAAAATTATCAGAACAAAATATCCACAATATATGACTTACTCAAATACAAGAAAATTATCACATTCAAAAAGCTGTTGCAGAGAGTAAGCAACCGAAAAATGACCAGACAAAAAAAAAAAAAAATGGTTCAAATGGCTCTGAGCACTATGGGACTTAACATCTATGGTCATCAGTCCCCTAGAACTTAGAACTATTTAAACTTAACTAACCTAAGGACATCACACACATCCATGCCCGAGGCAGGATTCGAACCTGCGATCGTAGCAGTCGCGCGGCTCCGGACTGAGCGCCTAGAACCGCAAGACCACCGCGGCCGGCAATGACCAGACACATATAGGCAGCAACTTTCCACAAAAACTAGTCTCCCCCCACTCATACACAGGCAAAGATAACTTTTGAACACAGACCATAAAATACATCATCAATTGTAATACTACAAAACATAAACAACGTAACATGGTGCGAGAGCGTGTGAGCAGTTTGTCTCCTGTGCCCAAAATGGCGTTTAGTGCTACGGGCAGAACAGCAGCTTCATCAGCAGCTCAGAAAGAATACAGTTACAACAATATCAATGTACACGATAAGTAATGAAAAAAAATTGAACAAAAGGTGCCTATGGTAGAAAAGTTTGTAACTTACATGTACAACAATAGATTAGGCAATCTGAAAGAGCTGCATAAAAATAAAAATGCATATATATTTGACGATACTAATGGCGCTCTAATAAATCGTGGCGAAAAGCATGTGGCAAGACAAATATTGCCTTTATTCCATTGTAAACAGACAGTCCTAACCTAAAAATTTTGTTTATGATGAATTGAGAATGAGATTGTAAATTATTCTTAATTGGTTATTCGTTTCCGCTCACACTCCCACCACTCTTTTTTGTTAAGGCGTTCATTTTCTGGAAATAAAACCTTTGCGGTTTTGCATTGTCAAAAGCACTGTCAAAGAAATTTCCAAATCTTACGATTCCATCACACATACCCACGTCTTCATTCGAAATGAAGTCTCTAGACTTAGATATACTTTGTTATTTATGGCGAAATAAAATTTAATATTTTCAGAGACAATAAAGCATCTTTTCCAACATTAGTAAAATCATTTCTTCCTCAGTTCTATATGTTATGTTTCATTCGTTGAATAATGTTTTTTCTTAAAACATAAGTTATTCTCTTTAGCGAAAGATTTCTAATATATGTCTTGAGCGGCATTATTGTATCGCAAAACTCAGAAAGACTACCAAGACCATCAGAACCAGATAATTATCTTGTCCTGACAGGTACAGAGACTGAAGAAGTACTGACAAAAATCCATGGACGTGATTACCGAATGGAACACTATCTGAAAGGGAGAAATATATCAATTTCGCGGTGTATGCATTGATATGTTTCGCAAATATGTACTAAGTAAGATTCATATGAGATGACAGTTAAGGGAGTACCTAGCAAACACTGCATCGAAATGATAAGGGGCTTGTCAATTACTAGCTATTTTAGCATGATACATGTCACTGATGAGAGTATAATCCGGCTCTTCAATATTTTACTCAACTAGAGTGTAAATACGAACCAGAGGTCCTCACACTCCAGTGCATCACAATTTTTTCAACCTACAGCGAACTATCTGAGTTACGTTGCTTACCTGTTTGGATTAAGGCCATTGTAGAAGAGTGTGTCTCAGTTAACTGTAAGCCTAATTTATTGGGCAGATATACCAATAGATCAACTTTTACTGTTTAAAAAATCCTGCCATTTGCTCGCAAACCTATATATTCACACGTAACATATGCACCTACATGTTCATCTACATCTATACTCCGCAAGCCACTTAAAGGAGGGAGGCGGATGTGTACTTTGTGTACCACTCTCATTTCCCCCTTTTACTGCTCCATGTCCGAATGCATCGCGGAAAGAACGTCTGCTACTAAGCCTCCGTCTCTGGTCGAATCTATCCAATTTTACCTTCATATTCTTGTCACATGATATACGTAGGTGGACTGACTTTTTTAGGAACGTGCGTTCTCGAAAGGTTATCACTAAAGCACATAGTGATGTAGAACGCCTCCCTTGCAGCGTCTGCCATTAGAGTTGGCTGTGGATCTTCGTGTCGCTTTTGCACTTACTGTATGAAACTGTAACGAAACGCGCTGTTCTTCAGCGAATTTCCTATATCTATCCCATCTGGTACGGATCCCATACTGATGAGCAGGGCTGAAGTACTGATCGAATGAGGGTTTTGTAAGCTACCTTCTTTGTTGGTGGACTGCATTTGCTGAGGATTATTTCAGTGAGTGTCCGTCTTGCAACTGCCTTATGTGCGATTAGTTTTGTGCGGGGGTTCCACTTTAAATCGCTACGTACACATGCTCCCAGATGATTTATAAAGACTATGCAACCCACTATACGGTGCATGGCGGAGGGTGTCTACTAGCCCTGCTATCATTCGTTTTCCTTTTCACTTCTTTTACGCACCGGTAAGAAATCTAGTCGAACGCCTCTGAATTGCCTCGATCTCTTCCTTTGATTAGAAATGTTGAGGCTCGCAAACACTGAAGCAATACTTTAGGATGGGTTAGACAAACGTTCTGTATGTGATCACTTTTTGTAGATATTTTACCCTTTCCTAAAATCGTCCCTCTGAGCCGAAGTCGATTAGTCGCTTTTCTTACGACCGATTTTTCGTGCTTGTTCTATTTGTGAAGTTGTACACCACTAATACTGAATACGAACATTACAGGATTGTTTTTCCTTCTCATCTGCACTGATTTACATTTTCAGGATCTAGAGCAAGCTGCCATCCATTACACCAAGTAGAAATTCTATTCAGGTTGCCTGGTATCCCCCTATAGTCACTCAATAATGACACTTCACCGCACACTGCTACGTCGCGAGCAGTCAGGGGCTCCGGCTCATCTTATCCATCAGGCTGCCACTGTATAGTGAGAACATGAACGATATTGCCTGGGGTACTCCTGTCCATACCTTTGTCTACGAAGAACAGTCGCGTAAATGACAACTTGCTTTTGTGTTTTGTTTTTGAGTCATCAGTCTTCTGACTAGTGTGATGCAGGTAGCCACGAATTCCTGTCCTGTGCCAAACTTTTCATCTCGGAGTAGCACTCGAAAATTACGTCCTCAGTTATTTGCTGGATGCATTCCAATTGCTGTCTTCCTCTACAGATTTTCCCCTCTACATATCCCTCCAGTACCATGGAACTTATTCCATTAGGTCTTAACATATGTCCTATCATCGTGTTCCTTCTTCTTATCAGTGTTTTCCGTATATTTATTTCCTTGGCGATTCTTGGGGGAACTTCCTCATTGAATACTTTATTAGTCCTCCTAATATTCAACATTCTTCTGTAGGACACGTCTCAAATGCTTATATTATTCTTTTCTGTTCCTATTTACGTACAGTCCATGTTTCACCACCATACACCGCTGAGCCCCAAACGTAAATATTAGAAAAATGTTCCTCAAATTAAGACCTGTATTTGATTCTATTAGACTTCTCTTGGCCAAGAATGCTATTTTTCCAAAGCTAGTCTGCATTTTACGTCCTCCATGCTCCGTCCATCATGGGTTATTTTGCTGCCTAGGTAGCAGAATTCCTTGCTTCATCTACTTCGTGATCCTCAGTTTTGATGTTAAGTTTCTTGGTGTTCTCATTTACGCTACTTCTCATTACTTTCATCTTTCTTCGATTTCCGCTCGATCCATGTGCTGTAATCATTAGACTGTTCATTCCATTTGCTGATCATGTAAATCTACTTCACCTTCATAGAGGTTAGCAATGTCATCAACGAATCTTATCATTGATATCTTCCCACCTTGAATTTTAATCACACTTTTGAAACTTTCTTTTAATTCAGTCACTGCTTCTTCCCTATATAGAGTGAAAGTAGGGGCGAAAGACTCTATCCCTGCCTTACACCGTTTTCAATCCAAGCACTGCGTTCTTGGTCTTCCAGTCTTGATTCTAGCACATATTGTGTATTACCCTCTTTCCCCATAGCTTACCCTTATTTTACTCACAATTTCGAACATTTTGCGCTATTTGACATTGACGAACGTTTTTTCTAGGTTGACAGTTCATATGAACGTGCTTAGATTTTTCTTCGGTTTTGCTTCTGTTACCAATCGCAACGTCAGAACAGCCTCGCAGGTGCCTTTACCTTTCCTAAAGACATACTGATCGTCACGTAACATATCCTCAATTTTCTTTTCCATTTTCCTGTATATGACATTTGTCAGCAGCTTGGATGCATGAACTATTACATTGATTGTGCGATAATTCTACCACTTTTCGGCTCTTGCTATCTTCGGAATTGTGTGGACGATATTTTTCAGAAAGTCTGATAGTATATCTCAAGTTTCATAGATTCTGCACACCAGCGTAAATAGTCGTTTTGTTGAATGTTGCCAAAATGATTTTAGAAATTCTGATGAATTGTTATCAATCCCTTCTGGCTTACTAGATTTTAAGTCATCAAAACACTTAAATTCTAATTCTAGAACTGCATCCCCTTTCTCTTTCCTGTCGACTCCTGTTTCTTCTTCACGTCATCAGACATGTGCTCTTCCTCACAGAGACCTTCTATGTACACTTCCACCTATCTGCTCTTTTCTCTGCGTTTAACGGTGGAATTCCCATTGCATCGTTAATGTTAGCGCCATTGCTTTTAATTGTACCGAAGGTTGTTCTGACTTTTCTATGTGTTGAGTCAGTCCTTCCGACAATCATGTCTTTTTCTATTTCTTATCTTTTTTATGCCGCCATGTCGCCTTAGCTTCTCTGCACTTCCTATTTGGTTCACTGTTAAGTAAGTTGTGTTTTTGTATTTCTGAATTTCCCTGAAAATTTTTGTATTTCGTTCTTTAGCCGACCAAATGAAATATCTCTTCTGTTATCCAAGGTTTCTTTGCAGTTGCCTTCCTTGTACCTATGTTTTTTTCGTTCCACCTTCAGTGATTGCCATTTTTAGAGATGTTAAAAGTACTGGGTTAATGTACTTAAAAAGTCTTCAAAGCACTCGAACATCTTAGAAGCTGTTACGAGTGCTCGCACATTCGTGGCATTGTGTAAAACGCTTTCTAAAGATCTAGGAATATGGGATCCATCTGTTGCACTTCACTCATAGTTCGCAGGATGTCGTGCGAGAAAAGGACAAGTTGAATCTTGTACGAGCGATGTTTTCTGCATCCTCGTTGATTTGTGGACAGAAGATTTGCTCTGTAACAGAAAGTTACTAAATTAGAATATGTTCAAGAATTCTGCAGCAAACCGAAGTTAAGGACTTTAGTCTGTAAGTTTGCAGGCCCGTTCCTTTATTCCTCTTATTTAAGGGGCTCATTTGCGCTTCTTTTACATTCGCTTGGGATTTGTGTACTCTGTGCTTTAATGTGGAACTACCATATAAGAGTAATCTCAGATGCGGCAGATGGCAGACTGATTCATTGAAAGAATCCTCAGGAAGTTCTGCCCACCCACAAAGGAGGTAGCTTATGATACCCTCATTCGACCAATACTTGAATATTGATCGTCTGACTGGAATCCGTTCAAGATAGGGTTGATGGAGGAAATAGAGAAGAACGAAAGAAGAGCAGCGCGTTTCGTCACAGGTTCAATTAATAAGCGCAGAAGCGGCAGGGAGGCGCCCAACCGCCTTCAGCGGCAGACCCTGCAAGACAGGCATTTTGCATCACGGTGTAGTTTGCTGTTAAAATTTCGAGAGCGTAGATTCCTAGAAGAATCAACGAATATACTGCTTCTTCCTACGTATACCTCGAGAAAAGACCACTGAATGAGAAAAATTCAAGACAACACAGAGGCTTGTTCCCGCGAACCTTTCGCGACTGGAACAGGAAGGGAGGAATTGACAGTCGTACAGGAAGTACCTCCGCCACACACCGTAAAGTGGCTTCAGAAGTATAAATGTAGATTTTGTCTGTGTCGAAAAGTTGAGGGGTATATTTTTAAATATTTATGTTGAAACTTCCTGGCAGATTAAATCTGTGTGCCGGACCGAGACTCGAACTCGGGACCTTTGCCTTTCGCGGGCAAGTGCTTTACCAACTGAGCTAGCCAAGCACGACTCACGCCCCGTCCTCACAACTTTACTTCTGCCAGTACCTCGTCTCCTACCTCCCAAAATTTACAGAAGCTCTCCTGCGAACCTTGCAGAACTAGCACTCCTGAAAGAAAGGATGTTCTGGAAACATCCCCCAGGCTGTGGCTAAGCCATGTCGCCGCAATATCCTTTCTTTCAGGAGTGCTAGTTCTGCAAGGTTCGCAGGAGAGCTTCTGTAAAGTTTGGAAGGAAGGAGACGAGGTACTGGCAGAAGTAAAGCTGTGAGGACGGGGCGTGAGTCGTTCTTGGGTAGCTCAGTTGGTAGAGCACTTGCCCGCGAAAGGCAAAGGTCCCGATTTCGAGTCTCGGTCCGGCACACAGTTTTAATCTGCCAGGAAGTTTCATATCAGCGCACACTCCACTGCAGAGTGAAAATCTCATTCTGGGAACATTTATGTTGCGTAAAACTGTGTGTCAACGAATGTAGATTCACTGCTGACAGTCTAGGAGCTGTCGCGGTGCACTGAAATAAGCTGGAGAGTAGGAGCTGATATTTAGTAACCAGAGAGGTCAGTAATGACGGTGGCAGCAGCTGACCTTTGAGTAAGGATAATGGAAGTGAGTGGCAGTATTTAGCAACAACTAGCACTGACATGTAGTTATGAGGGAAAAACGCAGGAAATGTAGCTGGCGATAGCCCGACTAACTTCGTCTGAATGCAACGACTCATTGCGGAATTACATCTCACGGTGAATCATATTTCTCATTTGATTGACGTGGTACAGGGAAACAAGAATGTGTTTGACGTGAGACCACTGTTACTGCGAAGAGTACAGCCCTCTACGACTGGGTTCCAGCTAAACTAACTGGAATCCAGTTCTCGCGGTGTATATAACGCAGGGGGAAATAACTTCTGTCGCTCGTCGGCTTGATGTTTCCCAGCAGACAGGTAATTAAATTTCCGAATCTGTTTTCAACGTGTGGCCGTAGCATCTGCACTGCTAATGACTGCACTTGCTCGTTAATGGAATCAGGTTTTTAAACAGTGGCTGTTTGTAGTTCAGTGTGCCTCGTTGGCGCCTCTCGTTGCCTGCGAACGGTCATCAGTTCGTGAGGCCCGTTTTAGAAATGTTTTGTGGTGGTTGAAAGTGAGAGAGAAACCTCTGGGTGTCCGTTATGAACACTGAAAATTATTCTGTTCGTGAAGAGCTGAAACTTGCCACATTGACGGCACATCGTTATTAGGTACTATGTGACAAATAAATGACATTAACGCTAAACTGACTTACGTGGAACATGTCTTTCGAGCGATATTGACATAAAAAAAAGTTGGCTATATACTCACTGTCATTTGTGTCACTACCAAGGTGGTACATTAACACTGTGATATGTAAAATATTAGTTATATCATTTACATTAAAAAGACATATGACTACTTGCTGATCATTTTGGTGAAAGAGTTGGGTTTTCAAGACTAAAGCTTCCGATGTGTCTGAAACCGAGAACTTTTGGTGTGTTGCCAGTGTTCACTTGAGGTGGAGAGATATCTACCTTCAGTGAAAAAAATTCAAAACTCGAGGGTCTCTCGGCGGGCAATGGAGAGATTGTGTTGAGAATAACAAGGGAAGATAGAAAAATAAATGAATGAGGGAACAAGCTGGAATGTAGACTTATTAATTGCTATGATGGAAACGAAATTAGTAGGACCTGTAACGATTTTTTTCTTTCCAGCGATAAAAGCGAGAGAAATACACTCCTGGAAATGGAAAAAAGAACACATTGACACCGGTGTGTCAGACCCACCATACTTGCTCTGGACACTGCGAGAGGGCTGTACAAGCAATGACCACACGCACGGCACAGCGGACACACCAGGAACCGCGGTGTTGGCCGTCGAATGGCGCTAGCTGCGCAGCATTTGTGCACCGCCGCCGTCAGTGTCAGCCAGTTTGCCGTGGCATACGGAGCTCCATCGCAGTCTTTAACACTGGTAGCATGACGCGACAGCGTGGACGTGAACCGTATGTGCAGCTGACGGACTTTGAGCGAGGGCGTATAGTGGGCATGCGGAAGGCCGGGTGGACGTACCGCCGAATTGCTCAACACGTGGGGCGTGAGGTCTCCACAGTACATCAATGTTGTCGCCAGTGGTCGGCGGAAGGTGCACGTGCCCGTCGACCTGGGACCGGACCGCAGCGACGCACGGATGCACGCCAAGACCGTAGGATCCTACGCAGTGCCGTAGGAGACCGCACCGCCACTTCCCAGCAAATTAGGGACACTGTTGCTCCTGGGGTATCGGCGAGGACCATTCGCAACCGTCTCCATGAAGCTGGGCTACGGTCCCGCACACCGTTAGGCCGTCTTCCGCTCACGCCCCAACATCGTGCAGCCCGCCCCTAGTGGTGTCGCGACAGGCGTGAATGGAGGGACGAATGGAGACGTGTCGTCTTCAGCGATGAGAGTCGCTTCTGCCTTGGTGCCAATGATGGTCGTATGCGTGTTTGGCGCCGTGCAGGTGAGCGCCACAATCAGGACTGCATACGACCGAGGCACACAGGGCCAACACCCGGCATCATGGTGTGGGGAGCGATCTCCTACACTGGCCGTACACCTCTGGTGATCGTCGAGGGGACACTGAATAGTGCACGGTACATCCAAACCGTCATCGAACCCATCGTTCTACCATTCCTAGACCGGCAAGGGAACTTGCTGTTCCAACAGGACAATGCACGTCCGCATGTATCCCGTGCCACCCAACGTGCTCTAGAAGGTGTAAGTCAACTACCCTGGCCAGCAAGATCTCCGGACCTGTCCCCCATTGAGCATGTTTGGGACTGGATGAAGCGTCGTCTCGCGCGGTCTGCACGTCCAGCACGAACGCTGGTCCAACTGAGGCGCCAGGTGGAAATGGTATGGCAAGCCGTTCCACAGGACTACATCCAGCATCTCTACGATCGTCTCCATGGGAGAATAGCAGCCTGCATTGCTGCGAAAGGTGGATATACACTGTATTAGTGCCGACATTGTGCATGCTCTGTTGCCTGTGTCTATGTGCCTGTGGTGCTGTCAGTGTGATCATGTGATGTATCTGGCCCCAGGAATGTGTCAATAAAGTTTCCCCTTCCTGGGACAATGAATTCACGGTGTTCTTATTTCAATTTCCAGGAGTGTATTATTTAAGAAAGAATAGTGACTAGGTTTTTAGGTTACCTCTTTTAAACATTATTTATCATGAAATGAACGGAAATAGTTACAGTCTGTAATTTATATAACATAAACTTTACTTATTAACTCTTGCATGTGTGTGGTCGAACATCAGTCTTCAAATGTCATATAATATTTGAGAATTAACTCAGTATATGCAAAATTGTGTATACAGACATGCATTATGAACTGACAATTTATTTTATGTTGAAGACGTCTAGATGTTTTTATTTCGGTGATTATAAGATTGTAGCCCAAAGTAGTTGGGTTTTGAAACTAGCGTCACGAATGATTCTCTTGGAACAAGAGAAACCATAGACAAGAAAAATTATAGAGCTTGAAGGGTGTATGTTACGAACTCATGGCAGTGAAATACAGAGAATAAATGAGTTAATTCTGAAATTGCTCAAATGAGCGAAGTGACATGACAAACAGGTAACCATTGGGAATTGGAATTATGGATAGGTGAGGACAAAAGAGAATATGGCTCTGGCTCTGAGCACTATGGCACTTAACATCTGTGGACATCAGTCCCCTAGAACTTAGAACTACTTAAACCTAACTAACCTGAGGACATCACACACATCCATGCCCGAGGCAGGATTCGAACCTGTGACCGTAGCAATCGCGCGGTTCCGGACTGAGCGCCTAGAACCGCGAGACCACCGCGGCCGGCAGACAATATGGACTAGGGAAAAATGAAAGTGCGAAAAATTTTGGCTAATTGTAGAATACGTTTCCTCAAAAAAGTTGAATATAATCTTAAGAATCGCAAGAGAGAAAGATATACTACAAAAATATTGGATGGCAGTAGAAGAAGTCACTTGAATTACATAGTGATAAAGTAAATAGTCTGCACAGTAAAACATACTATGGCGCACATCTTGATCAGAAAGTACCTAAGTGGCGGTGACGAATAGGTGACGGTCAAAGGTTTATAGAAAAAGGACAGCTGAGCAGCGAGAAACAGGACCTTGCGATTCGCGAGGAATGCCCTTATCGACCGAATGACAGACATGAATCGCCACCCACGCTCATGGTTTCAGTCTTGCAAGTACACTATCTGATCAAAAGTGTCCGGTCATCCCTACGTAGTTCGGAACTGACCACCAGACATTACGAGACGCGGACCTGGCAATGTAAAATGAGGCGGGAGTATTATGTTGTCAGCAGGGACGAGGCGACAGTAGAATGGTTTGGTCGAAAGAACTCAGTCACTTCGAACTTGGATTAGTCACCGAATGCCACCTGAATAACAAACCCAACAGTGAGATTTCAATCCTTCTAAACCTGCCAAAGTCGACTTTTGGTGACGTGCGTGTGAAGTGAAAACGTGCAGGAACAACCTCAGTGAAACCAATACCAGGCAGACCTCATATACTGACGGACTGGAACTTTCGAACATTTCGAATCATGGTTGAAAGAAATCGTATGAAGTCAGTGAAAGGAACCACTCTGAGTTCCAAAGGGCTTCCAGCACTCCACCTAGCACAATGACTCGCAAGGGATCATTGCTGTGTTACAGAGTGCTACCAGGAGCCCAGCTAACACAGTGACGCTGCACATGGAGTTAAAAAGAGTGGGGTACAGTTATACATTCTGTAGTCAATGGCCGGCCACTGTGGCCCAGAGGCGCTAGGTGCTTCGGTCTGGAACCGCGCGACCGCTACGGTCGCAGGTTTGAATCCTGCCTCCTGCTTGGAGGTGTGTGATGTCCTTAGGTTAGTTAGGTTTAAGTAGTTCTAAGTTCTAGGGGACTGATGACCTCAAATGTTAAGTCCCATCGTGCTCAGAGCCATTTGAACCATTTTTGTAGTAAATGCTAAGCGCCTCTTGAAGTGGTGTAAATAGGGACGCCACTTAACAGTGGACCTCTGGAAACGAGTAATTTGGAAAATCAAGCTTCACTCTGCAGCAGTCTGTTCGAAGGTTTTGTGCATGGGGAATTCCTTGGGGGACGTTAGCTGCCACCATGTGTGTTGCCAACAGTGAAGTTCACGGGAGGTGGCGTTACCGTACATGAGTGTTTTTCATGCTTAGCGTGTCGTCTCATTATTGGTTTAAGAGAACGCTAAATGTGGAAGGATACTAACTCATTTCATAATGCTGTGTAGTGCGTACAGTACAGCAACAGTTTGGAGATGATGATCGTTTGTATCAGCCTCATAATGCACCTCGTCACAAAGGAGCATCTGTGAGGCAATGTTTTGTGGACACTGACTTTCCTAAAATGGACTGGTCTGCCTACAGTCTCGACTACACACATTGAAGCACCTTTGAGGTGAATTAGAATGTCGAATTTGCTTCAGGCCCCAGACACCCAACATCACTGCCTTCTCTGGCTTTGGCTCTTAATGAAGAATGGGTTGCTGTTCCTCCATGGACATTCAGATACTTCATTGAAAGTATCTCCAGCAGAGGTCAGGCTATTAAAAAGGCGAAGAGTGGACACACCCCATAATAATGTCCACTAATAGGTTGGTCCCTTAGGCATTCACTCACATTTGAACATTTGAACTAATAGGTGTCAGGATAGTTTCGAACAGATGTGTGCACTATCTCTCTGTAGGTTTGAGCCCCAGTCAAGCACATAGTTTTAATCTACCATGACTTTTCAAAAAAGAGCACACAGTGGTGCCGATTGAAAGACTGTTTCTGGAAACCGTTCCCTAGGCTACAGCTGAGCCACTTATCGGCAGTGCCCCTTCTTCCGCGAGTGCTCGTCCCGCGAAGTTTGCAAAGGTAGGTCGTGAAACGTGCCTGGATAGCTTACGCGGAAAAGGAGAAGTTCCAGTGTCGAGTCGCTGAACGGCACACAGTTTCAGACTGCCGAGAAGCTCAAAAACATTGATCCATTGGGGAACTAGAATGTTCAGTATGGCGTCAAAAACGTATTAAACGACAGACATACAGTACATTTCCGCAGAAAACGTTTCTTCAAATTATTGAGGAATCTATGAGAATTTAAATATGAGGATAGTTAATTGCTCAGTTTCTTTCCTAAGGCTTCCAACATACGACGACAATGACGTTGGTTTAACAAAAGTGCTCTTTCACACTGTAACACCCCACCCATCACTTATCTGGTTTTGGCGTGTGTTCACCCCACCTAATTGACTATAAGATTAACAGAGAGTGCAAAACTGCCGCAATATCGTATAACGCAAAGAAAGTAATAAGGCCTTGTGACTCCTGATTGAACTGCGGCGGCAGTATTGCCATCAATTCATTCAGAATTGATCGCTTTTAATTAAAAAAGGCTTGCACATTAATGTTATATTCAGCTATTGAACAACAGATGCAAATGTTGAACATAAAATTAATTAAGAGAGTGACTTGGGATTTCAACAACTTGATTGAAAACAGATGCAGTAGATTAGCACAAATTTATTTTAACTCATAACCTTCAATCATCACATTACACGACTCTCCCAACAAGCAGTGGGAATAAATTGCGCTTACGTGGAGTAAAGCGTGGTAAATCAAAATTAATTCCTATCGACTGACCCAGGCATAATGCGAAGTGCGAGAAGAATTCTACAATACATGGCCCATGAAACCCTCATGGAAACTTTGCCGACGTGATCCAAGAAATTAATCAGCGGCCTAACTCAACCCGAAGCAGCCGCAATATCATCGAATTCAGCCTGGCGGGGCAGATTCATTGTGTGGACATCGGCCGACCTCGTGGAGCTGCAAGGATGCAGTCGTCTATTCGCTCCTAGCTATCTTGCTCAGTACATAACTGAACGAATACTTTCTATCTCCAAGCTCAATCGTTCCGTTTGCTAAGTAGTAAACTGCAGAGATGCTCACTCTCTCTCAGACAAGCTGAGTAAAGAACACCACGTCCGCACTCTAGGCAAGCTGGGAACGGAAAAAAAACCTCTACGGAGACTTCTGCTTCTGTTTCCCCTCCAGCAAAATCACGCCAATTGCAGCCTAAGTCGCGTTAATTATGGTTCAAATGGCTATGAGAACTATGGGACTTAACATTGGTGGTCATCAGTCCCTTAGAACTTAGAACTACTTAAACCTAACTAACCTAAGGACATCACACACATGCATGTCCGAGGCAGGATTCGAACCTGCGACCGTAGCAGTCGCGCGGTTCTTGACTAAGCGCCTAGAACCGCTTGGCTACAGCGTCCGGCCGCGTTAATTATGCGTCACTTCCCAGCGCCGACCAATGCCTGCTCTGGGAAGTGAAAAAATTCCCACAAAATTTCCCTTCCTCTCAACTTCTGCTATTTAGCTCTCCCCAGGCCACCCATCAAGGTTAGCATCTGCATAAAACACCAATTTTTTCGAAATTCTGACTCCCAGGAGAGTACTTCAAATTCCTTGGTCCTATGTTCCCATCGGAGGCTGGCGTATTTCATTCTGTCGCTCTTCACCTGATTCACTTCAGACTCTGTGGAACGTTAATTCAGTGTGAAGTTGCTAGTCATGAACACGCATATTGCGGCCTCTGTTGACTGCTCCAGTGTAGCTTTACGCAGCTTTCTCGCATGTTTCACTAAAAACGGGACGACGGACATTTATCAACAGGTGTACAAGTTCTCTGTCTGCTTCCCGGTACACCAGCAATGGGTCAACCACCCCCTCACTGTCACTCATCTTAAGGCAACTGGAGGCCGCACCCCATTACCACTTTCTCAGAGCTTGAGCTGCCCTGAGCTGCCTATTGTAGCTTCCATTCGCCGTTCCCCAGCCGGCCACGATCAACTCTAAATGCTTCCCTGGGTTAAACTAGCCTCCAGTAAATCGACGCGTTTCCACAAAGTTTTTATGTTGCATGAATTACTTTAAAACCATCACCCAACATTAACTATTCCAATACGTCCATACTATACCCTCTACAAGATGCATTGTGCCTTGTCAGTCATTTTTGTTCAGCCCTACTGTTCGCTCAACGTAAGTTCGATGATCTTTAATGACTTCATGTAATTGGCATAGTTTTTGCCATCTTACAACACAAACGTTGCTACAAACTCTCTACGATTACGAGTGCTGCTGAACTGATCCGACCCATTCAGTGACCAGGCAGCTTCGAGCCGTAGCAAAAAACATCAGTTGTCAACCGTTCAGTCTCAAGGAATTACATGTGAAAATCTGGTCTTAGCGCAAATGGCAAGTTATATACGATGCGTGCTTAACCTACTTAAATCAATATTCCTTCTTCCTCTTATTCTTTGAGTGGTCCTCACTTAAACAATGTCATTCTCATCTTCACTCAAGGGCCAGTGTAAATGATGAATAGGTGGTTCAAGTGCCAAACTGGAATAAGTTAGTTCACACAAATACAAGGGGTGTAAAGTTATAACGGATATGGTAGGGTACTTGGAAATTTGAATCGCTACATAAAACATCTGTTGTTGTCCTCTCTAGTCCAAAGACAGGTTTCAAGCAGCTCCCCAAAGTACTCTATCCTGTACAAGCCTCTTAATCTCCGAATAACTATTACAACCTATGTTCTTCTGAACCAGATTTCTGTATTCATCTCTTGGTCTTCCTCTACGATTTTTACCCCCACGTTTCCCTCCGGTACTACTTTCGTGATACCTTAATGCCTCAGAATGTGTCCTACCAACCGAGCCCTTCTTCTAGACAAATTGTACCACAAATTCCTCTTCTACCCAATTCTATTCAATACCTCTCATTAGTTACGTCATCTACCCATCTAACCTTCAGCATTATTCTGTAGTAGCACATTTAAAAAGCTTCTGTTCACTTCTTGTCTAAACTGTTTATCGTTCGTGCTTTGCTTCCATGTAAGGCTACAATCCATAGAAATACTTTCAGAAAGGCTTCGTGACACTGAAATCTATACTACACGCTAACAAATTTCTCATCGGCAGAAATTCTTTTCTTCCATTGCCACTCTACTTTTATTTTCTCTCTACTGCGGTCGTCATCAGTTATCTTGCTGCCCAAATAGCAGAACTCATCTACCACTTTAAATGCCTCGTTCCTTAATCTAATTCCCTCAGCATCATCCGACTTAATACGACTACATTCCATTATCCTCGTTTTGCTTTTGTTAATGTTAATCTTATATCCGCCTTCCAAGACACTGCCCAATCCTTTCAACTGCTGTTCCAAATTTTTGCTGTCTCTGGCAAAATTACTGTGTCATCGGCAACGTTCAAAGTTGCAGTTCTTCTTCGTGGACTTTAATTCCTACTCCATATTTTTCTTTTGTTTCGTTTATTGCTTGTTCAGTGATCAGATCGAATAACATAGGGGATAGGCTACACTCTGTCTCTCTCCCTTCTCAACCATTCCTTTCCTGTCATACCCCTCGAGACTTATAACTGCCGTCTGGTTTTGTATAAGTTGTAAATAGCCTTTCGTTCCTTGTATTTTACTCCTGCTACCCTCAGAATTTCAAAGATAATATTACAGTCGACATTGTAAAAAGTTTAAGTCTACAAATGACATAAACGTAGGTTTGCCTTTCTTGACCTATATTCTAATATAAGTCGTAGTGTCAGTTTTGCCTCGCGTATTCCTAGGTTTCTCTGGAATCCAAACTGATCTTCCCCGAGGTCGGCTTCTACCAGTTTTCCATTCGTCTGTATAGAATTCGCGTTAGTATTTTACAGCTGTGACTTATTAAAGTGATAGTTCGGTTATTTTCCTTTGGAATTGGAATTATTATATCTTTGTTGAAGTCCGAGGGTATTTCGCCTGTCTCATACATCTTACTCACTAGATGGAAGAGTTCTGTCATGGCTTGCTCTCCCAATGTTATCAGTAGTTCAAACAGAATGCTGTCAACACCAGGGACTTTGTTTCGACTTTGGTCTTTCAGCGCTCTCTCAAATTCTTCTCTTAGTATCTTCATCTACGTTCTCCCATTCATATTACCCTCAAGTACATCTCCTTTGCATTGATACTCTATGTATTCGTTCCTCCTTTCATCTTTCCCTTTTTTTGCTTTGTGATTGATTTTCCATCTGAGCTCGTGATATTCATATAGCTGCTTCTCTTTTCACGAAAGGTCCCTTTAATTTTCCTGTAGGCAGTATCTGTGTGTATGGTCTTCAGTCCAGAAACTGGTTTGATGCAGCTCTCCATTCTATTCTGTCCTGTGGAAACTACTTCATCTCCAAGTACCTACTGCAACCTACATCCTTCTGAATCTGTTTAGTGTATTCATCTCTTGGTCTCCCTCTACGATTTTTACCCTCCACACTGCCCTCCAATACTAAATTGGTGATCCCTTGATACCTCAGAAAATATCCTACCAACCGATCCCTTCTTCTAGTCAAGTTGTGCCACAAATTTCTCTTCTCTCCAATTCTATTCAGTACCTCCTCATTAGTTATGTGATATATCCATCTAATCTTTAGCATTCTTCTGTAGCACCACATTTCGAAAACTTCTATTTTCTTCTTGTCTAAACTATTTATCGTCCACTTTTTACTTCCATATATGGCTACACTCCATACTAATACTTCCTGACACTTAAATCTGTACTCGATGTTAACAAATTTTTATTCTACAGAAACGCTTTCCTTGCCATTGCTAGTCTATATTTTATATCCTCTCTACTGCGACCATCATCAGTTATTTTGATCCCCAAATAGCAAAATTCATTTACTACTTTAAGCATCTCATTTCCTAATCTCCTCAAATTCCTACATTTTTGCAGTTTCTTCAGTTTTAATCTACAGTTAATAACCAATAGATTGTGGTCAGAGTCCATATCTGCCCCTGGAAATGTTTTACAATTTAAATCCTGGTTCCTGAATCTCTGTCTTACCATTATATAATTTATCTCAGACCTTCCAGTATCTCCAGCTTTCTTCCATGTATACAACCTTCGTTTATGATTCATGAACCAATTGTTAGCAATGATTAAGTTATGCTCTGTGCAAAATTCTACCAGGCGGCTTCCTCTTTCATTCCTTCCTCCCATTCCATATTCACCTACTACGTTCCCGAGTTCTTTTCCTACTATCGAGTTCCAGTCACCCATGACGATTAAGGCAGTATCTACCTTTCCCTAAATAATATACGCTTCTAAATTCTTATATTTGTCCTCTAGCCATTCGTCCTTACCCAGTTTGCACTTCCTGTCAATCTCATTATTTAAACGCCTGTATTCGCTTTCTCCTACTTCATCTGTTACATTTTTATATTTTCTCCTTTCATGAGTTAAAGGCAATATTTCTTGTGATACCCTAAGTTTTCTACTAGACCTCGTCGTTTTTCTATTTCATCCTCTGCTGCCTTCACTATTTCATCTCTCCAAGCTCCCCATTCTTCTCCTACTCGTATTGTATTCCTTTCCTTTTTTACTGTCGACAGTTTCCTAATGCTCCTTCTGAAACTCTCAACAACCTCTGGTTCTTTCAGTTTGTCCTTTTTAGATTCCTACTTTTTGTAGTTTCTTCAATATTAATCTATAGTTCACAACCTATGAATTGTGGCGACAGTCCATGGTTCATGGGGAGTGGAGGGGGAAGGGGGGGGAGGAGGGCTGTAAACGATGTTAGAAAACGCTTGTGCCACCCAACCCACAATATTTCTCAAGTGTGTGGGGTCCATTCCAAATCAGACTAACAGTGGATATTGAATGTATAGAAATAAGTTCAGCACAGATGGTCACATGTTTATCTGACACACGGGAGAATGCTACGGAAAGACTGAAAAGCTGAACTAGCAGACACATGAAGATAGGCAAGAGTCGATTAAATGTAGTACGCACGGAGGCTTAAAAGCAGTTATCATCTCGCTCTCAACACGGGAACAGAACGGGAGTAAACACTAATAAGTTGTACAGGGAGAAGTACCCTCTCAAATGTACATCAATTTTAGAATATAGATGTATTCTTTTAATAGTAATGGAGGTTAAGAATTTTATGCTTTTAATTTAAAGTTAAATGTTGGCGAGGTAATGAGACCCAACTAATATGGCTTGTGTGCCTTGATCTGAGATAAGGGCCGACTTTAGGCATGTGCAAACGGTGCAACCGCACAGGGCGGTGCGCTTCTAAGTGTCCCGCGGTTCCGTGGGCCCCGTGCAAAACATTGGAAGGTAATTTCAAAACTGTAACGCGTTATTTTGTTATTACAGGTAAATTGAAGGAGTAAAGTGAGGTGTTTCTGGAACTACTTTTAATGTAATGTAATTCAGTTGTATGCCCACTGTGACCCGACTGTGGCCACTGGAGTACGCCTGCATCGGAGTCGAGGTAATCAGGAGTTATGACACTGATGCGCTATAGTCATATCTACTGTCAACATACGACTATTGCTCAAGTGTAAATGAAGAGGTACGCGATAAATCGTTTCTCGGCGCTTCTCCGGGCTCTTTCCACGAATTCTTACGGCTAACAGTCAATCATTACATTCTTCCGTCAGCAGGCGTTTCCCACAGAATGATTTGTTCGTTGTCGTCAGTTTCAGCGTACGGTATTTTGCGAGTTTACGCGGTTTCACGCGTTGTGTGTCCACCTTGATTGTTTTTGCCTGTCCTGTATGTTCTTAACGCCGACTGGGAAATATTTAGAAAATACGATTCAGGTGCTCAGAAGATCAAGATAAAGATACAACATTAACAGTTTTTGAACTAACAAAAAGGCGCTTTCGGAAAATTTCTTCGACCACCAACTTCACACAGTGAGGCTAAAGTGCCCTTAAAGTACGATGGCATTAACAACAGCCCCTCATAATGTGTTAATTTAGACACAGGTGAGTATGAAGCACTGGAATGCGGACCTCCTGCTGGCCGGCATTCAGGTAAGCCTAGTGGTAGCAACTGTGAATTAATCATCCAGGCACTTCGCCTAATACGCCAATATTCTGCATACAAATGAAGTTCTACAGAAAGGCTCAACACAAGAAAATTTTCAACTCATTTTTGAGTAAGAACTTTACCCGCTGGAAAAAAGGGCTATGTTTAACTAATTTCATGTATAACATTTGTGCATGGTTAGTACATGTACTTAGTATGTATTTGGAACGTGTAACATTGTTCCTTACATAAATGATTTAAAAAAAGTGGTCAGCGCGGTAGAATGCCATGCAAGAGTCGGGGTTTCGATTCCCCTCTGGGTCGGAGATTTTCAACTCTTGGGGACTGGGCATTGTGTTGTCTTCATCATCGTATGATACACATATATAGCCGAAGTGGCGTCAACAAAAAAGACTTGCACCAGGCGACCGGTCTCATTTGATTTTATTGGAAATCTACCGCAAACGTTTTTTGTTTTAGTTGTAAACTTTTTGGATCTCCTTCAAACAAACTGTCAAATGATGGACTCTGTGATGGGGTTCATTTTTAGAAATCGGCTAGATTTGGATGGTCGGACGGGGATTTGAACCGTTGTCCTTCCGAATGCGAGTCCGGTGTGCTAACCACCGTGCCACCTCCCTCCGTTGCACTATGGGCCATGTCGATGAGAACATGTTGACAAATTCGCTACTACGTATCAAGACTATGTGTCGGACCGAGACTCGAACTCGGGATCTTTGCATTTCGTGGGCAACTGCTGGTCGTGTTTGGGTAGCTCAATCGGTACAGCACTTGCCCGCAAAGGCAAAGGTCCCGAATACGGGGCCCGGCACACAGTTTTAATCTTCCAGGAAGTTTCATATCAGCGCACACTCCGCTGCACAGTGAAATGGTGATTCTGGTTACGTATTGTCACACCGAATTAGTTTCACACCAGCAGATAGGCGACGCAATGGAAAGATTTCCAAAGCGCGTTGCTGTTGTGACTTCCCAGGCAATTAGTTTAAAAATGGCTCTGAGCACTATGGGACTTAACATCTGACGTCATCAGTCCCCTAGAACTTAGAAATACTTAAACCGAACTAACCTAAGGACATCACACAGATCCATGCCCGAGGCAGAATTCGAACCTGCGACCGTAGCAGTCGCGCGGTTCCGGGCTGAAGCGCGTAGAACCTCTCGGCCAGCACGGTCGGCAGTGTGCAAGACTTGGTCTATACAGTAGTTTCCTGGAGTTATGGCCGGCCATCCGCTGTATTGCTGAGTGGCACCTAGCCTAGCCACCGCGGCCGGCAGGAAATTGGTATCAGTGACTTCAAAGAATTACAGGGACGTATTGACATTTGCCGCGTCACAAACGGTGACCATTTTGAGCACTTGTAATGTGAGTTAAACACTTGAAATACTCTGTCCGCTGATATGTGTCTTTTCTCAGTACGTTCAAATGTGTGTGAAGTCCTAAGGGACCAAACTGCTGATGTCATCGGTCCCTTACGTACTTAAACTAACTTACGCTAAGGGCAACATACACACTCCTGCCAGAGGAAGGACTCGAACTTCCGACGGGAGGGACCGCGCAATCGGTGACCGGGCGCCTCAAACCACGCGGCGTTTTCTGTATGTTTTGTAGTTTTCGTGCAGTTGAGTTCTGAAACCCCAGAGGTTCTTACGAATAACCGTGTACACAATCCCTAAATACGGCCGTCGTTTGTTTTGCAATATTTATACTCTGAGACGCGTAATTCACACAAGGAAAGAGGATCATACAACATGTGAATCAGAGTGACGTTTGGCAACTAATTACGTATGATTACTTAACATAATTTTTGTGTAGGAGTTGGTTTTATGGTATTACATTTTGCTACATAGTGTGATTTGCGTTGTGGCAATTACAGATCGGAAACAGTGTTCACTGCTTTCTGTACTCACTCACTGTGCCCGTTACACTGTACATATTTGTTTCTTTACATATATCTTCGGCCATTATCTTCCCTACAAATCACTTAAAGGTTAAAGGAATCTGAAGTCAGCGATATTAGCTATCGAAGTTTCTCTTTTCTTTCCCACGTAGCAAAGTTGAGTCACTCATTGTTTTGTAGAACTCTCTCCTTGTTTTCTTTCTTGTATTTTTCTTCCAGAAACTTCATATTAGTCCACATATCTCGCTAAATTTATTAATAGTGGTCATGACGTCGGTGTAGCAAGTGCATCTAAGGTATTTAGAATGTAACACATCATCAAGTGTACGACCTCAGAACGCTATTTTAGAAAGAACTGGATAATTGCTTTGTCAGGTCTTCAATTTTAGATATGCCAGGCCGTAATCTTAGCTCATTAGTGTAATTGGTATAATGTGTTTGCAAATTTTGAGCTCTATGCATAACAACCGTGTCTTCGGCGTATACACTAGTATTTCGAATGTGTGACAATTACAATAGAATCTAGTTGCTATTGTATTTCTCCGCTCTCTCAAGAGACCACCCCTGCAAGTATTAATAAGCGTGTGGGATGCTTAATAATTTTTTCTTACTTACTTGGTAGTTACAAATTCTTTTGTCAGATGATCATCAACATCTAATATTGTCGAGATGCTGTCATAGAAACACTGAAGTGTTGGAGTTAGATGTGTGAGATAGTATTCCCTTTCCATTAGTGCCTAGAGCTTAGCCATGGGAACATTATCAAATTCAGTTAGTCTTCAAAAATCCATTTTCAACTTCGCAGGAAAGGTTGAACTGATTTCTAATGTACAGTCGCAACCGTAAGACAATAGCAAATAGTCCGTTTCTCTTTCGGGCCACAGTCAAACATGTCAGATAATCGCTGGGACAGTTTCCTCCAAGAAACCACAACATTTTTCTTTTTTCTATTTCACAAACGAACTGAAGCAGTTTTTATTTACAAATAAAACAGAATACTATTTTATTGCTGTTTTCACCCTGTTTTCAATTAGTACTGATACATTTTGGCGTCTTCCATGAATTATCATAAATAATTTGCGATGTGTGTTCACTAATGTTTTTGAAATTTCTTGTAATTGCAAGTGGAAACTAATACAATTGAGCAAAAAAGTCTTTTTAAATGTATTGCTTTTATGAAAAGATGGTTTGCATCAAAAATGTGTATTACTCCAAGTAGGAAATACTATTTGATTCGGCTTCTCTGTTACGCCTTAATGTTCACGGATTTGGTATTGGCGTCTAAGATTGAAAATAAAGCTTTCTTATTGATATCTAAACAATTAAAAATACATGAAAAGTACACATTTTACTCCGTATTATTACATACATTGCTACATTACTAAATAATTCTCATTTTAAAAGTTGTCTCTACACTTTGATGTGCAGCAGTTAGCCTTTACGCTATACGCTGATATCTGTCAGGAATAAATTTTTCATCATTCTTGCTTCAAAGTGTTCTTCCACAGCTCAATATTAATGGAGACTGAGAAAACTTTTGAGTCGACCCTTTGATGAACCTCTCACAGAAGCGGAGGCGAATCACTTATTGTAAAGTTTTCTTTGCTGGCTTTATTGCAACATTTCAGCTACGATCCGCTCCTGAAGAAGTGTTCGCTGTGAAGGTAAACTTTTCCCCGCTCGTCTTCTTCCCATCTCCTCATTAAACTCAACAGTCACTGACCCATAGAAAAGAGAAGGAGATGGACTTGCCTTGGAATATTGACTCGAAAGTCTTGCAAATCGTCGTGGATATTTTAAGACGGTGCCATCAACTAACAAAGAATGAAACATAGGAGTATGCATTAAAATTGATTTGTTAGTGACCAGTATCTTGTAGACGCTCTTTATATATTTATACAGAAAGACATACAGAAAAGCAAGTTGGTGTTTGTAGACACGGCTCTTTATCGCGAATTTTTAAAGTTTAAATTTAGTATAATGCATGAATCTCAAAAGTTGCGTTTTGTGTATGGGCTTCGATTTCCGGTGCTGTGCTTGATTAGCAATGTCTACTAAATATAGTGCAGCTTTCATACATAAACTTGCAAGTGCTCGTATATTATCATAGTTCTGGTCTTTTCATGTACTGTTACCAAATCTGGTTTATGCCTTTACCTAATGGTGTCGAATGAGTTGTACAAAGAAACTGAAAATTAAATCGATGTTATATATTATTAATGACGTAACAGTTAAAAAAAGTTTCGCATAAATAAAAAATATTAAAACCAGAATGTCTGCACTTTTTAAATCGACTTATAAACTGTCTAAGAACTTTAGTAAATCACCAAATCTAATCACAGACGTGTTCGATGAGTTTATACAGGAGTGGCTATCAGCTCCATGATTATGAAAGCAGTGAGGACATCAGCTGCTGCTGATACTCTCACTATTGAAATAAAACGCTATTTACTCTCTTTTTATCTAAAGAGATGTATTTATTATTTATCACTTTAAACTGTTTCGAAGCCACAGGCGCCATCTTCAGGTCAGTTACACCATAATCGGTGTTGGTTGAACAAAAGGCAACTCATCCATCAATCAACAGATGTGTAAACGCCTCAACTAATATGAGATGGAAAACACTAAATACAATTCTTTGAATATAAAAATGAAAGGGGAAGATGTAGTATTTTTTTGCACAGATTCTGTGTTCCAACATTATCATATATCTCGAAGAGAACGATCTGTTGACATATAACCAGTGTGGATTCAGAAAATAATATTCTTGTGAAACACATCTGGGTCTTTACTCAGAATTTGATTCCTTGTTTCTAAATCTCCAGAAGGATTTAGATATCGTTCCTCACAAGTGTCTTCTTATCGAATTAAGTGACTATGGGGTGCGCTTGGATCCCTGATGTCCTGTCAGAAAGGTCACAGTTCGCAATAATTGACGGGAAGTTGTCTCGTCAAACCGAAGTGGCATGTGGTGTTCCCGAAGGTTCTCAGTCTTTCAAATGTTCAAATGTGCGTGAATTCCTAAGGGAGTAAACTGCTGAGGTCATCGGTTCCTAGACTTACACTCTACTTAAACTAACTTACGCTAAGGACAACACACACACACACACACACACACCCATGCCCGAGGGAGGACTCGAACCTCCGGCGGGAGGGGCTGCGCAATCCGTGACAAGGTGTCTCAAACCGCTCGGCCACTGCGCGTGGCTCTTAATTTTTATAAACGGTTCAGGTGACTATCTGAGCAACTCTCTTAGACGGTTTACGGGTGATGTTGTCGTTCAACATAAAATAAAGTCATCATAAGATGAAAACCAATTGCAAACTAATGCAGACAAGTCGTGTGCGTGGTACGAGAAGTTGCAGTTGATACTAATCAGTAATGACTGTGAGGTCTTCCACATGAATACTAAAAATAATCTATTAATTTTCACTTACACGTTATGTAACACAGATTTAAACGTCGTTGCAGCTAAATATCTAGGTATTACATTTACAAACAACTTCCATTGAAAAAATACACATAGAAAATGATGTGAGGGAAGGCGAATCAAAGACTGCTTTATTGGTAGAACGCTCAGAGATGCAACAAACCTTCTAAAGAGACTGCCTGCACTGCACTTGTCCCTCCTCTTATGGAATATTGTTGCACACTGTGGGTTCTTTGCTAGATAGGATTGACGAACGACATGAAAAGCTTGAAAGAAAGGCTGTTCGGCTTGTATTATGATGAAATGAGGAAGACAGTGCCTCGTGTTTGATAAGCGAGTTCGGGTGTCAGTCATTAAAACAAAGGCGTTTTTCGATGCGACGAGATATTCTTGCGAAATTTCAGACACTAAACTTTTTCTCCGAATGCCAAAATATACTGTTTGAGCAAAACTATCTGGATACGGCTATGTAATGCGGAATTGGCCACTAGATGTCACGGGAGATATACCTGATACTACTGAAGTAAGCGAGGGCTATTGTGTTGTCAGTAGAAAAAAATGGTTCAAATGGCTCTGAGTACTATGGGACTCAACTGCTGTGGTCATCAGTCCCCTAGAACTTAGAACTACTTAAACCTAACTAACCTAAGGACATCACACACATCCATGCCCGAGGCAGGATTCGAACCTGCCATCGTAGCAGTCGCACGGTTCCGGACTGCGCGCCTAGACGTTGTCAGTAGAGAAGCAGCTACAACAGGATGAGTCGGTTAGGAGACTTCGGTGACTTAGAGCAAGGACTAGTCGTTGGGCAAATTAGTCAGGGATATTTCAGCCCTTGTAAAGCTGTCCTAGTCACTGTTGGTCAAGTCGAAACACAACGGAACAGACACTGCTAAACCAAGACCACGCAGATATCATATACTGACGGACAGGAAGCGTCCAGCACTTCTATTGGTGGTTGTAAGAAATCTCATGAAATCAACGTAACGAGTCACTGTTGAGGTCCAAAGTACCGACACCAGATGGGCTACCACAATGCCTGCGCATAGGAAATTAAAATAATGAGTACAATGGTGTAGCAGCTCCTCATAACCCCAAACATTTCTGTAATCAATGCTAAGCGACTCTTGAGGTGGTACGCTACTCAGCTGTAGAACCGGTACAAAATGGTTCAAATGGATCTGAGCACTATGGGACTTAACATCTGAGGTCCTCAGTCCCCTAGAACTCAGAACTACTTAAACCTAACTAACCTAAGGACAGCACACACATCCATGCCATAGGCAGGATTCGAACCTGCGACCGTAGCAGCAGCGCGGTTCCAGACTGAAGCTCCTAGAACCGCTCGGCCACAGGCTTGTAGAACCTGAAACGAGTGATTTGGGGTGATGAGGCACAGTATACACTGTGGCAGTCTGACGCAAGGTTTTAGGTTTGGCGAATGTCAAGAGAACGTTACTTGCCATCATGTGAAGCGCCAACAGTGAAGTTCAGTGGAGGTTGTGTTACGGGGTGGGGGTGTTTTTCATGGTTAGAGTGTGATCCTCTTATTGCCCTTAAGAAAACGATAAATGCGGAAAAGTATGAATACATTTTACAGCATTGTGTACTGCCTACAGTGGAGGAATAGTTCGGAGACGATGATTGGTTGTATCAGCGTGAATAATACCCTGAGATAAAACAGTATTTATGAGGCAAAGCTTTATACACTTGCCCAGAGTCCCGACGTAAACCCCCTCGGTGAGCTAGAACGTCGACTTCGACCCGGACCTCAGCCCAGCTTTCATCACTACATTCTTTGGTTTCGGCTCCTGATGAAGGATGGGCTGCAATCAGGAAGTGCATTTAGTTGAGTTCGACCAATGTAGAGAAAAGAGACCATCGTAATAGAATAAGTGAAATCAGAGCTCAAGCAGAAAGATTTAGATGTTCATTTTTCTCACGTGCTATTCGGGAGAGTGAAGCACCATCACATACAAATTTAGTATTTTGTGTGGGATCTGAAATTTAAAAACCTCTCTCACACCGGCCTGATTTAGCTTCACTGATCAGGATAGTAAAAAAGAAACATGCGTATATTAAGGGAATTCACAAAGCAGGCTTATCACATTCACACAGTTCAATGCTGTTCTATCCTGATTAAATGGAGCTTAACTTAAATTCCATAAGGCAGTGAAGCAACTTCGACGTCTCTGTGTGACGAAAATTGGCAGTCGATCTCCTGAAAACATTTGTAATAATTATTAACTTTCGGTGATCACATGGGGAAGACCGGAGATCTGCTGGTAAGACCGTGTTAGCCCATTTATTGAAAGTAATAAACTGGATATCTTGAGCGTACAAAACGGCAGGTTCGTCCAGTGTAAATCAGACGTTCCCCACTGATCCCGTGCAACACAGCGTAGTAAGCAGACACTGTCAATGATAATCAGTTAAATAATACGCGAACACACTTACTTTAGTTTAGTTCATGTATTAAGTTCCTTCTCATACAGAATCTCATCAAGATGGCGACTAGCTCAACAATACATACACATACATCTTCGTTCTTTCACGGCTAATCGGCAAGATCTCAATCATTCTTTTCATAAGAGAAAACACAGATAGCAGAGAAGCTATTCCATGGAGTAAATGCACGCCCCAAGGGCTTGAAACTACTTTGCACTGATAATCATCGTATATTAAAGTTTAGGAATCGGTAAGATAAGAAGAGATATTTCGAGATATGTACTGAGTTATATAATTTATAAAAAATTCTAAAAATATCGCGGAGAGACCGCTGCAAGAGACATTACAAGAGGAAAGATCGAGAAATAGGCTGTTAGTGGTTTTACGATCCACTGCCAAATGCTTAAGAGTGACATGCAGAGTAAACGTGTAAGACATCTTGTAGGTTAGCCGCCGGGAGAAAATGTTCATAAAGGATAGAGATGGGGATAGGGATGGAGGTAGGGATAGGGAAAGGAATAGGAAGGAGGACATGAATTTAAAGTCCCGTTGACATTGGGACCAGAATAGACGAATCAGTGGTCGCGACTGGATTATGAGGAAAGGACCAACTTATACGAGGGTAATCCCAAAAGTAAGGTCTCCTAGTTTTTTTTATAAGTACATAGACCTCTTTATTTCTGTAATGGTTTACATTTGTTTACAGCTTGGACATTTAGCTATTTTTCGACATAATCACCTTTTCTGTCGATGCATTTTGAACCTCTTCTTTCACCTCGTCGTTGGACCTGAATCACTTTCCGGTCAAATGTTCTTTTAACCTAGGGAACAGGTGCTAGTCACTGGGCGCCAAATCAGGACTATAGGGTGGGTTCAAATGGCTCTGAGCACTATGCGACTTAACTTCTGAGGTCATCAGTCGCCTAGAACTTAGAACTAATTAAACCTAACTAACCTAAGGACATCACACACATCCATACCCGAGGCAGGATTTGAACCTGCGACCGTAGCGGTCGCTCGGCTCCAGACTGTAGCGCCTAGAACCGCACGGTCACTCCGACCGTCGGGGGTGATTATGTTCCACTGAAACTGTTGCAGGAGATCAACGGTTTGCCGATCGATGTTTGGGCGAGTGTTGTCATGGAGAATGTGTACGCCCTTGCTCAATATTCCTTTTCTCCGGTTCCGAATTGCCCGTTTGAGTTTTTTCAGAGTCTCACAGTACGTGTTAGCATTAATTATGGTCCCATCGATTCAGCTCCGACGACGAGGTGAAAGAAGAGGTTCATAACTTTCTGAACAGCATGGCGGCGAGCAGATATGACATGGGCATTCAAAAACTGCCACAGCGTCTACAAAAATGCATCGACAGAAATAGTGATAATGTCGAAAAATAGCTAAATGTTCAAGCTGTAAACTGATGTTGTAGAAATAAACATGTCTATGTACTTATAAAAAAACAGGAGACCTTACTTTTGGGATTACCCTCGTATAATGGTAATATCCTAGAGGGCTTTTGAAGTGATTTGGGGAAATCACTGAAAATTTAAATCACAAAGGTCAAATGGAAATTTGAAGGACGGTTGACCCTCCAAGCACTGTGCTTCTTCGCTTGATATTTATGATCTGGAACACCATAACTGGTGATCCATTCGGTATCTCTTAATCACAGTACGCCATTGCTGCTCTGCTGGAAAGCTTACTGAATTGGAAAAAAAACTTTTCCTCGCTATGGTGCGAAGAAAGTAACATTATTTCTGTCATCAAGTGGTTGCACTTAACGTTGTAGAAAGCGAGGGTTCGCTAGATGGTGAAAGAAGGATTTACCTTTGGCGTCAACTTCCATTGGCCATAGATGCTGTTGGCAGTATCCGAAACGGTGAAGAGGCGTGTTAACCCATGATGCTTCAAGGCATATCTGTGCTCATTGTCCCTCATAAACTCCACAACATACGTTGGACATGTGCATGAAGGCTACCAACTCTACGCACAACATCTCATAGCTTTAAAAAGTTCTTTTAGCCGATATTATAATCATTGGTTCATATTGGTCTTGTAACTGTTACGTTTCTTCAGGCTTATCTGACCGAGCGAGGTGGCGCAGTTTTAGCACACTGGACTCGCATGCGGTTGGACGACGGTTCAATCCCGCGTCTGGCCATCCTGATTTAGGTTTTTCGTGGTTTCCCTAAATCGCTCCAGGCAAATGCTGGAATGGTTCCTTCGAAAGGGCACGGCCGACTTCCTTCCCCACCCTTCCCTGATCCGATGAGACCGATGACCTGGCCTCCAAACCAACTGACCCCCCCCCCTCCCCAGGCTCTTCTGACACTCATAGAAAACTAATTGTAGATGTGTCAGGGCAGTGTGCGTCGGATACCATCGTCGATATAGGTTGTTAAAAAAGCGATTGTTTCCAGTAGCACATTCTACGCCTAAAACATTCTACAAAGCGTAGCCACGCGCTCCAGTGCACTTCTAAAACTGTTTTCCAATAACATGAGACACAATCATGCTTTGTCTGGAAGTAGCTTCTTCGCAGTACGTAGTTCTCTTTATAACACTTTGTCTACCATCTCCTCCGATTTTGTGCTGAATATCTTTTCTTTTCTTTAATAATACTTTTTGTGTGTTACATATTCCAACTGTAGTCTGTCCCTAAGAATTTCCCTTGTAATTCTCCTGATGCTTCATTATCCAAGGATGCTTTGACAATAATCTAGGCGGACTGTATTATTTTCAGTCTCCGTTCGTCGCGATATTAAAATAACAGGGAAAATCAAGAAGAGCTTAGCGCAGATGTGTTGCGTAGTATGTGTAGTACAGCGTCAGGTCGAACTTTTCAGTTCTGAAAGCACAAACAGCACGTAAAGATGCCTAGATAAATAGAGTCTCCCACTAAGTGTGAAGTGCCAGTTGAGGAGTTCACCTGATTTTATGCAGTCCGCATAATGTAAGTTTGATACGTTTTCTTCTTCATGACATTCTCTGCCTAAACTGCAAGTTCAGCAAACACACTCCTGCAGCGTTTTGGATGGGAAGTGTAAAAACCCTCCATACAGCTCTGAGTTGGCTCCCTCTGATTTGCAGATCTTCCCTCACATGAACCTCTGGCAACGAGGACAGCATTTTGGCACAGTCAACTAGCTGCAGACGAGCATAAGGAATTGGCAGAGTAGAGGCGTCTGCGTTCTACGACGAGGGTATTGGAAAGGTGGTAGCACGCTACGACAGATGTGTAGGTCTGAGTGCAGATTACATAGAGAAGTGGTTGGGAGATTTTGATTTTCACCGTAATTTTCATTTCGTAACCGAACGGAAGTTGAAAAAAAAGAGCCTTCGTATCTCTTCTTCTCCTAATGATTTTTATTGACTTTCACCGTCTCTTCATTTCGTACTTTACCTTCTATTTTAAAAATTCTTCTGTAGCACCACATATCGAGTACTTTCAGTTTCCCCTTCTGCGGTCTATGTTTCATTTCCGTATGATGTTGCCAATGATTGCGATGCTAAGTTTCTAAAACATCTTCGTCAGCTACCCCAATATATGCTTCGTACAGAAGCTTTTTTCCTTCAGTTATCAGCCTCTCATTTTCCATTGAATAATCTTGTTTTCTAGATTGGAGGCTTCTTCAACTTTTTTTATGTCTCGTTTCTACATTTCGTTATACTTACCTTCATTATTTTCGTCTTTGCAGTGATCGTCTTTAATCCTAATTCTGTGTCAGTTAGGCTATCTATAGTGTTCAACAATTCTAGGTCTTCCGTATTTATGGACATATGCATTGACATGCAATCTAATCAGAAGTTAGTACATCTGTAATTTTTATTTATTTGTATATGTAACCTGATCTGATTAGGCCCGTCCGGTCCTTTCTTACATCGGACCAGTGTTTCACACATAATGTACCATTTTTACGTCATAGATCCCTAATAAACAACAATTTTAACATAATAAATAGTATTAAAGTAAATTGAGTGTCTGAATTGGTAATGGGATCAGAAGGTACTGACTGTGAACTAATAAAGTTAACGCTGGCTGTACTTGCACTACTCCAGCTGTTGCCAGTAATGACGATAATAGAAATAGCAATAATAATATTAATAATTGCGATAATGATAGTGGCACATATAAAAAAGGATTTATAGTTGTGTAAAATGGACATTTTCCGGTATGGCGAGTTATGAGGAAGGGAAATGAACGAGACTGCATCAGTCAAGATTACTGGGAAAAGAGGAAATCTGGTTGGGAGGAAAGATGTGCAGGGGTAGCAAATGCGTACAGGAACAATGGTAATTCTTATGGTTTCTTTAGTGGATGTGTCATTAACTGTCTTTTGAAGCTGTAGTTGTCATTCAGTTCTCTAATATGACGTAGGTGTCTGTATTATTCCAGAGTCGAGTTTCTGCATTATTCCAGAGTCGGGTTTCTGCTACTGCGGAGGGCCTCAAAAAGTGAGTGAACGATTGATTGGGACAGAAAGGATTTTTCTCTGATGGGAACGGCTGCTTATGCCATGTTGTTCAAATAAGAGCGTTAAGGTCGAGAAAAGATCCAGTGTTTGTTGATAAAACGGCAGAGAAGATAGTTTGAAAACATCTGCGCTTATCTCTGCGCAGCGAAGCTAGCTGTGCTTATGATGGAGAAATATGATAAAAGGAGTCATATATCATAGATGTAACGAACGCAGTCATTTATAAACAATTCCAGGCGTGTAGGCTTTTCTGAGAAAGGCCTTCCAGGATAACACCGCTATGGTAATCAATGACTGTAAGGATATGTCTCGAAACAAATTTCTTTTTTAGGCCAAGAGGGAAGAACTTTTTATAATTTCGTAGGGCATAGAGAGATACTGATGCCTTCTTGCACACTGCAGTTACGTTCTCATTTCAATTCGGATTTTCGTCTATTATTATCCCTAGGCTTTTTGCTGAAGAGAGAAGTTGATATTTGTCCCATTTAAGATTAAAATGATAGGGATTCCCATGATTTCAGGTAATCAGTATTGCAGCTTAGATTTTGACTCCCACTAAAAAAACAAACTAGAAAGGACTGTCTAGGAAAAAACATCTTTGGGCTTTTAGTCACTTGTAACGATAAGGTCTTATTGTAGTTTAAGTGTAGTTGGGAAATATGTGATTTATTGTCAGAGAGGCAGCGTTGGTCACTGTCTTTAATCATCTATATTATTATGATTTTTCCGTATGTGACATCACTTTTATGTCATTTATTACCCTGCACGCTTTTGTCCTGTGGCTTATCAGCTGACCTCAGTAATTTGTTTTAACTTTTCAGTATACGACATTTAACGACAGTATTTCAAAAGTGCTATTTACATCTGTGAGATTATTTTCTTTAGAGGTAAGAGGTATTAATTTAAATATATAGTTTATCTATGAGGCTGCAATACCGAGGTTTAAGAGAAATATTTTTGTTGTTTTTCTCCCTCCCCCCCATTAACCATGGACCCTGCCGTTGGTGGGGAGGCTTGCGTACCTCAGCGATTTAGATAGCCGTACCGTAGGTGCAACCACAACGGAGGGGTATCTGTTGAGAGGCCAGACAAACGTGAGGTTCCTGAAGAGGGCCTGCAGCCTTTTCTGTAGTTGTAGGGGCAACAGTCTGCATGACTGACTGATCTGGCCCTGTAACACTAACAAAACGGCCTTGCTGTTGTGGTACAGCGAACGGCTGAAAGCCAGGGGAACCTACAGCCGAAATTTTTCCCGAGGGCATGCAGCTCTACTGTGTGATTAAATGATGATGGCGTCCTCTTGGGTAAAATATTCCGGCTGTAAAATATCCCCCATTCGGATGTCCGGGAGGGGACTACTCAAGAGATGTCGTTATCAGGAGAAAGAAAACTGGCGTTTTACGGATCGGAGCGTGGAATGTCAGATCCCTTAATCGGGAAGGTAAGTTAGAAAATTTAAAAAGGGAAATGGATAGGTTAAAGTTAGATATAGTGGGAGTTAGTGAAGTTCGGTGGCAGGAGGAACAAGACTTTTGGTCAGGTGAATACATGGTTATAAATACAAAATCAAATAGGGGTAATGCAGGAGTAGGTTTAATAATGAATAAAAATAGGAATGCGGGTAAGCTACTACAAACAGCATAGTGAACGCATTATTGTGGCCAAGATAGATACGAAGCCCACACCTACTACAGAAGTACAAGTTTATATGCCAACTAGCTCTGTAGATGAGGAAGAAATTGATGAAATTTATGATGAGATAAGAGAAATTATTCAGGTAGTGAAGGGAGGCGAAAATTTAATAGTCATGGGTGACTGGAATTAAAGAGTAGGAAAAGGGAGAGAAGGAAACATAGTGAGTGAATATGGGTTGGGGGAGAGAAATGAAAGAGGAAACCGTCTGGTAGAATTTTGCACAGAGCATAACTTAATCATAGCTAACACTTGGTTCAAGGATCATAAAAGGAGGTTGTATACATGTACACCAATGTAGTACTGGAGGGCAGCGTGGAGGGTAAAAATCGTAGAGGGAGACCAAGAGATGAATACACTAAGCAGATTCAGATGGATGTAGGCTGCAGTAGGTACTGGGAGATGAAGAAGCTTGCACAGGACAGAATAGAATGGAGAGCTGCATCAAACCAGTCTCAGGACTGAAGACCACAACAACAACAACATTTTTGTTTGAAAAGAATCTTTCGTGAATTTCTGGGAAAGAGTTCTCTAGATATAGGTCAAATGGGTTTCCTTAACTCTCAATATTTTTACAGCCTATTTCTCAAATACGAAAACAACCAAAATTTTGTATTCAATAAAACAAATAAAACTATGGTAGCAACATTCCTGAACTATACAGGGTGGTCCATTGATCGTGACCGGGCCAAATAAGCGTCAAACGAAAAAATTACAAAGAACGAAAATTGTCTAGCTTGAAGGGGGAAACCAGATGGCGCTATGGCTGGCCCGCTAGATGGCGCTGCCTTAGATCGAAAGGATATCAGCTGCGTTTTTTTAAAATAGGAACCCCCAGTTTTATTACATATTCGTGTATTACGTAAACAAATATGAATTAGTTGGACCACTTTAATCGTTTTGTGATAGATGGTGCTGTAATAGACACAAACATATGGCTCACAATTTTAGACGAACAGGTAGGTTTTTTAAATTAAAATACAGAAAGTAGGTATGTTTGAACATTTTATTTCGGTTGTTCCAATGGGATACATGAACCTTTGTGAACTTGTCATTTCTGAGAACGCACGCTGTTATAGCGGGATTACCTGTAAATACCACATTAACGCAACAGATGCTCAAAATGATGTCCAATTTACCTCATTGCATTTGGCAATACGTGTAACGACATTCCTCTCAACAGCGAGTAGTTCGCCTTCCGTAATGTTCGAACACGCATTGACAATGCGCTGACGCATGTTGTCATGCGTTGTTGGTGGATCACTATAGCAAATATCCTTCAACTTTCCCCACAGAAAGAAATCCGGGGACGCACCGCTTCAACTGCACGCGAGGTATGTGCCGGACATGCATCATGATGGAAGGACATCACCATTCTGTCATACAGTGAAACATCTTGTAGTATCAACGGTAGAACATTACGTAGGAATGAAGGCTTTCACGACCGGGTGACATGGCTGTTGATATACTTTCCGGGATGTGAGGTCGTGGTCCAAGAACTTTTTCTGCTCCTTACGTTTCGTCCAGGACTGCGCTGGACGAAACGTAAGGAGCAGAAAAAGTTCTTGGACCACGACCTCACATCCCGGAAAGTATATCAACAGCCATAACGTAGGAAATCAAAATAGATTGCACCATTTAGAGTGCCACTGATAAAACGGGGGCCAATTATCCTTCCTTCCATAATGCCGCACCATACATTAAGCCGCCGAGGTCGCTGCTGTTCCACTTGTCGGAGCCATCGTGGATTTTCCGTTGCCCAGTAGTACATATTATCCCGGTTTACTTTACCGATGTTGGTGAATGACGCTTCGTCGCTAAATAGAGCGCGTGCAAAAATGTGTCATCGTCCAGTAATTTCTCTTGCGCCCAATGGCAGAACTGAACACGACGTTCAAAGTCGTCGCCATGCAATTCCTAATGCATAGAAATATGGTACGGGTACAGTCGATGCTGATGTAGCATTCTCATCACCGACGTTTTTGATATTCCCGATTCTCGCGCAATTTGTTTGCTACTGATGTGCGGATTAGCAATGACAGCAGCTAAAACAGCTACTTGGGCATCCTCATTTGTTGCAGGTCGTGATTGACGTTTTGCTTATGGCTCAACACTTCCTGTTTCCTAAAATAACGTAACTATCCGGCGAACGGTCCGAACACTTGGATGATGTCGTCCAGGATACCGAGCAGCATACATAGCACACGTCCGTTGTGCATTTTGATCACAACAGCCATACATCTACACGATATCGACCTTTCCCGCAATTGGTAAACGGGCCATTTTAACACGGGTAATATATCACGAAGCAAATGCCGTCCGCATTGGCGGAATGTTACATGACACCACGTATTTATACGTTTGCGGCTATTACAGCGTCATCTGTCACAAAGCGAAAAAAGTGGTCCAACTAAAACATTCATATTTCTTTACGTACGACAGGAATATGTAAGAGAAAATGGGGGTTCCTATGTAAAAAAAAATAAACGCTGTTGATATCCGTTTGACCTATGGCAGCGCCATCTAGCAGGCCAATCATAGCGTCATCTGGTTTCCCCCTTCAAGCTAGACAACTTTCGTTCTTTGTAGTTTTTTCGTTTGATGCTTATTTCGTAAGATATTTGGCCCTGTCACTATCAATGGGCCACCCTGCATAAAGCTAACAAATGTCTGGAGATCTAGTGTCGTCACACATAGGGACCATCGGTACGTAGCAATGGAAAACCTGTAAATTAAAGGAAGGTAGGAACTACCCAACGATCAATATTTTTCTACGATTTTCTTATCAAAATATGTCCTGAACAACTTTTGCTATTAAAGATGTGTATTACTTTTAGGTTGTCACACTACTGTCATTCATCAGGAAATATTTATGTGCATCTCGTTAAGTGTGCCAGGGGAATGTTGTGCAATTAGTAATGAAAAATAGCACATAATTCCATGGAGCATAGTGATGACGATATATCAGGTTCTCTGTTGTATAGTGAAACCGATCGAGGGAGGGGGGGGGGGGGGGGGGAGGGGGAATCGGTTAAGTAGCTTTTCAGGCCGAACTTGGTTTTTTGGAACAGGGCTAACAGCATGACTTTCGGAACTTTACTTTGAAAGAAAGCGTTTTTGTTATGAAACGCCTCTTGTACAATACGATCCATTCCGCCTCTTGAAGTGCTACTCAACTATCGATAGTGATTTTTCGCCGGAGAATAACGAATGGATGATTTATATAGCACAAAAGCTTGCCTACATTATAATAACACGATTTACGATTTCCAGAGAGAGAGAGAGAGAGAGAGAGAGAGAGAGAGAGAGAGAGAGAGAGAGAGAGAGAGAAAGAAAATACTAGTTCGGTGAAATGCGAGGAAAGAAACGCTAGTGCCTAAGATTACACTGTTCATATGATTTCAAAAATTGTCATCATCATACGAAGTCGACATTTTCTCTAAAAAATCCGATTTGCTGTGAGACACAGTATTGTTACCTCTCCTTTTTAAAGTCTAATGGCTTATTTATGATACTGGTGCAATGAGGTGTTTAACTGGCCGACAGATTGACACTCTGACATTGTCTTTTAAAGGCTGCTTTTTGCGATAACCAGTCAGTCCGGAAAATTACGTAACACGCATTCGTTTACAATACACCAGCCCCATTCTATCTTCATGTGAATGAGTTTGTTGCTGATGAAGTTATAGAAGTTACACTAATTTTCGCTCAGATATGCAGTGATGTATTATACAAAACATGGTAGATGCGTAACCACGGAAATTTGTTGGAAGTTCAGAACACTGAATTGAATTCACCAAACGTACACAAATGGGTGACCCTTTGAGGCATTGACTTTTATCCAGTATCATTCATTATCGTCATCTTCGGCTGTTAGACATATACTGCTGGATACTCATCTCCTCTGGAGCTGACAATGCATTACAAAACAGGGTTCAAAAATGGTTCAAATGGCTCTGAGCACTATGCGACTTAACTTCTGAGGTCATCAGTCGCCTAGAACTTAGAACTAATTAAACCTAACTAACCTAAGGATCACACACATCCATGCCCGAGGCAGGATTCGAACCTGCGACCGTAGCGGTCACGCGGTGCCAGACTGTAGCGCCTACAACCGCACGGCCACACTGGCCGGCTACAAAGAGGTAAGGAAGTTTAATGTGTAAAGTCCTGAAGACGATAACGTCATTACAGATAGGAACAAGCTCAGAGTGAGAAACCGGCCACGTCGTTTTTATAGAACCTCCCCAGCATTCACCTCAAAGTATGTGGGGAAACCACGGAAAACCAAAGGCAGGATGGTTTGAACTGCCGCTCTCCCGACTGCGAATTCAGTGCCATGCCGCTGCATACACTTGCTCGGTCCCAAGCGATATGGATTGTAGCTATATACATACGTGTTCCCCCGGCGTGTTTTCGAATTACATGTGTCTACTTTTTATTAAGTCTTTCCTGGGTCTTTCTTATCCCTTTGATTCCATTCGCCTGTTTTTATGTCTTGCCCATCTGCATTTCACTTTTATTACAGTCTTAATTACCTGTTCCACTCCAGCTCGTCCCATGATTTATTTGCTTGTTTTCTCATCCCTTCCAGTAATAACCAATATTTTTCCTTCCATTGTTCATTGAGAAGTCTTAAGTTTTTGAATGGCTTTCGAAGTGAAAGTTCTGTCTCATTGCTGTAAGCTACAATTTTTAATACACATTGATTGTAAACTTTTGTACACAACGGATGATTACCTTCGAATGCTGTGAAAGAACGAAGTGCTCGGATTAGAAGTAGTGTAAGACAGGGATGTAGTCTTTCATCCCTATTGTTCATTCTGTACATCGAAGAAGCAATGACGGAAATAAAAGAAAGCTTCAAGAGTGGAATTAAAGTTCAAGGTGAAAGAATGTCAAAGATGAGATTACTGATGATATTGCTATACTGAGCGTAAGTAAAGAAGAAATACAGGATCTGCTGTCTGGAATGAACAGCCTAATGAGTACAGAATATGGATTGAGAGTAAATCGAATACGAAAGTAACGAGAAGTAGTAGAAAAAATTACAGCGAGGAACTTAACGTCAAGATTGGTGTTCACTAAGGGCATGAAGTTTCTGCTAACTAGCCAGAAAAATAACCCATCACGGACGGAGAAAGGCGGACATTAAAAGCAGACTAGCACTGCCAAAAAAAGACATTTGTAGCCAAGAGAAGCCAATCAAGATCAAACATAGGCCTTAATGTGAGGAAGAAATTTTTGAGAATGTACGTTTGGAGCACAGTAGTGTACATGAACAGTGGGAAAACCAGGCCAGAAGAGAATGTAAGCATTTGAGATATGGTGCTACATAAAAATGTTGAAAATTAGGTGACCTGATAAAGTATGCAAGGAGGAGGTTCTCCGCCGAATCGGAGTGGAAAGAATATGTGGAAAACACTGATAATAAGAAGGGACCGGTTAGTAGGACACCTGTTAAGACATCAGGGAATAAGTTCCATTGTACAAATAATTATAGACGAAGGTTGTAAGTGCTACTCTGACATGAAGAGATTTTCACACCAGTCAGAAGCCTGTTGAAAAAGAATACAAAAAAAACTGACTATTATCGAAAACAATCGATGAAGTGGCTAATTGCTGCAGCACCGTGTACAGACATTCATCAACGTTTTCGATGAGTTAATTGTGAAGATGTATGATTTTAGTTTAGGTTTCTTGTCTTCACATTATTTTAGTCTTATTAGAATTGCATTTAGTCCTACTTCCCAGCTTACTCAATTAATTCCTTCCATTCGTAACTTAACTTTTGCTGTACCAGAGGCAAACAGTACTGTTTTATCAGAAAAATGAATTTGGATTGTGTATCGTTCATTAACAAGTATTCATCCAAACTTTCCCAGTTTAAGGGTCTAAATGACACCCCTTTGTTTCTGAGAATAGTTTTGGTGGTGTGGGAGCTTCTTTCCCGACTCCTGAATTTGCGGCTATCCTCTTGACGTCGAGTGGAGGCCGTAGCATTGTCGTACATATTCTCTGAGTAGGTTAACTTAGTCTCTGAATAAGTGCCTTGTTTCTCACGGCCGGTTAGCTTTAAATTTAATACCAAAAACGTCTGAACGTCCTCAAAAGATAAGAATCCCAGGCAGACTGATAATTCGTACTCATTGATGTCCTATAAATTTTATTACGACGCGCAAAATATCCATTGTACTGTATCCGTTTCTAAATGCGACACTCTGGCTGTAGTTTACTTGCATTTTCATGTATCACACAATGCACCTCATTTCGTCTTCTTTCGACGGAGTTTATCCACAACTGACACTTCCATTCCTGGGAAGAGGGGTGGAGGTGGGGTGAGGAGAGTTCTTGCACAGTTAAAATTTTGGACTTGTGGATTCAGTTTCTTTCGCGTTGTTTTATCTGTCACAGATAAAAATACACAGCATGACGTTTCTTACTACACGTCACAACAACGGTAGATTTTAGCTTTATTACAACACGTATGTTGAAAACATAGTTTTCTACATTTGTACAACTGTTTCCAGATAACATTGATCGCTAATGTTCATCCAAAAGAGGGATTTAGATCAGGCAGCAGTGATCCGCTCCAAGAAAATATTGAAATTATACATATAATAACTCAGTACTATGAATCAGGCCGTCGAACACAGCTGATGGTAGAGTCTGCTTTCGGCAGAGAAACTACCTCTGGGGTGTGGCAAGTGGTTGCCATTGCTTGCACTGCGTTTAAATGTGTTGTTTTTCCTGAACTCTCTCCGCAAAGCTGAAATTACGCTTCTGTCAGGCTTTCGTTGTGGCAAATCTCTTAATATTTCATTAAATGCTCCATACGTAATCTCATTCAAATGTATTCACTGCTTTATTTTGAGGGAATTGTGTTTCAAAGGCACACATCGCATAGAGAGCAAGAGCTTTGCCCACACAGTTCTTGGAAACTCACTGAAACGTCTCTTAATGGCTTGTCACGCAGTCATGTGCTCCCGTTCCGCCCCGTCGACAATTCAGCCCATGCAGTAGCGTCACGACGGATTTCTTTTTTGTGGTTCTCGAGGATCCCTTTGTTATGACCGGGAGTCGCACCTCCTGCAAGCTAGATTTCCCTCATACAACACGAGCTACACAGGACGGCCGCATCGTCAGGCGATGTGAGTCCGTCACCAAATTCTAGCGGCCTTACGCAATCGTAGCTAGCAGAGCCCGACTACATTTCATGTCACGCTTCGCATGGAACAAATAGTACTGATCTTAGTATCACTACGCTTCAGGATATAAGCCGCGTTTCTCTGCTTTAGCGGGTGAATGTGTTCCTACGGAAGTTCCAGCGAGACTCCGTAAGAGTTTCATTTCCAGTTCCAGCTCCAGTTGCTGCAAACCGTTACTGCTGCAGATGCATCGCAACTCTCCCGTCCGGAGATAGGTCTTTGAGAACATAGGACACCGCCAAGACGGTGCCTATGTCTGACAGAAGACCTGTAGTGTGCAGCAATTAGACTTAGCCTCAAGGCGGGACTGTCACAGGCTAGGAACATTGTACAACGATCTCTTGACGATGAACAGTCGTTTGTCATCGTATGAAAATGTGTTTTGTAAACAGAATTGTAGTAATTGAAGTAGTTGTGCTTGTAGGTACGCTTGCCTAATGTTAGCAGTAGCGCCCTTCTTCACGCAGGTGTCAGTGGTACCTTAGTGTTTGTTCTCAGCATACACTTTAGTGACAAGTGCAGCTACAGTGTAGGCGGTGTGTTCCAAGTGTTTTATCCATATCAGCAGTGTTAATCTGAGTCAGCAAACAACAAACCAGGATGACAAAGAAACATGTCACTGGAATCTTCATCTCTGCTGCAGTCATGTAATCTCGATGCGAGTAAGCCAGTGCGATCTAGATGCTTGCTGGAGCAATCAGAATGACGCCATTGAATTTTCTGAAGAGGTTACGTTTCCGGTGTCAGAAGCATCAGAACTGGATGTATTTTTTTACGATGTCTGGTTCTTATGTTGAGAAGTCTTGCCGTACCATGAACAATTTGTCACTATGTGTTAGTCGAAAGGAATTTTAGACGTCTGTCGCTGATAATCCTATATCTACACTTCCTCCGTCAAAATTGTGTGTGTTTTTTATCTTCTTACGACACAATCACAACATTGTCGTATCAGCTTCGACCGGTCATCTGCTATTATCGAACTGTCAACAGATATAAAAGAGGGTACAAATAATCATTACAGAATCGATGCAGTCCGACAGTTAACTACGTAATGTTAAACAATAATCAAATTATACCTAAAAACAAATTTGGTGAGTGATAATACGGTGTTCGCGTTGAGCTTTTAACACTAGTGTTTAGATGTCTATTTATATATGAACATATTCACGAAACAAATAACCACTACGGCAGGATTTTATGCTTATGGTTGATAGGGTAGTATTACATTTTAACCATTTCAAAAAAATTCCAAGATTGACAAAGTCAAGATTTCATTCCGCTTTTTCCACCTCCAAAGCCTTTACAGTTGCAGTTGTCTAGCCGGCTTCGACGCGAATCAGGAGCTGATGGAAAACATTAAGAAATGCTATAATCTTGATCTAATGTCTGTGACCGCTGCTCTACTTACACACAAGGTAGCAGGCATGTACTGACGCCATTACCGAACAAGAGGGCAATTTCTGTGCAAAATGGTTCAAATGGCTCTGAGCACTAAGGGACTCAACATCTGAGGTCATCAGTCCCCTAGAACTTAGAACTACTTAAACCTAACTAACCTAAGGACATCACACACATCCATGCCCGAGGCAGGATCCGAATGTGCGACCGTAGTGGTCGCGCGGTTCCAGACTGAAGCGCCTAGAACCGCTCGGCCACACCGGCTGGCCGTAATTTCTGTGTTGTTTGCGTTCCATCGCAGTGCACTATCCACGTGGACCCCAAGTTCCATCACCACTGTGGCTAGTACTCTGTACGACCTCTGTTCCATTCTTTACTTGTATTGAATAACATTTCCTCGTATTACTTTCTGCAGAAGAACATCTTTGTAGTTTTCTTAAGTTTCGTGGCTGGCACGAATATCAGAGGGTTTTCCGTAATGTGTGTAGAAAGTTTTCTGAACATTAAGATGTAAATAATGGAGACAATGGATCCCAGCCAGGAAGAAGAACCAAACGAAGAAAAGCAGCTACTTGAAGATGAGAAGATCCAGAGTAAAATCCCACTTCTGAAGAGTTAACGTCTGCAACAACGCTGCTGATTGGTGAAGGCCAAAAGTTAAATTTTCGGAAGTTTCTCGCGATCCAATCATTCAAGGAACTGAATGTGGAGCGTTGTGGAGTATACAGCTCATTTTAGCTTCTCTCGAGTCACTGAATGAATGTGTTGTGGTTCTGCATCTACATCTACGTGGTTACTCTGCTATTCGCAATAAAGTGCCTGGTAGAGGGTTCAATGAACAACCTTCAAGCTGTCTCTCTACCGTTCCACTCTAGAACGGGACGCGGGAAATCGAACACTTAAATTTTTCTGTGCAAGCCCCGATTTCTCTTATTTTATCGTGATTATCATTTCTCCCTATGTAGGTGGGTGCCAACAGAATGTTTCCGCAATCGGAGGAGAAAACTGATGATTGCCATTTCATGAGCAGATCCCGTCGCAACGAAAAACTCCTTTGTATTAATAATTGCCACTCCAATTCACGTATCATGTTTGTGACACAATCTCCCCTATTTTTCGATAATACAAAACTAGCTGCCCTTCTTTAAACTCTTTCGACGTCATCCGTCAGTCCCACCTGATGCGGATCCCACACCACACAGCAATACTCCGAAATAGGGCGGACAAGCGTGGTGTAAGCAGTCTCTTTAGTAGACCTGTTGCACCTTCTAAGTGTTCTGCCAATGAATTTCAGTTTTTGGTTTGCTCCACTCACAACATTATCTATGTGATCGTTCC
The DNA here is from genome assembly GCF_023897955.1 of Schistocerca gregaria. Taxonomy (NCBI): domain Eukaryota; kingdom Metazoa; phylum Arthropoda; class Insecta; order Orthoptera; family Acrididae; genus Schistocerca; species Schistocerca gregaria. The sequence continues at coordinate 526,762,592 of NC_064920.1, forward strand.
ATTTTAGGTTATTCGTAATTGTAATCCCAGAGTATTTAGTTGAATTTATAGCCTTCAGATTTGTGCGACTTCTCGCGTAATCGAAATTTAGAAGATTTGAGTACTCATGTGAATAACTTAACACTTTTCCTTATTCAGGGTCAATTGCCACTTTTTGGGCAGTACAGATGTCTTATCTAAATCATTTTGCAAGTCGTTTTTATCATCTGATGACTTTACAAGATGGTAAATGACACATCATCTGCAAACAATCTAAGACGGCTACTCAGATTGTCTCCTATGTCGTTAATACAGATCAGGAACAACAGAGAGCCTATAACACTTCCTTGGGGAACTTCTGTTTTACTCGATGACTTTCCAGCTATTACTACGAACTGTGACCTTTTAGACAGTCGCACAACTGAGGCGATACTCCGTAGGCACGCAGTTTGGTTAGAAGACGCTTGTGAGGAACGGTGTCGAAAGTCTTCTGGAAATCTAAAAATATGAAATTAATTTGACATACCCTTTCGATAGCGCTTATTACTTCATGAGTATAAAGAGCTAGTTATGTTTCACAAGAACGATATTTTCTCAAACCGTGCTATGTGTCAATAAGTCGTTTTCTTCGAGGTACTTCATAATGTTCGAATACAGTATATGTTCCAAAAGTCTACTGCAAATCGACGTTAGTGATATAGGCAGCAGCTTAATATGCCGCTCTGCAGCCTACAGAAGAGTTAAAAATACAAAACATAATGACATTATATCAAACAATAAAAACAGACAATAAAGCGCTGACTTTTTAAAAACTGCAAAAATGGTGGAAAGTTGTGGAGGTTAAAATACATAAACACAGGATTGACGGTGCTAATGAAGACACACAGTAAATAGACAGGCACAACTAAAAACGTGGCGACAGTCTAGTTTATGTTCGCAACACTTAAGAAAGGGGATACAGAACACTGAACACTCAAATAAACATTGCTCTATATAGTAGATACGAAGATGACAAGATGAGACACCATAGCCTAAATCAGATTTTGGGGGGAGGGGGGGAAGACCCAGACAGATGAGGGAAAAAAAAGGGGGGAGTAGAGGAAAAAGCAAAAGGGGAGCCGATGGAGGGAGAGAACACATAAAAAGAGGGGGCAGGGTGTACACGAGAAGGAGTGGGGAATGCAGAGGAGGGGAAAGCAAAAGGACTCAGGGGAGAGAATGGAGACAAAGAGAGGGGAGGCGAGGAAAACACAATGGAGGGGGGGGAGAAGAGGGAGCCTGGGAAAAGAACAGAAATAGGGATGGGGAGGTATGGATACGAGTTGATACGAGGGATAAATGGAGGAAGAGAGGGCATCATCCAGGAGGGGGAGTTGACAGAAGAAGCCACCTTGGGAAAGGAGATGAAGGGTGTAGAGTTTAGAGCTGGAGGGTGGGTGGGAGAGAATGGCGAAGGCGCAACAGCAGGCAGGAGTTGGAGAGGAGAGGAGCAACCAGGGGAAGGGGGGAGGGGAAGGGGGGGATCAAGTCTGCAGGAGGTGTAGAGGGCTGGGATATGTTTGAGGAAAAGGAGCAGGTAGGGGAATGGAATCAGGTCATAGAGGATTCACTTGGGGATGGGAAGCATATACGGAATGTGAGGCAGACTGGAAGGAGCTTGAGGATCTGGGGGGTCTTATAGAATTTTTTGGGAGGGGAGGATGGATATTCAGGCGAAATTGTCATAATAGAGGATGGGGGATGTATCAAGGAATTGTAGGAGTGGAGGATAACAGAGGGGTTCAACCCCCATGTCTGGCCATGTCAATGGTGAATCCAAGGTAGGTGAGGGTGGGGGAGAGGCGGACAGGATGGGCGCAGATGGTAAGGGAAAAATCAAGGAGCTGGAAGGAGCGAGTGGTATGACCTATGATGATTGGCTGCGTCTTGAAAGTATTGATTTTAAAGAGCCACTCGTTACTGTGGCAAAAACGTCGAGGTGATTCTGGAGAAGGCATTGGAACCGTTGAAGGGTAGGAGTGAGGGCAAGGAAGGCAGTGTCATTGACGCAGTTTTTTGATCTTAGGATAATTAAAAAAAATGTTTACCACCAGATGTGGTACAAGGTTGCCATGGTGCATGGTTGGTTGGTTGGTTTTGGGGAAGGAGACCAAACAGCGTGGTCATCGGTCTCATCGGATTAGGGAAGGATGGGGAAGGAAGTCGGCCATGCCCTTTCAGAGGAACCATCCCGGCATTTTCCTGGAGTGATTTAGCGAAATCACGGAAAACCTAAATCAGGATGGCCGGACGCGGGATTGAACCGTCGTCCTCCCGAATGCGAGTCGTGTCTAACCACTGCGCCACCTCGCTCGGTGTATGGTGCAAGGGCTAACCAAATTATCTGGCTCATAACGGTTGAGTGTCCAACTTGTGTACTCATGCACACTGAAGAGTATGTACGGTTTAATGGGCAACTCAAACTATAGCTGTCGACTTGTGATTTATCCATCATTTGTAGCCGACACGATTTACTAGGACGCTTACAGCGCCATCTGTTAGTAAAATTTTCGGTAATTTTTTTTATTTTGTTACGTTTGCCCCTGCATCACTAATATCCTGTTTAAATCTGACGCCTTCCTGAGCAGTGGTTCCCTTTCTACAGTGTTTTGAACCTGGTACTTTAATTATGAGCACCCTGTGTATCTAAGAAGATCCTGTTTTCGGTCGATGGGACGCAAGTGTTGGAGACGTTCCAAAGTTTTCTGTCACGGCTTCAGTATAATGTTGTGTCACTGAAAGTATTTGTTGGTATGTTATACATTCTAACGCCACGATTTGTTTATGTCTCTGCTGCCTTACATATTCAGGATTCTCTAAAATTAGGCAGATGGTGTGCAGAACAGCGAACAACAATGCTGACTGTTTGCATGTTCAGGTTCATCAATATTGCTCGGCTCGGAACACAGTGCATCAGAATGGGAGAGCGAGTCCTTCACTGGAGTTTTCTTTTTCCTCTGAATAAACTTGCTTCTACTTTTATTCTGAAATCTGCCTTACCAAGGATGACTCACAATTACCTGTTCTCTATAGCGGTACAACGACGGTCAAAATACTGCGCGCTGTAAAATACTGACCACTCGTACTCTTACCCAAGTGTTAGCGATCTCCGGACACTCTTTGGTCGTCGTCGCGGTCATGCAACGGATAGCGTGTGCGACCTGTTGTTGCTACTGTGCCAAAGCGTAATTTTCAGCGAAGGCTCTCCACTAACATCGCATTCACTTGAAGGTGAAATTTGTTGGTTGGTTGGTTCGATTGTTAAAGGGACCAACCTAGGTGGTCATCGATCCTTATGAAATTTGTTACCCGCCTCATTGGAGCATAGTGAAAAGTTGTAGCCAGCTCTTTGATTGAAGTAATGTGACGTCTAAGCGATACATCTGTTCATTTCATGTGGGTTTGACGCTGTTGAAGTAGGGTTCTTGAGCGCGCCAGCCGACTGGCAGCAACTCTACTTGATTTTCTTTCAACGAAGTGCAGCAGTCCCTACTTGCAGGACAGAAAGTGTCTACTTGTACCCTACTGCATCATTTTAAAACGTAACGTTCTCTAAAAGTTTTCGTAAATAACCCAGGTCTTCCAGAATCAGTTTTCACTCTGCAGCAGAGTTTTCGCTAAAATGTAACTTCCTGGTGGTTTAAAACTTGTAAGTAGGCTGTTTAGGTTCTTATATTGGTAACGCCGCCGCCACGTAGCGCTCTGTATGAAAATCACTGGCTGTGCTGTGTGCAGTCTGTGGCTGGTTTGCATTGTTGTCTGCCATTGTAGTGTTGGGCAGCGGCAGCTGGATGTAAACAGGGCGTAGCGTTGAGCAGTTGGAGGCGAACCGCCAGCAGTGGTGGATGTGAGGAGAGAAATGGCAGAGTTTTGAAATTTGTAAGACTGGATGTCATGAACTGCTATATATATTGTGACTTCTAATGACTATTAAGGTAAATACATTGTTTGTTCTCTATTAAAATCTTTCATTTGCTAACTATGCCTATCAGTAGTTACTGCCTTCAGTAGTTTGAATCTTTTATTTAGCTGGCAGTAGTGGCGCTCGCTGTATTGCAGTAGTTCGAGTAACCAAGATTTTTGTGAGGTAAGCGATTTGTGAAACGTATAAGTTAATGTTAGTCAGGGCCATTTTTTTGCAGGGATTTTTGAAAGTCAGATTGCGTTGCGCTAAAATTATTGTGTGTCAGTTTAAGCACAATCTTGTATAATTGTTCAATGGGGACGTTTCGTATGTCAACGCTTAGCCGAGGATACCTCACTGGAATCTTCCGATTTTTTTCTTGTAGTTTGTGTAACTAGTGTAGCTTTTGTTTATTGCTAGCGCGTAATTATAGAGAGAATTTCCTTTGTAGTTGTAGTTTTTCATTGTTGTACAGTAAAACAGTTGTGGCATGCATGTAGATTTGCATAAAGTATTTCACAGCTGCGCTTGCAATTAACGAGATATTATTTTCAGTGCTATGCTAATGTGTTTTCTTATTTTGCTCTTCAAATTGTGCTTTTCTGTGTTATCGTGTGAAATATTGTGACAATAATGGCGTGTGAAAAACGTAATACTAGGCTCCAAAGTAAACTGAGAAATGACAGTGAAGAAGAAAGCAGTGTGTTATCGCCACCGAGTAATGAATTAACTAATGTTCATAGGGAAATGGAGCGGGCTGCAAATAATGGTGTGGCCAGTGAAACAATTAGTGATGGTTCAAATGGCTCTGAGCACTATGGGACTCAACTGCTGTGGTCATTAGTCCCCTAGAACTTAGAACTACTTAAACCTAACTAATCTAAGAACATCACACAACACCCAGTCATCACGAGGCACGTGACACAATGGAATAAAATCAGAGACAAACACACCAAAAGCTTCAAAAATTAGACACAATGGAACAAAAGCTTCAAAAGTTAGACTCAGTGGAACATACGCTTGAACAAACACGTGAAGATTTAACTACTGAGTTAAATAAAATCTAATCGAAATGTCAAAAAGCCTGTAATGATGTAAAAACACAAATTTGTGAGCATTTCCAACCTATTTTTTCGCGGCATGAAAATATGTTACAGAATCACAAATTAGCCACAAAAGAACTGCAAACTATTGTTCATGAAAATCATGAGACCTTGCAAGCTAAGATTGACTCAGTTGCATCTACCGATTCGGTTACGCAACTTGCAAAACTCAGGAAAACTTAAAGGACACAGTAGATACTCTGAAAATTGGTTCAGAAAGACACATGCAGGAAATCAGTTCAATATCAGAGAAAGTAGTTGAGCTTGCGGATCAGCTAACTAATTTATATACGAAGGTAGATGATTATGTGAATGACACAAAACCGGTAGTCTTTAATGACACAGAAGAGTGCGAACAAATTAGGAAATTCAAACAAAATCAGAATCAAATTAATACGCAACACCAAAGAGAAAGTAGTTGAGCTTGCGGATCAGCTAACTAATTTATATACGAAGGTAGATGATTATGTGAATGACACAAAACCGGTAGTCTTTAATGACACAGAAGAGTGCGAACAAATTAGGAAATTCAAACAAAATCAGAATCAAATTAATACGCAACACCAAAGAGAAATCCGGGAAGTACAAGATCAGCTGACGCAGTTAATACAAGAATTACGTATCAGAGGACACTCACGCTCCAACACAGGAAGAGGGACTTAGAAATACGGAACAGCCACAAAATAATAATACAGGGTACTTCGGAAATTATGAAAGAAATTGGCAAGGTACACCGAATTTTGAGATGGAACCGCCGAAACGACGTAACAATGACCGACATGCGACTCGCCGACATGATGAGTTTGACTATAAGCTGTTCATTACTACACGTAAATTCAAAACATTTAAGAATTCTGGCAACGACATTCATCCACAAGCGTGGCTTCATCAATTCTCTCATTGTTTTCCTCCCAACTGGTCATTAGAACACAGATTAGAATTTATGTGTGGCTACTTAGAGAATGAACCAGCTGTAAAAATGCGATCGGTCATTCACGATTGCCACAGTGAAGGAGAATTTTACCATGCCTTCCTCTCAGCATATTGGTCTCAAGCTACACAAGACCGAGTAAAACATGGCATCATAATGATGAAACATTTCGAACAATCTGAATTTTCCAGTCTTGTGAAATATTTTGAAGACATGTTGCACAAGAATAAGTACCTGTCAAACCCATACAGCCCCTCGGAACTCATCCGCATTTGCTTAATCAAATTACCTGAACATTTACGGCATATTATTTTGGCAGGACGTTGCAAAGACGACATTGAAGCTTTTCAGGGACTCTCACAAGAATTAGAAATTGACACTGACAATCGCGGAACGCGGAAACAGGAACACAACAATTACAGGTCACATCCGTCGCAATTCCGCGATAAAAGAAATAATAACTGGACACGACAAGGCTACTCTCACAACACAAATCGTGACCAAAGCAGACACACGTATGACAACCGTTGGCAGAGTAGTAATAATTACAGGGAAAGATCACCTCTCCGCGGTAATGACTATCACAGAGACAATCAGAGGAACAGACAATATGGGAACCAAAATAAATATTATCAGGGGAGACAGAATAACTTTAGACGCAACGGTCCAGCGCGCAGTTACGATTCAGGGAGAAATTCTCCACCACATGACCGACAAGAAAGAAACTATGGAATCTACCGACATGACGACAGACGATATGATCGTAAGGACAGACCTGAATTGCATCAGAACTGGCGGGATTCAAACAGAGCAGGGCCCTCTCGACAAGGTGAATTTGTAGAAGTTAGGTCTCCAAATCCCAATAACGACGCGCGCCAACAAAGAGACAATAGGCAATGACTCATACCGCTGGCGGCCACAAAACGTACGTATGAAACTGACGACACAGCTGCCGTAGCTAGTAATTACTTAAAAATGGAAGCCATTAGGGTCATCTTACTCCAGGAACACGACGTAAAACGTAACAACATTGCATATCCTGTGATTTACATTACAGTAAATGACGTAAAATTTACGGCCGTACTTGATTCTGGCAGTCCCATTTCAGTAGTTAGTGAAACAGCCTTTAGCAAATGCAACAAATCAAACGATTGCCCCACACTTCCGTTACGCAAGATTAAACTACAAGGTGCAGTCGTTGGAAAAAGTGTAAATGTACGCCAACAAACCAACTTAGAATTCTCTTGTCAAAGCCACAGCTTCTGTATGAACTTTCTTATTGTTTCATTAGTGTCGACGGAAATTATACTGGGAGTAGACTTTTTGAATAAATACAAAGCAATCTTAAACTTTCACGATGCTGAAATAAGTTTAGAGAAAGAAGGTAAGTCAATAGCTTTGAAATTTGAAGATTGGCTCTCAAACCTTGGCGAGGAAATTAATCGGCTTTACCTTCTGTTAGACAACAGTTCGGAATTTTCTACGGAACTAGACACTAACAATCAATCTGCAAGTACTGATACTAATGAGTTAATTCAGAATAAAACTCGAACAATTGAGAATTGTAATGGCACTGATAGGCAAGACCGTTTTGAGATTTTACAATCACATTCCACAGTTTTTACTCACAAAACAGGAACAATCAAGGGATTTCAATACCAATTTCGTGTTCGTGAGCATACTAAATTTTGTGTTAGACCATACATAATTCCAGCACATTATAGGGACCGTGTTAGAACAGAAATACAGTCTATGCTTGACGAGGGCACTATTGAGCCTGCAGTAAGCTCATACAACAATCCATTACATGTTGTTGAGAAGAAAAATGGATCGATCAGGCTTGTCTTAGACTCGAGATAAATCAATACTATCATCATTCCTGAAACAGACAGGCCGCAGACGATGGAAGAACTTCTTCAAAATTTCAATGGTGTAAAAGTGTTGTCTTCCATTGATTTCAGATCGAGCTTTTATCAGATCGAACTTCATCCAGAATGTAGAAAATACGCAGCTTTTCTTTGTTTCGGCGTTTGTTATCAATTTCGGAAACTTCCTTTTGGTTTGAACATTTCTTCGGCAGCGTTCATTCGCGGGCTAAATTCCGTATTACCTGATTTCTTAAAACGTCACATCACCTTATATGTGGATGATATTCTAATAGCAGAAGCCTCATGGGAACAACATAATCGCATCCTCAACAGTTTGTTACGTATTTTTGCAGAATATGGAATTACAGTTAACTTGAAAAGTCTGAATTCGGTAGGTCAAAGGTGAGGTTTTTGGCACATATTATTTCTTCTGAAGGCATTCAGGCGGATCCTGAAAAGTTAGAAGCAATCAGAACCATTCCAGTTCCATCCACAAAAAGACAAGTCCGCAGTTTTCTAGGTCTCGTTAATTTTTACCGTCGTTTTCTGAATATGCAAATTCTAGTTACACCAAAACTTTGTTCTCTCACTGGAAAGAATACTATTTGGAACTGGGACGAACAAGCACAGTTGGAATTCAGTTCTTTGAAAGAATCGCTACTTAACGCGGCAATACTAGCTCATCCAGATCTCTCACAAGACTTTTGCCTTAGCACGGATTCTTCTAAAGTCGGTCTTGGTGCCCATTTATTTCAAGAATCCATAGAAAATGACATTACTGGTCAGAAAACCATTGCTTTTGCTAGCCGAGTGCTAACAAAATCTGCAAAAAATTATTCCGTTACTGAATTAGAAGCTTTAGCTATCGTTCGGGCATTTAACAAATTCCGTTTCTTTCTTTCTGGTAAGCACGTAAAAGTATACAGTGATCATCGTGCATTACAATTTCTTATGTCTTCAAAATTAAATCATGACAGGTTAAAACGTTGGGCATTGTTTCTGCAAGAATTCCGCTTCACGATAGTCTACATTCCCGGCAAGGAGAACATTGTTGTGGACGCACTGTCACGCGCACCGGCTGGGCTTGAGAAAAGTAACACAGAAGGCAACCTCGAGAAAAATTTCAGTATTCTTTACATTCAGAAAGTCGCCTTTGAAAACTTCATCACCACATCTTTAAAGGACATTGCTCATGAACAAGATAAAGATCCGATTTGGAAAGACATCAAAAGTAAATGGCATGAAAAGCCGCACACTCAGATTCGACGTTATTATCTGGTTAGAAACAACATACTGTTCAAACGCTGCACTGTTGATGACAAGCTATGGGTACTTTGCATTCCAGACGATTCTGTTAATAAGCTCATTTGGTACATTCATTTCGGCTACGCACATTTTGGTCCACGAAAATGTTATCATATTCTTCGAACGACTTGTTATTTTAACAATATGGAAAAGAGAGTTCGAAGAGTCTTGTCTATTTGTAAACTTTGTCAAAAGGCGAAACCATTTACTATCTCACATCGTGCTCCGTTGTTTCCTATCACTCCTTCTAAATTAAAAGAATTTTCTGCTGTTGATATCTTGGGACCCCTTTCTTTCACTCCGTTACGTGAAGTTGGACAAGTTAGTAAATTCATTTCAGATAACGGACCGCAATTCACATCTGCTGTTTGGTCACGCATGCTTCGGAATCATAAAATCTAACATGTTTTTATTTCATTGTACTCACCACATTGTAACCCGTCTGAACAGATTATGAAAGAAATCAATAAGCTTTGTAGACTTTATTGTCACAGAAAGCATCAGCATTGGGACAGATATTTACACTTATTTCAAAACGTGCTGAATGAAATGCCTCACGACTCCACTGCTTTACCACCTGCTCTTGTACCAAAGAATGAAGAACCATCGAACAGTATCAGAGAGCTTGTACCTTTTCCGAATACACGTAAACTTCGACACAAAGACATAATTGATTTAGCTATTAAAAATATAAAATCTGCAGCAGACAAAAGGAGAAAACTACACGGCAAAGCAAATGCAAAGAAATTATATATTGGTCAGAAAGTTCTCATTAAAGTTCATTCATTGTCACATAAGAAGAAACACTTGAGTCACAAATTCTTTCTAGTTTACAATGGACCTTACAGAATTCGACGTATACCACGTGATAATTGCGTTGAAGTTGAAACTCTGCGTACTAGGAAGAGTAAAGGTTTACACCACATTTCACACGTAAAACCGTTTATTGAAAAATAATCTGCTTTTTAACTTTGTCTTTGCCATAAAACTTTTCACTTCACATTTCTAGTATGCTTTGTCAGATTTAAGAAATTCTTAACATGCAACAATGTTTGAAGTTAAATATCCAGTCTAGAACCTAGGGAACATTTTTAAACAGAAATTACGAATGCATTGTTATAGTGAACAGACGACACAGTGTTGTGTTTGTACATTCTTGCTTGTTAGTTGCATGATTACGTAACGACTATCAGGCTTACGTACTTAGGACATATACTGGTACTGCTAATGGGATTTTAATGCAACATTTTGGTTTACTTGAAGATACATTCTGGATTTAAAGTACTTTCTGTGAGATACCAGATGAGACAGTGGTTAGTTTATGTGACAACTGCACAGATTTTATTATGACGCTACTAATGAGTGACAATTTACAATGTTGCTTTTGCGGTGTATCTGTTTTATATCTGCACAGTTTTTCTGAATTATTCTGTAAAGTAAAACATGTTTTAGTAGTAACTTTTGTGGTATAGCTACAATGAGACAGCCTTTTCCGTAGCACAACAATGCGTTACAGCACAGTACTTCCTTCATGACGGCAATAAGTGTAATAACTACGACATCTATACGCATAGCATTTCACTTTTTTATTCATGAGGTAAGTACATTGACTTCTGCAGAACTTAGCTTTCGGAGGACGATGACTACGACACTTCCACAGAGATTATCTTACAACAAGACGCACAATTTAGCGCTACAGTACACGTATTTGAGTGATTAATTTTGTACTTGAACCATTTATTTTTCAAGATTTTTGAATTACAAAGGTTTTCCGTGATACATTTCATTCCATTGCTGTAATCTGTAACACCTGAGGGTATAATTACATTAATCCTCAGGGGGTACACACCTACTTTGTGTACCATGTGTCTGGCAAGCACAAGGAGCCCTAGCTAATATGGTATTTGCTTTTACAACTTTACACATCGGTACTATATTTCTTTAACACACAAATTACACGGCTATCTGATCATTTAACTGAGAGACAAACATTTTTTTTACTACATCAGTGACAGATGTTTACGTAATTACACGGTTGGATAACTTCACACTTATGAAATTGTATTTTGTCTGTACTTTGTGAAATGTTCTTATTTTTTTGGAACCATTGTGATACTATGAGAGCTTTAAATGATGTATTTGGTATGGGATCATGATTTTTAAAGTACGTTTGAGGTAGGTGACACTATTGACATGAACAGAGAATTTTTTTAGGTTTTGAAATTATTGGAGGAAGCTACGACGATTTTGAGAATTTGACTGAGGAGTTATGATGTTATTATTATGATAACTATGTGTATTATGCTGTTGCGGTTTGTTTTTTATCAATAAGCTGAAGCTATATGAGTTATTTGATTATGTTACATACCTGTTATGACGAAATATTGAAGAAGTGTTGACGAATAAGGTAAGGAATAATGAGTAGTGGTTAGGGACTCTGGTTTGTGAAAAAGGTGGTTGGAAACCAAGAATCATAATTTAAGAGTAATGAAATGTATGAAATGCGTGAATGTATTACACTGCAGACGAAAATTTGTTGGACACTGTTATATCAATAGGATTTTGTTTCTACAGATTTGTAACACAAATTCTTGACCTGTGAAATATTTTTATATGACACTGCCACTGTAGCGGAAACTGGTGTCGTAAATATGACAGAAAGAAAGTTAAGTGACCACCTGCACGTAATGCGTCGTGGGCACCAACCTGCGCGACATCCACCTGGAAACAAGCCATTAGTGTGTGCCTTTCAGAGGCACAGATGAAAAAAAAGAGGCCATTATCCTCGCTATTGACATTTCTTTGTAGAAAGCATCACAAATACGACACGCTCAAACTTGAGAACATGATTACACTGTAGAGTTCTTAATTTATGATATTTACTGAAATGAAATGATGAGAAACAATTCATGTCTATTATCTTGATAGTTGAAAGATTATTTACTGCATTATGAAATGCCATATGGCTAATGAATGACGTTTCACGCCTTGCTTTGCCTATTTTGTTTAATATCTAGTTTCTAGCTGCACTGCAGCATTGGTTAAAATAAAATTTAATAGATGTATTTATATAGTTATTTTATGCCTACAGATCCAGTAAAAAAAATATGATCTACTTCCAAGGAAACTAGGGAACATAAATAGACATTTCCCATCACAGGAACTACATAAATAATTTTTTTTACAATTTGGAAACTAGTCTGCTAGAGTAAGTTCTCGTGATGCATCACCCTAGTGTTAAGATGTGACATAGGTATTAGACATGGCCATTTTTACTGCAATATTTTTTCTGCTTGAGCTTCGTCATGTTTAGGTATAAGTTATTGTATTTGCTGCTGCTGTTTGCCAGGAATAGTGCTACTAAATTTCGCTTTGTATTACTCTGTCAACCCAGTTTTACTACTGATTTATTTTTCTTGTTGCTGCACATTGGCTCATATTAGTTGTAATATGGCAATTTCTCTGCTGATTTAGATTTGCTGCTGCTTTCTTTGCCAATTTGCATTTTTTTGTCCTTGCTGTTTCTATTAATTTGTTATGAGCTGCTGCATTGCCTCATCCCTTGGTATATATATCTGAGCTCAGTAGATTTAATTTAGCTTAAGAGGGTGTAGACTATATAGAAACTAGCTATGATGAATTGGAAGAAATGCATTGAGAAGCTATAAGAAAATGGTTTGGCCAAAAAAGTAGTGTACAGTGGAGAAAAACTATTTTTGAAAGAGGATGAAAACAGAATACAGAAAGCATGCTTGGATAGGATTTTTTTGGTGGAAACAAATGTTGAGATAAGGCGAAAGATATATGGAATGACGTTTTGGGTTGGACTGCAGTACCAAATGTTACACTGAAAACAAATCCTATCCTTTTCTCCTGTGTTTATTCCGCTATGTGTTTATGTATCCTTGCGTATTTCTCTTTTTCCTGTCTTTATGTGTTTAGCTAATAAGATTTATGTTGTAGAATTTTTCAAATGCTATGTTATTTTCTTATTTAGCTGTCAGTAGTGGCGCTTGCTGTATTGCAGTAGTTCGAGTAACCAAGGTTTTTGTGAGGTAAGCGATTTGTGAAACGTATAGGTCAATGTTAGTCAGGACCCTTTTTTTGTAGGGATTTTTGAAAGTCAGATTGCGTTGCGCTAAAATTATTGTGTGTCAGGTTAAGCACAATCTTGTATAATTGTTCAATGGGGACGTTTCAAACTGAGTGCACGCCGAGACTGGAACTCGAGATCTTTGCGTCCTGAGTTTCAGTCTCGGTCCGGTTCAAATGGCTCTGAGCACTATGGGACTTAACTTCTGAGGTCGTCAGTCCCCTAGAACTTAGAACTACTTAAACCTAACTAACCTAAGGGCATCACACACATCCATGCCCGAGGCAGGATTCGAACCTGCGACCAGAGCGGTCGCGCGGTTCCAGACTGTAGCGCCTAGAACTGCTCGGCCACTCCGGCCGGCGAGTCTCGGTCCGGCAAACAGTTTTAATCCACCAGGAACTTTCGTCTGCTGCCTCTTTGCCGTCAACCAAAACTAGCAGTCTTAGTCCAATGTAGAGAAAAAAGCATACCCATCAAACCAAATTTCACCGTCACTACCAACTAAAACTAAACTAAACTGTACTCGATTAGACCACGAAGGCCCAACGGCACCGACCGACCGCCGTGTCATCCTCAGCCCACAGATGTCAGTGGATGCACATGAGGAGGTGCATGTGGTCAGCACACCGTTGTCCCGGCCGTATGTCAATTTACGAGACCGGAGTCGCTACTTCTCAATTAAATAGCTTCTCAGTTTGCCTCACAAGGGCTGAGTGACCTGCTTGGCAACAGCGTTCGGCAGACCGGATGAGCAATCATCCAAGCATGAGTCCAGCCCGAGAGAGCTTAACTTCGGTAATCTGATGGGAACCGGTATTACCACTGCGGCAAGGCCACTGGCACTATCACTAAGAGTCAATTAAATTTCTTTTCTATGCATACAGCAGTCTTGTACGTCTCATCTGAGTTTCACATCATGTACTGGGAGTCACCACTCCAAAATACTTTACACTGCACCACAGGTAAACGATGGAGTAGTTTTCGGTAGTTAATTTACAATGTCCATTCGTCTTTATGATCAATGTCTGGCTGGTGTTACGCCCATAGAAACTGAGTTCTACTGCCTCTTGACAAGCTGTATCCAGTACGTTGTCCTGGACGACTTGTATGCATCAGAGGCGAAGATTACGTCTGGTGTACCTCAGGGAAGTGTGATAGAACAGCTCTTATTTTCTGAACATGCAAATTATATGGTAAACGGGAACAGCGATCTATGACTGATGATGCTGTGGTTTCTGGGAAGGTGTCATCGTTGAATGACTGTAGGAAGATACAAGATGACTGAGACACAATTTCTAAACGTATAAAATGTAAATTAATGCAGATGGTTAGGAAATACGGCATTAGCAGTGTGCTGCTTGACTGGGTCACATCGATTAAATGTCTGGGCGTGACATTGTAAAGCGATATGAAATGGAATGTGCATGTAAGGACCGTAGTAGGGAAGGCAAATGGTCGACTTCGGTTTATTGGGAGACCTGCAGGAAAGCGTGGTACATCTGTAAAGGAGACCGCCTTAGGTTTTCGAGGACACGAGTCATGCGTGTCCTGTTACCTGTACCGTCACTTGTAAACGGTATGAGTCTTTTGCTCGCCCCCTTCATTCGAGCCCTTCAACAACATGGATGTGTGGGTAAGATCATTTCTATGCAAGACTGCGCTACTTCACACGTTACACAGGCAATGAAACATTCTTGAGTACCGCCCGAGTGTTAGGGAACCACAGCAGGTCGGATGAAATAAAGACATCGAAGCAATTCAGAGACTGGCTGCTAGATTTGTCACCGGTAGATTCGAACAACACTTAAGTACTATGGAGATGTTTCGGGAACTCAAATGGGAATACTTGAACGGGAAGGCGACGTTCTTTTCGAGGAACACTGCTGAGGAAATTTAGAGAATCGTAGTTTCAAATTGACTGCAAGACGATTCTATTGGCTCCAACGTATATTTCGCGTGATGACCAGGGAGATAATAGAAATTAGGACTCGTGTGGAGGCGTATAGACTGTCGCTTTTCCCTCGCTCTTTGCGAGCGGAACAGGAAAGGAGATGACTAGCAGTGGTATAGGGTATCCTTTCACCACACACCGTACGCTAGATGTAGATATAGATTGCACTGTTAGTAGGCTCTGTAACTGAGCTGAAACGGAAGTGCTCTGTAATAGGTGACAGGAACATCTCATGACTATTTCTTACAGTTAGTTTAAGATCTTTTAGTCGAGTTTCATGATTGCGTTTAGTGCTTCCCAAACGTTTCCACGTCACTATGATATTGCTACCAAGGCATTCGTATCTCATGTGAAACTTCTGTGAAGCAGTGCCAGAAATCGTGATCCCTTCAATGACATTCAGTGTTACGCTTCGTTAGCATATTTTTACAGAGGGATCGTTAATTATGCTGCTGCACAGTGTCAGTATTTACTCGTATATATCTTTGATACTTGACTTCTGTGTCATGGCCAGGGACTTTAGGAAATGTATTTAATTTTATAAATTCCACGAAAAAATTTGTAAAGAAGTGTCCACGTGCTTTCTTCCGTTGACGTAGTTACAAAAGTATCAGCTTTTGCCACAGTGAAGCGTTATGCTCCCCAAAAACATTCTTGGTGACAGACTAGGTAATTAACCTATTCTCACACTGGATTTGGCTTCTTTCAGTAAGATCGAGCACTTCTCAGTTAATAAGAAGCGGCAATTTCTTTCGATCACCTCTCAATTAATTAGAAATGATCTCAGGTCTTATTTAATTCCGCATAATGTCCCTCGTCTCAAGAAGTAAGACAGCTGTTCTTAAGTTACTATAGGAAAAAATTTACAGATGAAAAGGGGCTTTGAGCTTGTTACGCTGTATAAAGCGGTTGTTCATCGTCACAGAAGACAGAGAGAGAAAGATAAAAATTTTAAACTTTGAAACGAAACAGCTGTTCTTCGAGTTAATCTGCCTCTTCTGTAACATGTTAAGTGTCCCACTTTTGACCCTTTCTGGCGTATTTAATAGTCGCCTGCGTCACAGTCCATCGGAAGAAGACGTGGGCGGGGTGTTTGCGTGCCGGCGGTGACATAGTGTCCCGTAATCAGCGGCACAGCGGCACAAAGCTAATTTTTAATTCAGGACAACTTGTTCGTGCGGCGCACGCTTCCGTGACCAGTGGGAGAAACGGCCATCGCGTGACTAGGGCACTACGGCCGACTAGAGAGCTACGTATCGGTAGGTAGGCGGTGGTCACTGAAACTGCGACCACAATGTAAGCAGCCGTAGTATGCTGATAATGTCGTGTGGGCAACGGCTAACTATTCCGCATTTGAGGCACACAAGCAGGCTCTAGAAAAAAGTGGAGCTGGGAGAAGTCTTTAATTCACTACTCCAAGGCATACTTCAGAAAGTGGCGAGAACATGACGCTAAGATATCCGTGCACGTATACAGGTTGGTCCATTGATAGTGACAGGGCCAAATATCTCACGAAATAAGCATCAAACGAAAAAACTACAAAGAACGAAACTCGTCTAGCTTGAAGGGTGAAACCAGATGGCGCTATGGTTGGCCCGCTTGATGGCACTGCAATAGGTCAAACGGATATCAACTGCGTTTTTTTTTTTTAAAAAAAAGAGGAACCTCCATTTTTATTACATATTCGTGTAGTGCGTAAAGAAATATGAATGTTTTAGTTGGACCACTTTTTCTCTTTCTGATAGATGGCGCTGTAATAGTCGCAAACGTATAGGTACGTGGTATCACGTGACATTCCACCAGTGCGGACGGTATTTGTTTCGTGATACATTACCCGTGTTAAAATTGACCGTTTACCAATTGCGGAAAACGTCGATATCGTGTTGATGTATGGCTATTGCGATCAAAATGGCCAAAGGGCGTGTACTATGTATGCTGCTCGGTATCCTGGACGACATCATACAAGTGTCCGGACCGTTCGCCGTATAGTTACGTTATTTAACATGTGAAACGTCAACCACGACCTGCAACAAGTGATGATGCCCAATTATGTGTTTTAGCTGCTGTCGCGGCTAATCCGCACATCAGCAGCAGACAAATTGCTAGAGAATCGGGAATCTCAAATAAGTCGATGTTGAGAATGCTACATCAACATCGACTGCACCCGTACCATATTTCTATTCACCAGGAATTGCATGGCGACGACTTTGAACGTCGTGTACAGTTTGTGATGTTACAAAATAAAAGTGAGGTTGTTATTCAATGGAAAAGTTGGAAATTGAGATTTCGCTTACTGTTTATCAATCACAATTGGCGTAAGAATCGTGGATTGACCATTGTCATAAAATATTGCATTATAAAATTTGAATAGTTTTTACTTGCAGTTTCGCGTGGCTTCAAGCAGTCACAGCTAGCGTGCTGTTGATTAAGAAATTGCATTATCGTCTTTCTAATTACTTCATGATCGTAGATACGATCATACCCGGTGCGAAGTTATTGTTATGACAAAACAATTTCCTAAGGGACCAGAAAGTTCTTAAGGGCGCAAAAAACAACTGTAACATCACACAAAAGGGAAATTCAATATTAAAGCTGATGCAAGATGATGATAAAACAGTTTTCTCTTTATCAGTGTAACATGCATATTGGACTGCTGATCTTGGTGTCTGTAATCTTAGCAAAATGCATAATTAAAATGAAAATAATACTGAGGAGATGGTAGGAATGAGCACTGCTAAACAATTCAGTATTCCCAGAAGAAATATTTATTTTAATTAAAACATATATCGTACCTTAAGCTTAGTATTACAATGACGGTAGATGTCTATGTCCGTATCATGTCCATTGAGCGCTGTTTTATATAGCCATTGTCCTTTTGAGTTACCCGTGCGTCGTCACGATAAGTTATAACAGTTCTTCTTACACTTCACTCAAACTTAGACGGAACACGTTCTAATTTATTTAGTAAAAATATTAGATCAGACCGCCACAAATCTGCGGCCGTCTTACTTAAGAAAAAACAGTACAAGTCTTTAGCGCTCAAGGCTTCATTTGTTCTCCAGCGAACAAAACAGTGAAGGATCGCATATCTATCCGTATTTTTCTGTTTATACTGCCGCCCAAAGACGACGAATTACATTATTTAGAAAATTCCACCGTTGCTATGCGACGCCTTATTATACATTACTCATTATTTATAAAAAAAGTATTTGCCTTCTGGCTGAAAGTATTAACTACTCGTATTTGCTGTTTTAATGAAGTCAAAAATAGCGAATATCACAAGTTCTGCCACTGGGAACAAGAGAAATTACGGGACGATGACAGATTTTTTGAGCGCGTTCTATTTAGCGACGAAGCGTCATTCACCAACAGCGGTAACTTAAACCGGCATAATATGCACTATTGGGCAACTGAAAATCCACGATGGCCGCGAAAAGTGGAAAATCAGTGACCTTGGTTGGTTAATGTACGGTGCGGCATTGTGGGAGGAAGGATAAGTGGCTCCCATTTTATCGATGTCTATCTATATTAATGGACTGAGATCCGCCTCGATTGCGAAAAAACACCTAGTGTTTACCTAGGTTTCGGTGTAGATAACTACACCTTCTTCAGAACGATAATCTCAAAAGTGTCTATAAAGACCTTTGTCAATAATTAAAAGCTCAGCATAGCTATATATTTATAAAAGAAAAAGATGACACATAAAAGTACATGTGAACAAAGTCAAAAGAATAACTTAACTTAATGGTGTACACTCCACCTCACATCAGCATGTGTTCGATGGGCCGTGTCCCATCGCAAACTGCGGCAACCAAACGGTAGCTCGCTTACCAGCTAGACACGCTATCTATGCACATGCGCAAGAAATAGGAAGTTACTTAATGCGCATGCGCATAAAAATACGAGAAAGCCCGTATATTCCCAAACGTGGATCAGCGTATACCAAAATTAAAATGGACATAGCCCGAGACGAGCTAAATACAAGATAAAACCTAAAGATCAGCACACAGGGTTACTGTATCTCGGAAGAGTAACATACATGATTGTTGATTATGACAAATTTTTTATTTATTTATTTATTTATTTATTTTTTATTTTTAGAAGCTGTATGAAAAGTCAGTAGTTAGTCAAATGAGGGGGGGGGGGGGGGGGGGGTTGAGGGGACGTAGTCTAAAGACGTCGTGGAGATAAGGATATAGGGATAAAACGTGAGATGTTCACCGGGCTAAAACCACCTACATCGTAAAAAGAATAAAAAGATAAAAAGTAGATGAACAGCTTGACCAACCGCGCTCGCCATATCATCAAAACTACGAGTGAAAAGAACGAAGTAACGGCGCAAAACCATCAAAAAAAAATTTATTTCTTAGTAGGAGTTGGTCATTGAGGATATTGTCTCTATCATGTTGCAGATGCTTAAAGATCTGCATTTCTTCTAAGATATCTAATTTTAAGCCCTTGACCTCAGCATGAAGTAGCTCAATGTTAACTGGAGGGCTCGGCGCATGAGCCGCTTGCACAAGGTGTTCCGCATAAGTAGAGCCTTTAGTACCGTCACCGCTTCGCGTAGGAATATGCTCTTTATATCTGAGACCCAGAGCTCGCCCTGTTTGCCCGATGTAAAATTTTGGGCAATCCCCGCATGTAATTTTATATACTCCTGATTTGGAAAGTTTATCGCTCTTACTCTGCAAGGAGTGAATTAAATTCCTATGTAGACTGTTGTTAGTAGAATAGTCGATTCTGAAATTATGGGCTCTGAGTAAACGCCCCAATTTGTAACTTACATTGCCTATGTAAGGGATAGATATTGTTGCCACCTGTTTGTCATCTACCGCATCCCCTAGGGTGGAAGACGTAATATTTTTTTCCCCTTACTTTCTTATTATACATCTGTCTTACCAACTGAGGTCTATAGCCATTATTTACAGCAATATTCTCAAGTGTGACAAGATCAGATTCTACCGCATCTGGTGCAAGAGGGATAGCTGTAACTCTATGAATACTAGAATGAAAAAAGGCCATCTTATGGGCGTACGGATGGGCCGAGTCTGCAGGTATAATATTGTCGGAAAACGTGTTTTTCCGAAAAATGCTAAATTCAATGTGGTTGTCAACTACTGTTAATGTGAGGTCCAGAAAATTTAAGGACCTAGTATCGGATTCTCGCTCAATTGTAAAACTGACATTAGGGTGAAGCTCATTAAAAATCGAAAAAATACGATCTACGTCACTTCGAGAACCATCAATGATTAGTAAAATGTCATCAACATATCTCTTGTAAAATTTTATTCTCCTAAGAATCTCTCTGTCGCTGGCAAAAAAACTGGACTCTAAGTAGTTCATAAAAATTTCTGATAAAATCCCAGCTAGGGGGCTTCCCATAGCCAAACCTGCTGCTTGTAAGTAAAATCTCCCATTAAATGTGAAGTAGTTGTGTTTCAAACCGATCCGTAGCAGCATCATCAACTCATCGATCTCATTATCAAACAGTTTTTTTTGGTGACGTAAATTGCACTCTAATATTTGCAGTGTCTGGTCTACCGGTACATTAGTGTACAAACTTGTTACGTCAAATGATACTAGTTTACACTCTTCAGAACAAGATACCTCGCGTAAACTAGTAGCTAGCTGAATGGAATTTTTAACGGAGTAGTTTTTACTGAAAACGAAATTTTCTTTAATCTTAATATGCAAGTATTTCGCCAGCTTATGATAGGCACTTCCCGTACTGTCCACGATAGGGCGAATAGGGTGATTTAACTTATGAACTTTAAACTGGCGTCTCAATTTAGGGGGCTTGGGATTCATGTTTATCAGCCGCTTGTTTCGAAATTCTCCTATCAAATTTTTGGTGTTTTGGAGCCCGGTTCTAATTTCTTTTTGAAGAGTAACGGTGGGGTCTTTGTTAAGCATAACTATCCCGCTGTCATTGAAAAAAGCTTCGGTCTTGTCTATGTATTCTTGCTTTGTGGATATAACTACGGAGTTTCCCTTATCGGCTTTAGTAACAATAGCATCATTTTGCGTTAGTTTGCGGTTAATATTCCTTAAAACCTTTGTATTATCCTGTTTGTGTGTGCTGTGTGCGACCTTACTCATAATTTTATAGGCATCGTAAGCAAATCGGGTTTGTTTATCATTAGGCATTTTGGCATAATCTAGACCGACTTTCAAGTCAACTATTGTGTCTTCTAGAATTTTCGGATTTGCGGTGCTAGGCTCAAAATTAAATTTTAATCCTTTAGAGAGGAGAGACTCCTCTTGGGGCGAAAATATAATGTCTGTTTTATTAATGACCCGGTCAAAGAATTTTTTAGGTTCAGCTATAAAATCACTGTGAGTCATTTTTTTAACAGGTTCCTGATTCCCAAGTAAGTTAGCAATTTTTCTGTCATGTCTGTTGGCAATCTCTTTCATTTGTAGAGCCAACCACTCATTTGCCCTAAGCCAAAACGCGTCTATTTGAAAGTTAAAGTGAACAGAATAAAACTTCGAAATTTCTAAGTACATCATATAAGCTCTTTCATTCAACTTATCTTTCTTGGCATATAAATCGGAGATTCTAGCATTGAATACCTGGTAACGCAGTTTCTTTCTAAGGATTGGCATTTTTCGGCAGGATTTACCTAGGAAACCATCTATAAAACTTGGGGAGAGGTTGAGCACTCTACACTGTTTAATAAAGTCAATAGCCATGCTTGCCTTAGCTCTTTTCAAAGTAACATCTAAGTATCTACTTGCTGCATCTGACACCTCGGCTGGTACGAATTTAAGAACCTTCAACATTGCAGCGCGTCAGCAATCGTTTGTTAATATATTAATGGACTGAGATCCGCCTCGATTGCGAAAAAACACCTAGTGTTTACCTAGGTTTCGGTGTAGATAACTACACCTTCTTCAGAACAATAAACTCAAAAGTGTCTATAAAGACCTTTGTCAATAATTAAAAGCTCAGCATAGCTATATATTTATAAAAGAAAAAGATGACACATAAAAGTACATGTGAACAAAGTCAAAAGAATAACTTAACTTAATGGTGTACACTCCACCTAACATCAGCATGTGTTCGATGGGCCGTGTCCCGTCGCAAACTGCGGCAACCAAACGGTAGCTCGCTTACCAGCTAGACACGCTATCTATGCACATGCGCAAGAAATAGGAAGTTACTTAATGCGCATGCGCATAAAAATACGAGAAAGCCCGTATATTCCCAAACGTGGATCAACGTATACCAAAATTAAAATGGACATAACCCGAGACGAGCTAAATACAAGATAAAACCTAAAGATCAGCACACAGGGTTACTGTATCTCGGAAGAGTAACATACATGATTGTTGATTATGACATATCATGTATGTTACTCTTCCGAAATACAGTAACCCTGTGTGCTGATCTTTAGGTTTTATCTTGTATTTAGCTCGTCTCGGGTTATGTCCATTTTAATTTTGGTATACGTTGATCCACGTTTGGGAATATACGGGCTTTCTCGTATTTTTATGCGCATGCGCATTAAGTAACTTCCTATTTCTTGCGCATGTGCATAGATAGCGTGTCTAGCTGGTAAGCGAGCTACCGTTTGGTTGCCGCAGTTTGCGACGGGACACGGCCCATCGAACACATGCTGATGTTAGGTGGAGTGTACACCATTAAGTTAAGTTATTCTTTTGACTTTGTTCACATGTACTTTTATGTGTCATCTTTTTCTTTTATAAATATATAGCTATGCTGAGCTTTTAATTATTGACAAAGGTCTTTATAGACACTTTTGAGTTTATTGTTCTGAAGAAGGTGTAGTTATCTACACCGAAACCTAGGTAAACACTAGGTGTTTTTTCGCAATCGAGGCGGATCTCAGTCCACTAATATATTAACAAACGATTGCTGACGCGGTGCAATGTTGAAGGTTCTTAGATGTCTATCTAAATGGTGCAATGTATGCTGATTTCCTACGTAATGTTCTACCGATGTTACTACAAGATCTTTCACTGCATGACAGAATGGCGATGTACTTCCAACATGATGGATGTCCGGCACATAGCTCGCGTGCGGTTGGAGCGGTATTGAATAGCATATTTCATGACAGGTGGATTGGTCGTCGAAGCACCATACCATGGCCTGCACGTTCACCAGATCTGAGGTCCCCAGATTTCTTCTGTGGGGAAAGTTGAAGGATATTTGCTATCATGATCCACCGACAACGCCTGACAACATGCGTCAGCGCATTGTCAATGCATGTGCGAACATTACGGAAGGCGAACTAGTAGCTGTTGAGAGGAATGTCCTTACACGTATTTCCAAATGCATTGAGGTTGATGGACATCATTTTGAGCATTTATTGTATTAATTTGGTATTTACAGGTTATCACGCTGTTACAGCATGCGTTCTCAGAAATGATAAGTTCACAGCATGCGTTCTCAGAAATGATAAGTTCACAGAGTTACATGTATCACATTGGAACATCCCAAATAAAATGTTCAAACGTACCTACGCTCTGTATTTTAATTTAAAAAACCTACCTGTTACCAACTGTTCGTCTAAAATTGTGAGCCATATGTTTGTGACTATTATAGCGGCATCTATCACAAAGCTAAAAAAGTGGTCCAAGTAAAACATTCATATTTATTTACGTACTACACGAATATGTAATAAAAAATGGTGGTTTTTTTTTTTTTTAAAAAACGCATTTGATATCCGTTTGACCTATGGCAGCGCCATCTAGCACGCCAACCATAGCGCCATCTAGTTTCTCCCTTCAAGCTAGACAAGTTTCGTTCTTTGTAGTTGTTTCGTTTGATGCTTATTTCGTGAGATATTTGGCCCGGCACGATCAGTGGACCACCCTGTATAGTATATATGTGATGAAGCCATCAAAGTAACGGAGTTTTTAAAGGTAGTGTTAGAGATACTGTGCTACTGAAATACATTTGTAACGACAGCAGACTTAATGAGTCAAACTGTGGTTGGAATATGTGATTCTTTTATGAAAGCGTTCTATTTGTTGGGACTCTTATATGTCATGGAGAGTGAAGGTCAAAAGATAAGAACTGTCCTTCATTTATTAAGGATAAAAAAGAGCCGATATCCTCGTATTAATATGAAGCGATTCACGAAACCGTGGATTCAACTAAACCATTGAGGCTGAATATTAAGTTTAAGCGATGATTCTAATCGTGTCATGAGTTTCTTTTCCAGTGAACCGAATGCGGACGTGTAGACACTAATTTTCCTGTCTTATAACGCGTGTGTGTAGTTTTTAGAGGATGTAGCAGATATATTCAAAGTATTTCTCGACGTGAAGTCATTCTACATCTACATCTACATCTACATCTACATCTGCAATTCGCATTTAAGTGCTTGGCAGAGGGTTCATCGAACCACAATCATACTACCTCTCTACCATTCCACTCCCGAACAGCGCGCGGAAAAAACGAACACCTAAACCTTTCTGTACGAGCTCTGGTTTCTCTTATTTTATTTTGATGATCATTCCTACCTATGTAGGTCGGGCTCAACAAAATATTTTCGCATTCGGAAGAGAAAGTTGGTGACTGAAATTTTGTAAATGGATCTCGCCGCGACGAAAAACGTCTTTGCTTTAATGACTTCCATCCCAACTCGCGTATCATATCTGCCACACTCTCTCCTCTATTACGTGATAATACAAAACGAGTTGCCCTTTCTTGCACCCTTTCGATGACCTCCGCCAATCCCACCTGGTAAGGATCCCACACCGCGCAGCAATATACTAACAGAGGACGAACGAGTGTAGTGTAAGCTGTCTCTTTAGTGGACTTGTGGAATCTTCTAAGTGTCCTGCCAATGAAATGCAACCTTTGGCTCGCCTTCCCCACAATATTATCTACGTGGTCTTTCCAACTGAAGTTGTTCGTGATTTTAACACCCAGATACCTAGTTGAATTGACAGCCTTGAGAATTTTACTATTTATCGAATAATCGATTTCCAACTGAATTCGTTTGGAACTCATGTGGATCGCCTCACACTTTTCGTTATTTAGCGCTAACTGCCACCTGCCACACCATATAGCAATCTTTTCTAAATCGCTTTGCAACTGATACTGGTCTTCGGATGACCTTAATAGATCTCGCCGCTCATTACTGACGTGTTTATAGCTGTTATACATATAAGGTTTTATGTTGAAACTAAAGTACATGTCTTTACTAATAGAATTATAGTTCTATGCAATAGGCTACGTTCAGAAACAACTACGGAAACTCTCGTCAACGTACCCTCCCACCAGTGTTACTGTTAACTGGACTGATCGTGACGGCAAAGTACATTGGTGTAATATCTTGTGATCCCTGTGACTATAGCTCACAGAACATTTCTAAAGCACCCACGTATCTGGATCTTAGTGATACTTCGTAAACTTTACACTGTATTTTGAAGAAAATTTTTCAATGAAGATTCACATTAATATCTTCTAGCACTTCGTAATAAATACCAATTGTTATGAATAAGTTACTTTCCGATTCTGTAAGTAAATGGTTTAGTTACTCAGAGGTCGGAGAGAAAGAGAGAAAGAATGATAAATATTCAGTTTTGGAAATTTTCTGTATTTGATCAGTAGTTATAACTATCTACAGAATTAAAACGGATACCCTTATAACTGTAACAGAGGAAACTAGCGTGATGGCAAAAACTAAACAGAACCGAAAGTAGCATGAGGTTAGCTCCAAAAAGGTATAACAACACAGATAATTTCCAAAATATACGTGTGCCGTGCACGCGCGACTTCCTCGGTGGCCTACTATCGACTGCATCTTCCTAGTGTTAGTCTCTGGATGTTGCTGGGAGACGAGTGGATGTCTGGTCGCTAGAGGGTGCAAGCAGCGGAGGACGCGAATGCGTGCTTGGGTAGCTATGTTGATGTGACTTGCTGCAGCAGTGGGCAGTTGGACATGTGAGCGCTGTGTTGGGCCAAACGTAGATGGAAAGTGGCGGCCTGGCCTGTGAAGTGTAATTGGCACCATCACGCCGGTTGGAGTATAACTGTTAACTGCTGCATCCTTCAAGGAAGCAAGGGTGCTCGGGGAACTGTTGCGTGCCCATATTGTGGAATATATGGCGTGGCCTTCATGGAGCAGACAGTAATTTTGCTCTCAACCTATATGTGATCCACAGAATCTTGGTTCCTTTCGTGCCTACCTGGTATTCGTGTCGTTCCTCCAGTCATCTGTTGTGAGCCAAAGATGCTCGTTTGTGTTTTATTACTAAGCTGTTTTTGGTCAGTTTTCTTGACACACATTCACGATTTGTGGTGAACATGTATCAGATTTTGATTTTGTTATCTAGTCACCACATTAATGAGTAGTGTGGCTGGTTTGTTTGTGAACGCAGGACGCACTTCCTATCAAATCATTCTGGATCCAAGCGACACCATCTAGAGGCGCCCTTTAGAGTAATTTTAACCTATTTTGGTCCATCATCGTGCCATAAAGTCCTCCAACATAGCTACTAATTTCTGTAGAGCCTGCAGCACCTTCACATAATGTAAAGTTTGTTGCATGGCCGCCGGCTGTTAATTCTTTATGGTATCGTGTACCTTAATGAAAATTTTGTGGAAAGTTGTATGAAAATTGAAATGGCTCAGCTGTGTTAGATATTTATCATTGGGTCTTAAGACCTGTGTGTAGCTGCTAAGAATAATTAATTACTTGACCTTGACCTATAATTTTTTGTTAACTATTTGTGCTACAATGGCTTAACACTTTCAATTAGTTTGGCTTCGTTGTGGAAGATAATGATCATTGTGCCCTAAGCCGTTTGTGAAGCAGGTTGATGTTCTTGAATTACCTGTTAAAGTAAGAGGATTATAACGGCTTTGTTCTTAAATGATTTGATAATTTTATTTTGTTACTCCAGTGTGGGGGGATCTTGTTGTTTTTAATAATCATCTTACTCCAGCGCATTTAAGGGGCTGTATTTAACTGTGTATTTTATCATGCTAATAGTTTTAATTTCTTGTTAATAAACTGGTGTTCTAGTGTACTTTATTTTGTGATCTCAGTATTTTTCCACTCCCCAACCAACATCCTACTGCTTCAGTCCTGTACGTAACAATTTCTCGAATACTGTGAAGAGCCCTCTCTGATGTTTCGATGACGATGTTGTTGTGTATAGGAAGATATAGCTGTCGGTAGATCGTAAGTAAATTCAAAACAGCGAAAATATTTGCACTTGGTGAAAGGTGTGACTGCTGTCTTTAAACACAAAGAGAATGCAGCCGATTACGACATTACTGATAAACTTCCGGAGCCGACCACTTCGTCTAAATACTTAGGTATAATGCTGCGATGCTGTGTGAAATGGAACGCCGCATGAAGTTAGTAGATTACTAAAGTAGTCAGTTCAAGATTTAGATATGGTGAGAGGATTGTGGATAAGCATGTTGTATCTGTCAAGAAAACTGTACCTGTACTTCGCAAGCGATTTTCTGTGCATGGCGAAAGATTCTCTTGTTACTGTTGTGATTAAACCCCTTCCCTGTTCAAGTCTAGCTTGTAGCACGGAAAGAAGCCCCTGTATGAAAGTACGCTCTCTAAATATCGCCTCTACATCTCTCCGTAATGCACATCATCCCCGTTTTAACGACTACTTCTGTGGTTTGATGAACGTCACACTGACTCTTTCAGACATACTAAAAGATTCGAAGTAGACCACCCATGACTGGAAGATATTTTGGCAATCGCGCACTCTTTCGAATTCGCACAGGCAAGAAATAAGCGCCTCATGTCCGACCGCAAGTAGCAATGGTCGAGACGCCACGTCTTGCCCCAGGAACGAGAAGTAGCCATAAACCACTTAGAAGGTGGTGTCATCGTGGTTCATCAGTATCAGAGGTACATATGGCTTCTGAGCAACCAGTTGTATCCCGTCGGCATGTGCAGCGGTAACTTCCCTCATGCTCAGACTGCTTCA
This sequence comes from Schistocerca gregaria, assembly GCF_023897955.1. NCBI lineage: Eukaryota > Metazoa > Arthropoda > Insecta > Orthoptera > Acrididae > Schistocerca > Schistocerca gregaria. Next base: position 526,790,713 of record NC_064920.1, read on the forward strand.
TGGCACACGCGCGTGCAGAGTGCCTGGATCGCTGCACGCACTCCATCCATTATGGAAAAGATGGCCATCTCCGAACAGCCTGCCGTGAACTGTCAGGACGATCAGATTCAGTTCCCCGCAGTCGTCGATGGAGGATGCATCTGTTTCAGGCAACAGTTCCCCCAGGCGATACTTTCACTAATAAGATATTCATAAACTTTACAATTACTACCAAAGATGTCCGGTTACAGGTGAACACTGGACTACAGTTTCCCCAGGAAACCTCCAAACTTACACTCATCCAGTTTCCCCCAAAGTGATTCCACTTTCTCGCATGTTGCCTAGTGTAACAACGATGCCTCCCTAGTCTAAAATCTTCTTGTTTCAAACAAGAGACCCCCCTTCGGGTCCGAGGGTAAGAATAGGCCCGTGGTATTCCTGCCTGTCGTAAGAGGCGACTAAAAGGAGTCTCAACTGTTTTCAGCCTTTAATGTGATGGTCCCCCTTGGGGTTTGACCTTCATTTTTCCAAATTCAACAGAAGTACGAGCCTTTTGGGGAAGGACACCTTACGTGGTGCACCATCAGTCCTCTGTGCCCTAAGACCTTGGCATTCTTTATCTTCTTGGCGTCGTAACTACACCTTCCATCCCTTATTTTGGGCATACACCCCAGATGGATTGAGTAAGTCACATCATTCGTGCGTCACTATCTGCACCCATGATACCTATGGACTTCCCATGGTACCCGAAATCCGGCACGGTAGCCAGCCGGTTGTGGTGGGGTCGTCATGTACCCTCTAGGTTGTAGCCCCCTGACAACACAGGGATCATACTGCCGATGCCTGAGCTGACACCTCCCCATGTAAGCCAAGGAGTAGATGCCCATCTCTCTGGGGCATCGGGACTCCCGGCAACGGCCATCCTGCTGGGCTGTGGCTGGGTGGCGCCCATGGGGAGAGCCCCGGATTGGAGTGGGTGGCATCGGGGCGGATGCCCCGCAATGATGCGGGTGAAATCTCACTCTGGTGGTCGTCCGACCGCCAATGTCTCTAAGCGTGGTAAGGTGGAATTTAACGCTGACATATGACCCAAAATCGTTCCCTTCCCTAGCCACACCATGGGAGGAACGTAGGGCAGCAGACAGACAGGAGCCGTATTCACCGCGATACCTTGTGTGCAGCAGAACTGATGGGAATTCGTTTTTGGGAACTAAGTCTCTTTTCTTCGTGCACAATCTCGAAGATATCTTTGGGGAGGTGGCGTCTCTTTCCAAAATGAGGAGCGGGGCCATTCTGATACAAGCAGCTTCATCTGCACAGTCCCGCGCATTACTCGCCTGTGAGAAGCTCGGTGACATCCCCGTTACCGTCACTCCTCATAAGTCCTTAAATTTGGTCCAGGGGATTATTTTTCAAAAAGATCTTCTGCTCCAGTCTGATGATGAGCTACGGGAGAACCTGGCATGACGAGGTGTGCACTTTGTCCGTCGTGTCTTTAGGGGGCCCAAGGATAATAGGGTTGCTACTGGTGCCTTCATCCTGGCCTTTGAGGGCGACTGCTTGCCTGAGAAGGTCAAGGTCATGATCTACCGGTGCGATGTCAAGCCCTATGCGATGCTTCCAGTGCTGGAAATTCGAACACATGTCTTCCATGTGCACTGCCAGCCCCATGTGTTATGATTGTGGACGACCTCCGCATCCTAATGCTCCCTGTGATCCGCCTCCCACCTGCGTTAATTGTGGGGAGCATCATTCTCCCTGCTATCCAGACTGTGCAGTCTACCAAAGAGAGCGGAAGATACAAGAAATTAAGACTCTGGACCGTTTAACTTACCAAGAGGCAAAGAAGAAGCTGGAACGGCTCAACCCCACATCTATGTTGAGGAGTTATGCTGCTGCAACTCTGTCGCCACTAGTTCCTGCAAAGACTCCTTCCTCAGTTGGCCCACAGAACAGTAAAGTTACGCCTGCCCCACTGCTGGTAGCGGCCACACTCTCTTCCACTGATCCAAAAACACCCAATTTGGGAGCAGTGGACCCTGAACAACTGGGGACATCCCTCCCCACCTCTCAGCTGGAGAGGCACCAGCTTTCTCCGGCTGCTCAGCCGGGGAGGCAACAGCCTCCTCAGGCCTCACTCGTTCAGAAGGGGTCTCTTGGTGGAGTCCCTTCCATGGATTTTACCAGTGTCTCGCAAGACACTAGCCAGTGGCTGAGGAAGCCACCAATTGCTGGTCGAAGGGCTTCACGCTCTTCCTCTGTTCCTGACAATGCGTCAGGAAAGTCCTTCCAGCATGCACACCCTCCTCCCAAAGACAAGAGAGAGAAGAGGAAGCTCTCCAAGAAGCCTAAGGACCCAGTGGTTTCCGCGCCACCGCTTCCTGTCAGCTCAGCCTCTGACGATGAGGTCGAGCTCTTTGCATCCCCTGATGACCTTAATCTCGCCGTCTCAGAAACGATGGCAGTTGCGACGTCAGTCACTCAGTCGGTGGCAGCATGTGACTCTGTGAGGTAATTTGCTTTTTCAGTGCCTTAATGCCCCTACAGGACACGCTTTGTACAATCCTCCAGTGGAATTGTGGCTGTTATTTTAGCCATCTCCCTGAGCTACGACAGCTTCTAAGCATGACACCTGCTTTCTGCATTGCCCTCCAGGAAACTTGGTTCCCGGCAATGCGGACTCCTGTCCTTCGTGGATACAGGGGTTATTACTGCAACTGTAGCACTTACAACAGTGTGTCAGGTGGAGCCTGTGTGTATGTCCTTACCTCTGTATATAGTGCTCCTGTGCCCCTTCAAACATCATTGGAAGCTGAGGCTGTCCACATAAGGACTACCCAGGACATAACCGTCTGCAGTGTCTATCTCCCTCCAGGTGGTACAGTCTCCCTGACCGAATTGGCTGCACTTGTTACCCAACTTCCCACGCCTTTTCTTTTCCTGGGGGATTTTAACGCCCACAATCCCCTGTGGGATGGAACGAAGGTTACTGGCCGAGGCAGAGAGGTCGAGAATCTCTTCTGCCAATTCGACCTCTGCCTGTTGAACACTGGCGCCGCCACACATTTCAGTGTGGCGCATGGCACGTTCTCGGCCATAGATCTGTCGTTGTGCAGCTCAGGGCTTGTACCATCGGTCCACTGGAGGGTCCATGACGACTTGTGTGATAGTGACCATTTTCCCATCTTCGTTTCACTACCGCAGCGTCGCTCCCATGAACGCTAGCCTAGATGGGCATTTAGCAACGCAAACTGGGAAACGTTCTCCTCTGCTGCCACTGTTGAATCTCTCCCCCACGATACCATCGATGTGGCGGTTGAGACACTGACTGCAGCGATTGTTTCCGCTGCGGAACGTACCATTCCTCGTTCGTTAGGGTGCCTTGGTGGTCTCCAGAGGTAGCTGAAGCCATTAAAGAACGCCGGCGGGTTCTTCAGCGACATAAGGGGCACCCGTCTTTGGAGAACCTCGTTTTATTCAAACGTCTGCGTGCTCAGTCCCGGCGGCTCATCAAAAGGCGGAAACAGGAGTGCTGGGAGGGGTACGTTTCCACCATTGGTTCCCGTACTTCACCCTCCCAGGTGTGGATGAAGATTCGGCGCATCTTTGGATTGCAGCACTCTACAGGTGTCCCAGGGCTTACCATCAACGGGGCGGTATCCACCGATGCCGATGGAATCGCCGAGCATTTTGCACAGCACTATGTTCGGGCGTCTGCGTCGGGGAATTTCCCGCCCGCGTTTCGCGCCCTAAAACGCCGGGAGGAATGCAAACGGCTTTCTTTTGCTTCTCGCCACCCTGAGGCGTATAACATCCCGTTTAGTTTGTGAGAACTTTAAAGCACCCTGGCAGTGACCCGATACAGCCTCTGGGCCAGATGGCATCCACAATTAAATGCTCAAACACCTGTCTCCGGACTGTCAGCGGTGTGTTCTTGCCATCTTCAACAGTATATGGGGCGATGGTGACTTTCCGTCGCAGTGGCGAGAGAGTACCATCGTTTCGGTGCTGAAGCCTGGTAAGGACCCGCTTAATGTGGTTAGCTATCGGCCCATCAGCTTGACAAATACTCTGTGCAAGCTACTGGAACGTACGGTGAGTCGACGGCTGTGTTGGCTAATCGAGTCTCGGGGTCTTCTGGCTCCGTGCCAGAGCGGCTTCCGTCAGGGCCGTTCCACCGCCGATACTTTGGTCTTCCTTGAGTCTGCAATCCGCACTGCTTTTTCCAGGCGCCAACACCTCGTCTCCGTCTTTTTCGACCTCTCGAGAGCATATGACACGACGTGGCGGCACCATATTCTCGCCACGTTGCACGGGTGGGGTCTCCGGGGCTCTTTCCTCATTTTTATTCAGAATTTTTTATCTGTTCGGACATTCCGCATTTTAATTGGCACGTCCCATAGTTCACTTCATATCCAGGAGAACGGCGTTCTACAGGGCTCTGTATTGAGCGTGCCCCTTTTCCTTGTGGCCATTAATGGCCTTGCAGCAGCAGTAGGGTCGTCTGTCTCACCCACATTATATGCTGACGATTTCTGCATCTTTTTCAGCTGCTCCACCATTAGTGTTGCAGAAAGCAGGTTGCAGGGAGCCATATGCAAGGCGCAGGCATGGGCCCTAGCCCATGGGTTTCAGTTTTCTCCTGCGAAGACTTGTGTTATGCACTTTTGTCGGCGTCGAGCTGTCCGTCCCTACCCTGAGCTCTATCTTCAGGATGCCATACTCAGGGTTGTTGACACTTACCGTTTTCTGGGATTGCTGTTCGATGCCCGGCTTACTTGGCTTCCATATATTCGTCAGCTCAAGCGTAAGTGCTGGCAGCATCTGAATGCCCTGCGCTGCCTCAGCAACACAACTTGGGTTGCGGATCGTAACACGCTGCTGCAGCTCTACAAAGCCCTCGTGCTGTCCCGACTGGATTATGGGAGTGTGGCGTATGGCTCAGCGTCGCCCTCAGCGTTGCAACTGCTGAACCCCGTTCAACCCTGTGGGATTCGACAGGCGACAGGAGCATTCCGCACCAGTCCTGTTAATAGCCTACTTGCTGAGGCTGGTGTTCCTCCGCTCCACATTCGGCGTCAACAACTCTTAGCCAACTATGCTGCCCACATCCGTTGTTCGCCCCGTCACCCTAACTACCATCTCCTTTTCTCTCATGCAGCAGTCCATATCCCCCACCGGCGGCCGCGATCAGGCCATACCATTGGGACCCGTGTTCGGTCACTCCTTAGTGAACTCGAGTCTTTGCCTCTTCCATCTGCTTTTTAGGTCCATCCACATACACCACCTTGGTGTCTTCGTCGGCCGCAGCTTCGGCTGGATCTCTCACGATGGCAAAAGGATTCATTTCCTCCTGCAGTCTTGCGCCGCCAATTTCTTGCTCTCCTCGACGCATCCCGAGACTCGGAGGCTACCTATACAGATGGCTCGATGGTTGACGGCCGTATGGGGCACGCTTATGCTCATGAGGACTATGTAGACCAGCGCTCCTTGCCGGAAGGCTGCAGTGTTTACACTGCAGAGCTAACAGCCATTTTTTGTGCCCTTGAGCGTATTCGTACCAGCACTGGAGAGTCTTTTGTCATTTACAGTGACTCGCTCAGTAGTCTACAGGCTCTTGACCAGTGCTACCCACGCCACCCCACTGTTGTTGCCATCCAGGAGTCCGTTCATGCTCTTGATCAGTGTGGACGTTCAGTGGTGTTCATATGGACCCCGGGACACGTTGGGATAGCGGGAAACGAACTCTCCGACAAGTTAGAGATCGGCCTCCTGGCAACTGATCTCCGATCGGTGTTACGCCGTCGGGTCTTTGGGATGTGGGCAGGGGAATGGCGCACTCTGTCTGTACCCAACAAGCTGCGGCGAGTAAAGGCGACGACGAACGTGTGGGGTTCCTCCATGCGGGCCTCTCGCAGGGATTCTGTTATTCTCTGTAGGCTCCGCATTGGTCACTCTTGGCTGACGCATGGTCATCTGCTGCGTCGAGAGGACCCCCCTCATTGTCGCTGTGGTGCAACCATGACGGTGGCCCATCTATTGTTGGAATGTCCTCTTTTAACCGCTCTCAGGCGTGCTTTTAATCTCCAGGGTGATTTATCATCTCTTTTAGGTAACAATGTTTCTATGGCAGATCGGGTTTTACGTTTTATCCGCGCAAGCGGCTTTTATAGGTCCATTTAATTTTATTACATCACCCTCTTTTGAGCTGTTTCTTTTAATTAGTTTTGTGTTGTAATTCGACTCCATCCTAATCTTTTAGGCTGGAGGTTTTAACGTGTTGCAGAGTGGCTGGCTCATCCTATTATTTTCGTGATCAGCCAGCCAGGATCTTCTGCTGTACAGTTTTAATTCTTTCTGCATTTCTTCTCTATGTTGTTTTTGTTGCTGTGCTCCTTTTTCCAGGTTTCTTTATTTTTGACCTTGGGGATTTCCTTCCCTTGGAATTTTTATCTTGTGCTTCGAATATCAAATGGATGGTTTCACTGTGCTCTGTGTGTTTATGAAACAAGGGACCGATGAATTATGCAGTTTGGTCCCTTTAATTCTCAAACCACCAACCAACCACTAAACAAGAGAGATTTAGAGTCGCTGATTCGCTCCTCTCAGGGTATGCAAAATAGACACTTGCTCCTTCAGCGTGGGAATTTGTTACTAGGGCAACAGAACAGTCAAGAGAGAAATTCAATGAGTAGAGGATAGTCCGATTGGTTTGTGCAATGTAGGGCAGTTTAATTTTGCTAATTAGGCTCCTGTACCAAGGCTTGATGGAGGGTGGTTGTGATTCTTCAAGGACTTCATCTTCTGGTCCTCCCCTGGTGGAGAACTTCAGGTCTTTCCATAGCGAGATTTGTGGTCTGTATCTTCTGATTGACCCTGTGGTAGTTTCCAACTGTACCGAGAGCATATCGTGTTTCATGAAGATGAACTTACTCGCCCTGAGATGGCAGTCTGATGTTTAACAACGCCAGCCCACACTATCGTGCCTATGAGTGAAATTAGTTTGCTCAGACCAGTGAACGGGTGCACCTCTCACTGAAATCTGCCGCGATTTCAGGGTTCTGACAGGGAACCACCCGCGTCCTGATTGTCATATCGCCGACCACGTAGTTTGCAAATTTTTGTGGATGCGTCAGAACATTACATCTGCTGCAACGACCGCTCCTTGCCAACAGCGCGCCGTTTTCTGCTGCCGACTGACTCAGAATGAAAGAATAAAGTACTTCTTCACCGGCGTGGGGTTTTTAAATGATATTTATAGATCCATGTTCTCAAATGAACCATAATTGTGATGTAGCTGATCGTAGTTGATTCCATTTGCATACACTTGGGCCTCACAGTGGAATCGCGTAAATCAAGTCGGACTGCGTTGTAAAAAGGACTTAGTTCAGGAGAGAATTTTTAAAGCTTCCATCACACCGTATGCTTTGCCTATCAAACACCATTCCTTAAATTATTTGTGTATGTCATTTTTTGTGTAATATTTATCAGCTGGTTCTCTAGAAAGTTGTAGTTTCTAAAGGTTTAATAAAACTTGTCATTATTTTGTAAAGTTAACTACGCCGCTATTCTCATTCATATTCCCTCTACTAAACACTGTTTTTATTTTACTATCGTGGTACGCAAGTACACCAGCAATTTTAAATTCGATATTATTAAATTAGTTAATTTGATTATTAATTTGATACCTGGAAGAGATTGCATGCATAAGACAACAAAAGTGCCATGAGTAATTCATGTAGAAGACTCATGTGAGCAGCACATGGTTTAAAGATTATTGACAAGGTAATACTTTTCTTTATGTAAAAATACTAACATGTAGCTTCACTCAGACATATATTTACGATTCAAGCAAGCGACAGATTGCAAGGTGTTCATCACTGTAGCAGCCCACATTCTGGTTCTGAGCAGATACAGGATAATTCCAATCCAAGACCATAGCACAGTGGAGCTCCTCCACGAGAGATAACCATGAACACAGCTCCATCTCCAGATCCAACAGCCCCAGGAACGCCGCACCCAGCAATCAGGGCGATACCCACTGGGGACACAGACGTATACATGCTCGTACAGAGCAAAGGGCGTGAGGGCACCAGTAACAGTGGTTCACACCCAGGGGCGGTCTGTTATATCAGTTGACACACCGAAGGGCTTGGAGCGCCGTCATACAAACCAACTGTTCCCACACCTGCCAACTGCACCACCACGAATAATACAGTCTGAACTAGAAAGCCCAATACTGCCCGTTCCACACTCTCACAGATACAACTGGCGCCCACGACAACCAGTGGCAGTTTCATTGGACACATACATGAGGATGGTGATCTCCAGGCAGCCCTCACAACCACTCTACCATATATCGCCACGTCCGAACTTAATGACAGACATACCCAGTTCCTCACAACAGTTAGTGCGCTTAAGTGATGGGACACCAACTATACCACCGGTTCACCTTCCAAAGCATCGTGCAGGACGCTTCTGGCCTTAAATCCCGATTTCAGAGGGAAGAGTGTGGTATCCCGACCGGGCTACTTTGAAAGCCCGCCGGAGAGCTCGGAATCGGGTCTCGGTCGCTTCGCGGAGCTGTTGAGCCACGAGCGTTAGCATCAGCTTCCTACGACGCCACACGCCATCCCGCCGGCCATTTGGAGCCTGCACTTGCAGCAACATGGTATTTGATGTCGTCTCATTGTTATTAAGCACCGTTGGTCCTCGATCTCCAATTCGCAACGTCTCTGATCTTCTCTTTCCGGATTATTCGTAGAACTTTCTTAATCTGTAACGCAGTTTCCACTTAACTGTTTCATCATTATCTGTCTTTCAATTTTCCCTCGGTGACCCGTTGATGACGGCTCAGTCCAGTCTCTCCAGCCGCATCGGATTCCCAGCATTAATCGAATCTCAGTCACAGTAGTAACAATGCGAAACATAGACGTCTGATACAAGTAACAGTCGATACAGACAATGAAATACTAAGGTGCGTGCATGGTCCTCTAAACTGCCCGTCGAAAGTTCAGAACTGTTTTGAATCCTGCTTAATTTGCGTGGAAAGTGAAAAACGGTCAATAGTGCCATAGAGTAATAGATGTTTTTCGGTAGCATTACGCCCCCAAGAAAGTTTCGCACAACCAAGAATAGCCTACGTCTTGTGTTCAATATACACTACGCGAAATCATAGTCTTGAACAGTTGTCTGATGGTTTACCTATCGGTTCGAAACCGACGATAGATCTATTTGTTTTTATTAAATAGCATTTACTTTTTGTAAGCATTAACCTGTATTTTCGCACAGACACTGTCTCGCAATGTCAGTTTCCGACAAAGTACGACAGTGTGCTGAAAATAAAGGCCTCCGAATACTTTTCTGTGAAAACTCTTACGGCTTTTGAAATAAAACAAACATTATTAACATTCTACAGCTTTATTCTTAATTTTCATTTTTATTTCTCACCCCATCGACGAACACATTTTTACCAGCTAGAGGGCAGTCTGTCGACAGCGTCACTGTAGAACTGTTGTCTTTGTTGACAGAGCCGTAACCTCAACCGTGCTTGCACCGCTTCATCGCTATCAAAGTGGAGTCCTGGAAGGTGTTCTTTAAGTTTTGGAAGTAGATGAAAATGGGATGGGGCCAAGTCGGGACTGTACGGAGGATGATCGCTGACAGTGGACCAAAGCGTCGGATTGTTGCAGATGTCGCAGCCCTCCTGTGTGGTCTGGCATTATGCTGCTGAAGGAAAGGGTGCTCCATGTGTGGACGAAGCGCTCCTCACTCGCCGATATAGTTACGTTTCACACCGGCATGTTACACACTACAATTCGGAGCCGTCTTGGGGCAGACGATTGCAACTTGTGTCGCAAAACGTGAAAGTCGGTCGAGCAATATGTATGACTCACTTCAACCGACATTGATTCAAATGGTTCAAATGGCTCTGAGCACTATGAGACTCAATTTTTGAGGTCATTAGTCCCCTAGAACTTAGAACTAGTTAAACCTAACTAACCTAAGTACATCACACACATCCATGCCCGAGGCAGGATCCGAACCTACGACTGTAGCCAACCGATATTGAGAACATAGTAAAAAGTTCGGAAGCCCTTGTAGCATTTAGAAACTCGCTTGTTATTGATATTTACTGCATCTCTGGCACTTTCGGAACTTAGCAAAGCCTTTTCCCGACAGGGTCACCTTCTTGGTGTTACACTCAGCAGTGGTTACGCCCTATAGGTCACGCGTTACAACGCGATGAAAGAGTCTTTGTTCGGGTTTCGAAGGGAACGGTCGCGTCTAGCTGAGTCGTACCAAAATTATTTGGATGGTCTGCTGATCGATGAAAGATACGTTTGGAAGATTTCCGTCGAAATGGTAGGGCAACAGTGGATAATTATTCGATTTATTCGGGGAGGCTGCCAATAATTACATGAGAAATCAGGGGAGAAAGGAGTGTCGTCATTATTAATCAGTAGCATCCATTGGCGGAACTTATAATTATTTGAACAGTTATAGAAAATATTATGGGCAGTTTTAGAGTGATAGATTAATCTGGATAAGCAGTGAAGCAATGGAACGAAAATTTACGTTTTAATACGAGTATGGCTGAGTCCACGCAATGCTGGGAAATGTAAAATGAATTAGAATAAAACAGCAAACAACTGTTAAGTGATGATTTAATCACGAAAGGTTTCGCTGTGATAAAGCAGCACCTTCAGGTGGTAAGTAGCATCACATAGGTTTGCATGCGGAGACGCCCCCTATATTCATTAAAAAAATCCTAAATTTGTGGTAAGTTCTATGAGACCAAACTGCTGAGGTCATCAGTCCCTAGGTTTACACACTACTTAAACTAACTTAAACTAACTTGCACTTAGGACAAAACACACACCCATGCCCAAGGGAGGACTCGAAGCCGCGCGAATCGTGGCAAGGGGCCTTAAACCGCACGGCTACCCCACGCAGTCTACACTCATTCTCACAGATACCAACGTCATGAAGAGGGGAAATCGTCAACAGATAATAACCGGCAGAGAATTGGGTGGTACTCACCCTCCTCATGGGGTTGGATTCTATTACTACGAACGTTCGGGGAGTCTCTGTGTGCTAATCTATATGACACTACTAAGAACCTGGAGATGGTGCTTTAAAGCAGCGAAACTGATTCTGATTAAATCGTCACTGAACAGCGGTTTTATTCAAGTTCAATTTACCATAAATTTCGGCGGATGTGACCGCCCGCATTATAAAATTGTACGTTTGGAGATGTGCTTCCTACGAAGTAAAATGGTATATTCTGTTATCTTAAAAAAACGCTTAATTTTGACGAAATTTAATATTCGCAAAGAAAAGAGATCCGTTTTCATTTTATGCGACACCGTCAGATTTAGCAGTGAAGTGTGTTGTCTGTCTTAACAATTTACCCATCTCCGAAAGCCGCAAACTGCGTTGTTGAAAATATAGAAGGAAGGAGGGTACAGACTACACCTGAGAAGACATATGCGCCTGGATCTTCTCCCCACCTGGGAACACTGCAGGCCCTGGGGTGTATAGAGTTACGAAAGAGACGCCGTATGCTGTGAGATCCTCTGGACAGTTCCACGCGAAAGGAAATGGGGGAGGTAAGCCGTGCGGGCGGGTGCTATATCATACCGCCGACTTCTGCCCACTTTTCAGATTGCCAGTGTACCGCGCACGTGAGGTGAAAGCCAACCAATCTGTTCCCTGAAGGTAGGTAGGCAAGCTACTGTATGTCACCTGAAATACGACAGCGCCATCCCAGGCAGAAGTTTGCGTCTACCGTTCTCTTCCAGACACGTTTCTCTGATCAGTCCGCCGATGTCCCATTCATGAGACGTATTTCCCTGGTCTGTCGGACTCTGTGCGAGGGATTTCTGCAATCTGGGTTACTAATTAATACGAGTGATTAGAATACTATTCAACTATTAAAATAAAGTTTTTAAAAAACATACTGCTGAGCATTAAAAGACATGTTTATCAGCGGACTTAACAGCACGGGAAACTCGAATAGCCTGCCGGAGTAGCCGAGCGGTTCTAGGCGGTACAGTCTGGAACCGCGCGACCTAGGTCACAGCTTAGAATCCTGCCTCGGGCATGGATGTATGTGATGTCCTTAGGTTAGTTAGGTTTAAGTAGTTTTAAGTTCTAGGGGACTGATGACCGCAGCAGTTAAGTACTATAGTGTTCAGAGCCTTTTATTTTTTGAAACTCGAATAAACTTCATACTGTAAGCTACAGGTAATATGTTGAAATGGCTCAAATGGCGCTGAGCACTATGGGACTTAACATCTTAGGTCATCACTCCCCTAGAACTTAGAACTACTTAAACCTAACTAACCTAAGGACATCACACAACAGCCAGCCATCACGAGGTAGAGAAAATCTCTGACCCCGCCGGGAATCGAACGCGGGAACCCGGGCGTGGGAAGCGAGAACGCTACCGCACGACCACGAGATGCGGGCAATATGTTGAAGTTCAGGTATGGGGAGTAAAATATTTCCTGCATAATATCAACCACACTGACTCAAAACGGTATTCGGGACTAGAAAGATAGGCGTACGCAGCTACACGATCGCAGATCCACATCGTGTAAAGTGGTGTGTAGGAGTTACGTCTATGTGGGAATAAAGAGCCCTGCTTTGTTGCGGACAATCTGGTAGAATTATTCGGTAGCCTGAATGTTTAATCGGACTTTATAAGTAGTACTAGCACGTATTATGATTACTGCTAAAGTACGCAACCAGCACGAATACTTTTAGAAAGCGTTGTTTTGATGTCGTTGCCGGGCTATCAAGTTCATCTGCAGCATGTCGTCCACTGCCATAAATTGTTCTAGCGGACTGCCTGCCTCTTGTTTTGGTTCTTAAGCTTTTTCAGAACAATGCACGATGAAAACGCATAAGGACAGAAAGAGGACGAAACGCCATCCTAGAGAACAAAAATTAACCATGTGAAGATCGTCATGACAGGCCGAAACAGGTAATGAAATTAAAAGCGATGGAACTTTTTGAAGTATTTGTGGCTTCTTGTGTTCTTCATTAACAATCCTTTAAGGCCTCGGAGCTAAACAAGATCCAGGAACGGTCAATAAGAAATGCAACGTATTTTTTCTGCCAGAAGCATGTTGGTTTTATTCAGTATTCCAATATCATATTATTCCCTATTCTTTTGGCTACAAAATATTTTCCAACATAATCTCTGTTCAATGCAACCTTAGGCCACCTTACTGGGAGGGTCTGTATGCCCGTATGACACAACTCTAGTGGTCGACGTCGGAGCGAACGACTTGCTGCATCAAAACTTCCCCATCATCCCGCGGAGTGCACCCATCGCTGAGCCAAGTAAGTGGAAGTCGGAAGGTGCGAGATCCGGGTTGTGGAAGAACAGTCTAATGAAGTTTCGTGAGCTTCTCTCGGGTACGTAGACTTGTGTGAGGCCTTTCGTTGTTACGCAAAATGAGAAGTACGTTGGCACCTTTGTAGCGACGAACTCACTAAAGTCGTTTCTTCACTTTCGTGAGAGTAGCACAATACACTTCAGAGCTGATCGTTGCACCATGAAGGATGGTATCAAACAGAATAACCCCTTCAGAGTCCCAGAAGACTATCGCTATGACTTTTCCGGCCGCAGATCCGGCTTTGAACTTTTTTTTGGGGGAGAGATAGTGTGGCGCTACTCCACGTGCGAGGTGCCGGGGCTAGCAGTGTATTTAGCACTAAATTCTTCTAGAATATTCATATGAAAATGATGCTCTAAGACGCCCCCCCTTTTCTAACCCCAACTTCTGCTGTTGCACATGGATTAAGAAGAAACGCGTACTGACTATAGTCGACCCTGCAGGTGGAGTAGAAAAGAGTTTGGCACCTGCCATAATTTAATTGGATAGAAACTAATTAGATAAAGGAAAGTTTGATTAATGTAGTGAGAAATGAAAGGGTTGCTATATCGATTAACAGAATAAAAGTTCTGTCGAAAATAACAATTTGATTTATTATGACGAAACTCAAAATAATAAACAAAACACATGAAACATTTACAATACATCAAATTGGATACTCGAATAAATGCTGTGAAGTTGTCCATAAACTAGATTGTGACATTTATGGCCAAGTGGTATGTGGGAGCCAATTCCTTGCAACTCAAATCTTAGGAGGAACACCCAGCCAACCCAACATTAATTGCTGCTACAGTAGTGATAACTCAGATAATGAACACTCAAGACAGAACAAAATTAGAAAAGACGAACAGGCGCTCTATGCTGAGCTCGGATTATCACCTAGCAAAATTCCCTAATTTGACGGTGCTGCGGACGTACATTACCAAGCTGTCTTCTTAACTGCAAGGACACGATCTGGCATACTGGAGGCGATGGCTGGTTGCTTCAACGTCCCGTCGTGGTGATGATAATGTCGTGAGTATAGCCCGAAACAAATTCTCCTGGTCTGGTTGTTCCAGACTGAAGACTTAATAGCAACACAAATACGCCTCTGAGGGAGACGAAGAAGGCTAGCTACACAATCACTGACGGTACAGTGAGTGATTTTAACAGGAGAAGTCACACAGTAACTCCGGTACAGTCAACTTTAGCCAAAACTGCTCAAGACGGACAAAATAGGCCGCTTGTAAGCAGAACACTGAATTGCCAACTGTACTCGAAAAGTTACGTTGAAGTCGAAACTTCAGCAACTTCGTCAAACAGTTACAATTAAATAAAAGTAAATTAGACAGCCAACGGAAGGCAGGGTGTCCAGAGCAGCGAGAGCTCAGTCTTCTAACTTACTCCGACTGAAAGCCGAGAGCCGACTTCTCAAGAGCACCCGTACAAGCCGAACACAGAACATTCCCGCCCCCACGACAGTGGTCGTGGTTAAACGTTCCAATCAGCAACTCGAAAACCGGCGGAAAATTCCCCTCTATTGCCGATGCAGTACTATTCTACCAATGGAGATACTTGGCGCCAATCTCTGCGCCGATTTTGTTACGTCACGGAGCTATTCCCTGAGCAAGCCAATCACAGTTATGTTTTTGCAGAAAACGCGGGAATTTTCCCGCCAAGACTGCCTGGGAACACAAGTCATTCCCACGCCTCGCTGGTAGCCCACCAGAAACTGTTTTCACTAAGTTTCTGCGAAGTAACGGAATCTCTAGACCAGCCGCTAGACGTCTGGAAAGCATCCACTCGACTCCCTCACACCAGTCGGCTTAACCCTTTCACGATCAGCAGAACCCACCTGTCACCGGACCACCCGGGTGACGAGAGACGCTGCGTAGGAAGTCCGCGTGTGAAGGAATAGCGACTTTTCACCGCACGCAATTAGAGAGGAAAATCGAATTACTCAGAGTAAGATAGAAATATGAGAGAGGGCTCATGCCACCTCTCACATGGATTGCCGTTTCGTTTCCGGTTCGAAGTGATGAAACCATGTTTGCACGCCGGTGATGTTGTTCGACAAGAAACTGTTACAATCAGCCTTGTAACACTAACGGAATTCCGCACAGACGCTTCCTCATTGCTCTTTGTCGTCTTCTTTTAGGTGCCGAGGAACCCAGAGGGTACACAGCTTTGAGTGCCCCAAATGGTTGACGAGTGTCAGCACTACAGCAGAGACGTCCAGTTGAGCAGCGAGGTGTTTGACTGTGCTCCATCGATCACCTCAAATGAGAGTGTCCGCACGTTGCAACATTGGAGGTGTTTCAGTTATGTGTGGCCGGCAATCCAGATTTACGGGAGTTGTGTGACCAGTGCATAGACATCTGGCACCACATGCCTCTTTAAACCTATCAAGGATTTTCCAAAACGACACCACGAAGAATCGCTGCTGTATTCCTTTCCAAACGAGAACCAACACACTCTTAATCAGTTGGTCATAATATTGTGGCCCATTAGTGTATCTGTATGTAGTGATGCGTTTCAAGTACGTTAGCGTCGGAAAATAGATGTTAACGCTGTTTAAACATGATTTTACGCATTATGTACACTTTATCGTCACATTAGTGCGACCATCTGTCATAAGTCTGAATAGCTACCTTTTGCAGCCCGGACTTGCAGGTAGCCAATGAGGTTCTGAAAGGTACCAACAGAGATGTGAACCCGTGCCGACTCTAGTGCTGTGGCCAGATTTGCTATGTATCCCGGCTGAGGATCCACTATGCCACCAGCCTGATCGAAGTGGTCCCACAGATTCTCGATGACGTTGAAAAACGGGGACTTTGATGGCCAGGGGATTACAGTAAAATCATTTTGGTGTTCTTAGAATCAAGAATATACACCGCAGGATGTCTGACCCGTTCCATTATCCAGCTGATAGATACCATCGTGTGAGGAAAAAATAAACTGCGTGTAGGGGTGGACATGATTCCCAAGGATAGATGCAAACTTGTATTATCCATTGTCCCTACCAGACTGATAACACCACTGAGCGAAAGCCAAGAAAACATTACCCAGACCTTAACGCTTCTTCCTCGAGTCTGGACCCTTCTGACAACTGTTGGAGGACTGCAAACGCAGACATCCATCTGGCCAATGGGGCATAAAACGTGATTCATGTGAAAAGCCTGCATGTCGCCACTCAGTGGACGTCCAGTTGAGGTATTGGTGATAAAGTTTCAACATTAGTCGCTGATGAACAGCAATCAGCATGGGTGCATTAAGCGGACGCCTGCTGCAGAGGCCCGTACACATGAAAGTTCATGGAACCGTCGTTAAGTATGCATCTGCACTGCCATCATTCATCCCTATCGTCTGTGGCCACTGGTGCACCACAGCTGCTTTGGCCCTGAGTTTGGATTTTTTTTCTTTATTGTATTTCAGTGCCTCATATAGAGTGGGCTGGCAGCAGGATAAGTGCCACTCTTCAGCTGAGAGATAGACAGTAAGTACAGAACGTGGAGACATTTAAAACAACATGGAGGAGGAAATGCAGCAAAACAGACATACACTCATGGAAATTGAAATAAGAACACCGTGAATTCATTGTCCCAGGAAGGGAAAACTTTATTGACACATTCCTGGGGTCAGATACATCACATGATCACACTGACAGAACCACAGGCACATAGACACAGCCAACAGAGCATGCACAATGTCGGCACTAGTACAGTGTATATCCACCTTTCGCAGCAATGCAGGTTGCTGTTCTCCCATGGAGACGATCGTAGAGATGCTGGATGTAGTCCTGTGGAACGGCTTACCATGCCATTTCTACCTGGCGCCTCAGTTGGACCAGCGTTCGTGCTGGACGTGCAGACCGCGTGAGACGACGCTTCACCCAGTCGCAACATGCTCAATGGGGGACAGATCCGGAGATCTTGCTGGCCAGGGTAGTTGAGTTACACCTTCT
The DNA here is from genome assembly GCF_023897955.1 of Schistocerca gregaria. NCBI lineage: Eukaryota > Metazoa > Arthropoda > Insecta > Orthoptera > Acrididae > Schistocerca > Schistocerca gregaria. Next base: position 526,808,044 of record NC_064920.1, read on the forward strand.
AGAGCACGTTGGGTGGCACGGGATACATGCGGACGTGCATTGTCCTGTTGGAACAGCAAGTTCCCTTGCCGGTCTAGGAATGGTAGAACGATGGGTTCGATGACGGTTTGGATGTACCGTGCACTATTCAGTGTCCCCTCGACGATCACCAGAGGTGTACGGCCAGTGTAGGAGATCGCTTCCCACACCATGATGCCGGGTGTTGGCCCTGTGTGCCTCGGTCGTATGCAGTCCTGATTGTGGCGCTCACCTGCACGGCGCCAAACACGCATACGACCATCATTGGCACCAAGGCAGAAGCGACTCTCATCGCTGAAGACGACACGTCTCCATTCGTCCCTCCATTCACGCCTGTCGCGACACCATTGGAGGCAGGCTGCACGATGTTGGGGCGTGAGCGGAAGACGGCCTAACGGTGTGCGGGACCGTAGCCCAGCTTCATGGAGACGGTTGCGAATGGTCCTCGCCGATACCCCAGGAGCAATAGTGTCCATAATTTGCTGGGAAGTGGCGGTGCGGTCCCCTACGGCACTGCGTAGGATCCTACGGTCTTGGCGTGCATCCGTGCGTCGCTGCGGTCCGGTCCCAGGTCGACGGGCACGTGCACCTTCCGCCGACCACTGGCGACAACATCGATGTACTGTGGAGACCTCACGCCCCACGTGTTGAGCAATCCGGCGGTACGTCCACCCGGCCTCCCGCATGCCCACTATACGCCCTCGCTCAAAGTCCGTCAACTGCACATACGGTTCACGTGCACGCTGTCGCGGCATGCTACCAGTGTTAAAGACTGCGATGGAGCTCCGTATGCCACGGCAAACTGGCTGACACTGACGGCGGCGGTGCACAAATGCTGCGCAGCTAGCGCCATTCGACGGCCAACACCGCGGTTCCTGGTGTGTCCGCTGTGCCGTGCGTTCCTACGCACCTACGTGGACTGGGATTCGCAGAAGAGATATTTCTTGGCTTAGTAAGAGCCTAGAAGTTCTTTCAAGAATGAAAGTGTCCAGAGACCTGTATTCAATGAATGAAAGATAATCACTGCTTACCCAGCATGAACTGGAGATAAAGGCGAAATTAATGGAAACAGCAGAGTTTTATTGCATTCCGTAAGTAAATTGACAAACGCGATCTTATACAATATTTCTGTTTTTTTCACTGCGGATTTTTCGTGATTCTCAGCAAAGTTCGTTATGTTCGCAAGTTATGATTCCGGTAAGTACGGATGTTCTCTGAACAGGATGAACAAGCGGCGGCTCGAGCTGCTGGAACGAGGCTACCGGCAACATCCAGCCACCAGATCCCGCAGTGAGGCGACTGGAGGCTTAGGTGTGAGATTAGAGGAACTAAAAGTTATAATTTCTGCAGAAAACGTGCTCCTGTTTGAGTTAAATGACTAATTACAGTGGACATATATAATTCGATGTTATCCCGACGGCATAAACAGACTTAACAGTTTACACACTGAAGGGTCAAAGAAACTCGTATAAGCATGCGCATTCAAATACGGAGATACGTCAACAGGCAAAATACAGCGCTACAGTCGGCAACGCCTATGTAAGACAAAAAGCGTCTGGCGCAGTTGTTAGATTGATTACTGCAGCTACAGTGAACGGTTATCAAGATTTAAGTGAGTTTTAACAGGGTGTTATAGTCGGCGCACGAGCGATAGGACACAACATCTCCGAGGTAGCGATGAAGTGGGAATTTTCCCGTACGACCATTTCACCGTGAATATCCAGAATCCGGTAAATATCAAATCTTCGACATAGCTGCCGCTGGAAAAAATCCAGCAAGAATGAGACCAACGACGACTAAAGAGAATCGTTCGTCACAGAAGTACAGCCCTTCCGAAAATTGCTGCAGATTTCAATGGTGGGCCATCAACGAGTTTCATCGAGCGAACCATTCAACGAAACATTATCGATATGGGCTTTCGGAGCCGAAGGCCCACTCGCGTGCCCTTAATAACTGCACGACACAAAGCTTTACCACTCTCCTGCACCCGTCAACAGCGACATTGGATTGTTGATGACTGGAAACATGTTGCCTACTTGGACGAGTCTCGTTTCACAATGTATCGATGGACTTGTACGGAGACTGAGCTCGCTTCGTAGCGTACCACCGAGCGGTAAAGTCATGGAAAGCCAAGCAGGGCGACACTGCTATGAAGTTTGAACCCTGCAGCACAACCTTGCTGCTCGCCGTTTCCAAGAGTAGGACCTGAAATTGAATGATACGTCACCAGATCCAAATGGAATTCGAGTTGGGTTTCACAAAGGGTACCCAACGGCATTAGCCCCTTATCTAGTCTGCATTTATCGTCAATCTCACGCCAAGCACGAAGTCCCAACCGACTTGAGAAAACTGCAGGTGACTCCAGTAGGGTAAAGAATGGACTCGCAATATTGCAGACGAATACATCTTACTTCGTTTTGGTGCAGAATCCTTGTACAAGTTCTCAGTTCGAATGTGTAAAACTTCTTAGAGAGAGAGAAGCTTGTGTCCACGAATCAACATCGTTTCAGAAAGTATCGCTCATTCGAAACGCAGCTTGTCCTTTTCGCACATGATATACTGCGAACTATCGATGAAGGGCAACAGGCAGATCACATATTTCTAAATTTCCGGAAAGCATTTGACACGGTGCCTTATTGGAGGCTGTTAACGAAGGTACGAGCACATGGAACAAGTTCACAGACTGCGAGTAGCTTGAAGACTTCTGAAGTAATAGAACCCAGTATGCTGTCCTAGACAGTGAGTGTTCGTCAGAGACAAGGATATTGTTAGGAAGTGTGATAGATCCGCTGTTGTTCTCTATATACATAAATGATTTGGCGCACTGAGTGGTCAGCAGTGTGTGATTTTGTGCTGATGATGCTGTGGTGTTCGGTTAAGTGTCAAAGTTGAGAGACTGTAGGAAGGTACAGGACGACTTAGACAAAATTTCTAGTTGGTGTAATGAATAGCTAGCTAGCTCTAAATGTGGTAAAACGTAAGTTAATGCGGGTGAGTAAGAAGAACAAACCTGTACTCTTCGGATACAGATTACTAGTATCCTGCCTGATACCGTCAAGTCGTTTGAATATCTGGGAGTAACGTTGCAAAGCGATATGAGGTGGAACAAACATGTGAGAGCTGTAATAGGGAAGCCAAATGGTCGACTTCGGTTTATTGGGAGAATTTTAGGAAAGAGTGGTTCACCTGTAAACGCTATCACATACAGGATTCTCGTGCGACATGTTCTTGAGCACTGCTCGAGCGTTTGAGATCCGTACCAGGTCCTACTGAAGGACAACATCGAAGCAATTCAGAGGCGAGCTTCTAGATTTGTTACCGGTAGGTTCTAACAATTCGTGAATGTTACGGAGATGCTTCGGGAATTCAAATGGGAATCCGTGGAGGGAAGGCGACGTTCTTTTCGAAGAACAGTACTGTGAAAATTTAGAGAGAACGGCATTTGAAACTGACTGCCACGCGATTTTGCTGCCGCCAACATACATTGCACCTAAGGACCAGGAATACAAGGTTCGAGAAATTAGGGCTCATACGGAGGCATACAGGTGGTCGGTTTTCCCTCGTTCTGTCTGTAAGTGGAACAGGGAAGGAAATGACTATGAGTGGTACAGGGTATCCTACACGGCGGCTTGCGGAGTATGTCTGTAGATGTTTACGTAGATCACAACAAGCAATCTTGCACATGAAGTCCGAATATACATCTTTACAACAGGAACAAGTGGTTGTCAAGCAGCCTGTTAGGATGCCCTAATAGCAATATGTGAGTTAACGCTCTTTTTTGAACTTGTACGTCTTCTAAGTGAACATCATTTAGAAAATTTTTCTGTGTTTAAAAGAGCGTAACCTCTAACATGGAATTACTTGACTGGTTCTGTTTCAAACACGCTCGTGAGTGAAATATGAAAGGAGATAAATCAATTGAAATATGTGTCAGTTATTCTGGGTGAAATAAGTGGTGTATGTAGTTTCTTGTAGGTCTCCTCAGTACTTCGATCTTTCACAATTGAGGCGTTGACATAAAACACGCTGATAACCTCGGAGTTGAGCGTACTTAAGCTTCCCCGAAATAAAAAACGGGCCTTGTCATCATTTTTGGGTTATATGAGTTATTAACGTCGTTGTACTTTTCACACGATTTCGCATCTGTTGCTTTTAAAATGGGACTAGTTGAGTAATTTTTTCCCCATGTAAACCAGTGTTGAAATTCTTTTTCGTGTAGAAACAGGAGTTGCCATAGAGACAAGTCTGTATGTTGCACGTGAGAACTAGAGGTGTGTTGGCAGCACTGTAGCGGAATGCAGTAAGCAGTTCTAAGATTTCAAAATGGCTTCGTCGTCGGAACCGTCAGACGTGTCCGGATTCGATTTACATGAATTTAGGAGGAAGAAACGCCGCCCTGAACTGTGGAAGAGAAATGTGATGATACAAAAAATGGTCATGGGTTGGGATCATACCAGCCGGAATGGAAATATTGTTCCTAAAAGCAAACAGTTGCTGATTGCAGGTAATGCTATTGTTTGTATACTCTGTACGTAATACACTGACGAAAAAGAATCGCAACACAAAAAAAAATAATGTAGAGTAATGAAATTTCGGAAATATGTTTGTCTAGGTAACATATTTAACTGTTTAACACTGCAATGTAGAATGTTGAGTCTGCCAGTGAAGATCGAAGGGATCGCTGCGTTAAAAGGAAGTTCACCGATACCAGTGACTGTATGCTGCCCCTATTTCGAGTGTACAAGAGGTGGGTCCTTCTTAATCGTAGGTCAGAGATCCTGAAGATGGCGTGGTGCAACGCTGAAACTGACAGAAATAAAATAAAATTGGAAATTATGACGGCTGAAAATGTTGCGATTTGACATTTTACCTCCTCCATGTTACAAGGCTAGACACTAAAAAGGATATTGACCTACATTATATTGTCTGTTGATATTGTTGTTGTGGTCTTCAGTCCTGAGACTGGTTTGATGCAGCTCTCCATGCTACCCTATCCTGTGCAAGTTTATTCATCTCTCAGTACTTACTGCAACCTACATCCTTCTGAATCTGCTTAGTGTATTCATCTCTTGGTCTCCCTCTACGATTTTTACCCTCCACACTGCCCTCCAATGCTAAATTTGTGATCCCTTGATACCTCAGGACACGTCCTACCAACCGATCCTTTCTTCTAGTCGAGTTGTGCCACAAACGTCTCTTCTCCCCAATCCTATTCAATACCTCCTCATTAGTTACGTGATCTACCCATCTAATCTCCAGCATTCTTCTGTAGCACCACATTTAGAAGCTTCTATTCTCTTCTTGTCCAAACTATTTATCGTCCATGTTTCACTTTCATACATGGCTACACTCCATACAAATACTTTCAGAAACGACTTCCTGACACTTAAATCTATACTCGATGTTAACAAATTTCTCTTCTTCAGAAACGCTTTTCTTGCCATTGCCAGTCTACATTTTATATCTTCTCTACTTCGACCATCATCAGTTATTTTGCTCCCCAAATAGCAAAACTCCTTTACTACTTTAAGTGTCTCATTTCCTAACCTAATTCCCTCAGCGTCACCCGACTTAATTCGACTACATTCCATTATCCTTGTTTTGCTTTTGTTGATGTTCATCTTATATCGTTCTTTCATGACACTGTCCATTCCATTCAACTGCTCTTCCAAGACCTTTGCTGTCTCTGACAGTATTACAACGTCATCGGCGAACCTCAAAGTTTTTATTTCTTCTCCATGGATTTTAATACCTACTCCGAATTTTTCTTTTGTTTCCTTTGCTACTTGCTCAATATACAGATTGAATAACATTGGGGAGAGTCTACAACCCTGTCTCACCCTCTTCCCAACCACTGCTTCCCTTTCATGCCCCCTCGACTCTTATAGCTGCCATCTGGTTTCTGTACAAATTGTAAATAGCCTTTCGCTCCCTGTATTTTACCCCTGCCTCCTTTAGAATTTGGAAGAGAGTATTCCATTCAACATTGTGAAAACCTTTCTCTATGTCTACAAATACTAGAAACGTAGGTTTGCCTTTCCTTAATCTTTCTTCTAAGATAAGTCGTAGGGTCAGCATTGCCTCACGTGTTCCAATATTTCTACGGAATCCAAACTGATCTTCCCCGATGTCGGCTTTTACCAGTTTTTCCATTCGTCTGTAAGGAATTCGTGTTAGTATTTTGCAGCTGTGACTTATTAAACTGATAGTTCGGTAATTTTCACATCTGTCAACACCTGCTTTCTTTGGGATTGGAATTATTATATTCTTCTTGACGTCTGAGGGTACTTCACCTGTCTCATACATCTTGCTCACCAGATGGTAGAGTTTTGTCAGAACTGGCTCTCCCAAGGCTGTCAGTAGTTCTAATGGAATGTTGTCTACTCCTGGGGCCTTGTTTCGGCCCAGGTCTTTCAGTGCTCTGTCAAACTCTTCACGCAGTATCGTATCTCCCATTTCATCTTCATCTAGATTTTCTTCCATTTCTATAATATTGTCCTCAAGCACATCGCCCTTGTATAGACACTCTATATACTCCTTCCATCTTTCTGCTTTCCCTTCTTTGGTTAGAACTGTGTTTCCATCTGAGTTCTTGTTATTCATACAAGTTGATATGTATTGTTTAATTATGAATGTTTATACAACTAACAAGAACGTGTACGGACATGTTGTACTGATTAAAAAGAATATCTTGCTTGAAAATATACTATTTTTTTAGTTACATGATATTTATTATAAAATAAGTGTTTAAATCAAAAAGGAAATATGTCAGTCGTATTCTATTACAATTTTCTATTATTCGTCTTTATTCTAAGATTACAGATTTTGGTATAAGGTTGTATTCTTCCTGATAAGAATGAGGCAGTAACTATGAGGTTTGGGAATAATAATATTCATGATTGAACAGTTTTTTTTTCAATATATCTCAAAACTACATTTGAGTGACATGTCTTTCTTTTGGCTTCAACATCTATGTTGTTAGTCAGATCGACGGAAAATTTCTAAAATTCATGAATCTGCTCAGAGCTGCAATGGAGCTACAATTACGGCTAGTCATTTGAATCGATTGCAATGAATAGTGATAAACACGTCTTACACTGCAACGTTCGTTCAGCGTTTCACTCATCGACTGATTCAGTGCCATGGCAAGTCGTGTCAAACTCAACAAATGCCTATCTTTTTCCCTTACTTTAAATGGTCTTGCTAGATTTTTCCAAGTAAGCCTCGGGAACCTGGTCTCCGTATGAGGAACCACAACCTAAAGCGTCAGCCACATGGTGAAGTTTTGCATCTGATTTGGAGTGAACCTTATATCGCAGTCAACTGGTTTTACTTTTCAAGAGGATAATAGATCTAGATAAATGGAACGAAGAAGTCTCTACTGTCGCTCGTGAACTTGAAATGATGACCCAAGATGCCAGTTTGTTTCTTTCTACCCACTTTTGCAGATATTTCCCGTCTCACTGACGCCTTATTTGATATATTGCAAGCCAGTGCCTCCAACATAGCCAAACGTGTATCAAAATTAATAAATTCCAAGGAATGTTGAAAGCCAAACGTGAGGGATTTGACAGAATACGGAAAAGAGTCATTTACGGCCAACGTATGGATGAACCAAAAAGTAAACGTCCTATGTGTGGCGCTCCATTCCTTTTAGAAACAAACGTTGTAACAATCTGCAATCAAATGTTGGACACAGCGATGGGACATTACAACATAGATTCAGTAGCTTCGACTCCCTTATTTTTCTTTTACATGTACATAATTTTGATCCGTGTAAACAGTGTTATCCGTATAATGCACACAATGACTAAAGATTGCCATGAATCATTTTTCTGTTATTTCTCGTTCAAGATCACAGCTGGCGATTAAATTTCCGGAGAAATGTGTCTTAAAAGTGTTGGTGATTTTTTGAATTTTGTTGTCAAATGGACAGCAAACTGCATACTGTGAAACAGTAAAACTTTTTAAAGTTGTCTTGAGAAGTAATGATCCCGTTGCCTCAGTTAAGAGACCATTTTCATCCATATAAGGGATTAAAAACGTGGTATGTAGACCACAAATTCAAGAATGGTTTAGAAACTTTAATCTGTTACCAACTGTCCTGCGGCAGTTGAGGTCGAGTATTGGTAATCAGCTATTCACCAAACTGGTAAAGTAATTTCATATCTGTAAATGATTTTTACTCTTTTGTAACCACTTTACCTTAAAGAAAAGTTTAACACAAGCCACTAAATATCTTAGTCTGATGAAGTGTGTGCACTGTTATGAAACTTCCTGCCGGGATACTCGGTCGGTAGAAGCATTACTTGCGAAAGGTAGCGTTCCGGGTCCGAGTCTCAGTCTGGTACACCGTTTTAAACTGCCAGTAAGTTTCGCAGCAGTGTACTCTCAGATTAGTAGCGATAAATTCTTGCTGATAACAGTCCTTAAGTTATGGCGTTACCATATGACGGAATCACAAACAGTGAGCGACGATTCGATGAAATTAAGGACAGCTTTGAATTTTCGCACTGTGGAATAACGTCTGATAATCGAAGTGAAGCTACCATTTCTTTTTTTCTCTTCCCACTCGGATTCTGGCGATGAACATTTGTTTCACCACCAAGATTCTCTGTTTTTACGTCACCGCCACTGATTGCGTAATCCACCTCTGATACGGAGAAGATTGAGTGAAATGTAAACAGGTGTAATTAGAACGACAATGTTATTTATGAAGTCAAGCTCATTCCTTCTCCTCGCAGACGTAAGAAACGTACACTGGTAAATCAGAACCTTACGATCATCCACCTGACTTGACCACACACACGCCTGCATGAGGAAGACGATACAGAACGCATTTCGACAGTCATACAACAGGTGTCGGAGCTACAGGGAAGTCATACAATCAGCTCCACCTGCAGGTGAAGGAGAGCCTGCTCATTTAAGCAGTTTCGACGAAAGTGCGATGGCTGGCTACACTTATCACGGGAACAGGAACACTGACGAATGTTCGCCTGATGCTGCCACTTACACCTCTCGAAAGTAGACGAACGATGGGGAAATGCTACTGCGTAAAATCAAGCGCCGGCACGCCAGACGGAAACGAGGGAGCAGAGAGGGTTGTGAAGAAGACGTCAGCCAATTGCACGCTGATCGACCTCCCACAATGACGACAACGTGACAGCAGCGGCCTCTATGCGAAGAGAACATAACCGCCGCGCCCGATTGGCTGCGGCCACTTCTACAGCAGCATCCACATTACACACTTGTGTAGCAGCGACTTAAGAATCCTTTATAATGAAGAAGCATTATTAGTTCGTATGTCGCTCTTTGCTTGCGACGCTTCTGTACACTATTCAAAGTTTAGTATTGTTATTTATTTTTGTAATAAAACTCATTAATACGTTTTACTTGAACTGATGTTTAGCGACCTGAGAAGCAGGTTTCCTAGACACCCATATACGACGCCTAGGCAGGATTCAACGGGAAATCGCAGGTGCCCCGGTGGCACCTTTGCAGAGCTGACTGGACACTTTTCAGCCAACTGGCTGTTTTGGAACACCATGCCAGCGTCCACGAATGGGTAGACCATGTTGCAGCCGTGATCTCACATGCTGCTGCATTGTCAATCCCACGGTCATCCGGTCATCCCAAGAGGCGTCCTGTCCCTTGGTGGACCACTGAGTGCCACTCAGCCATCCGCGCCCGCCGTGCAGCACTGCGCCGCTTCAAGTGCCGTCCCTCAGCTGACAATCTTGCGGCCTTTCGGGTGGCAAGGGCCAGAGCGCGGCGAGTGATTAAAGAGAGCAAACGACGGTCATGGCAATCGTTCTTGAATTCCATCTCTCGCTACACTAGTTCTACGAAAGTATGGGAAGCCATCAGGAGGATTTCCGGGAAACTCAGCCAGCTACCTGTCACGGCATTGCTGCATCAGGGATGTCTCCTCACGGCGCCGAGAGACATTGCCCAGACACTGGCCATGCATTTTGCGGAATCTACCGCCACTATTAACTGTGATCCAGATTTCTGCCGCTACCGCACTGCCATCGAAAGGGGTCACTTGGACTTCCGGTCTCTAAATTCTGAACCCTATAACTGCCCCTTCACAATGTGGGAACTGGATTCTGCGCTGTCTGTGGCTCATGATACTGCGCCTGGTCATGATCAAATCCGGTACAGCATGCTGCGGCACCTGTTGCTGCCATCCAAGGAAGTTCTCTTGAACTGTTTCAATATGATATGGTTATCTGGCACGTACCCTGACTCGTGGAGGGAGGCAATTTTGATTCCCCTCCTCAAACCAGGGAAGGACCGAACGCATCCCAGTAGTTATCGGAGTATTGCCTTGACGAGCTGTGTTGGGAAGACGTTGGAACGCATGGTCAACCGCCGCCTGGTTTGGCTGCTCGAGACCAGGCAGCTCCTTAGCCCCTCTCAGTGTGGCTTTAGGAGATGTCGTTCCACTATAGACATCTTGACCCTGCTTGAGGCCGCCATCCAGCAGGCCTTTCTACGTAACCAGCATTGTCTAGGGGTCTTCTTTGACATTAATAAGGCGTATGACACTACTTGGCGCCGCCTTATCCTCAATCAACTCCATGAGTGGGGCTTTCGTGGCCGTCTCCCCATCTTCATTCGGTCCTTTCTTTCTCACCGCCTCTTTCGGTATCGGGTTGGTAATGTGCTATCGGATTTGTACGTGCAGGAGAATGGTGTTCCTCAGGGCAGCGTTTTAAGTGTCACCCTCTTTGCCGTTGCTATTAACAGTATCACGTCTACTATCCGGAGTCCTGCCCAATGCTCCTTGTTTGTGGACGATTTTGCTGTTTTCTGTTCTTCCTCCAGTCTTGTCAGTGCTAGTCGGCAGTTACAGCTTACGATAAAGCGCTTAGAGGCATGGACTGCAAAGACGGGTTTTACCTTTTCTGCAGACAAATCTGTGTGTGTTCATTTTAATCGTTCTCGGCGTCTTTTTACCTCCCCTGAATTGCGCCTTAGGGACACCGTTCTTCCTTTTAGAGACACTGTGAGGTTCTTGGGCCTCACTTTTGATTCCAAGTTGTCGTGGTTGCCTCACCTTACTTTAAGGTGCGGGCCCTGAAGGCACTGAATATTTTGAAGTGTCTGAGCCATCGGTCCTGGGGAGCAGATCGGGCGCGTCTGCTGCAGTTTTATAGGGCTTTCGTCCGATCGCGTCTTGACTATGCCTGCACCGTGTATGGGTCAGCAAGGCCTTCGTATCTGAAGATCCTTGACGCCGTACACCATGAGGGTATCAGGCTGGCCACTGGTGCCTTCCGTACCAGTCCCATCCCCAGCCTGTGTGCTGAGGCAGGGGAACCGCCGCTCGCCATCCGGCGGAAACTCCTCATGGTGCGACGGGTGTGTCATTTCCTTGCCTGTCCTACCTCCCCTGCGTACCCTACCGTTGTCCGACCGCCTATGGAACGTCTCTTTTCCAGTCGTCCCAGGGCAACAAAACCATTTGGAATTCGTGCCAAGCATTTGCTTGAGTCCCTTGGTGTGGAGCGTGTGGCCCCCCAACGACAAGGTTTTACTCGCCTGCCTCCCTGGTTGCTCCAGAGGCCCAGCGTTCTTCTAGACTTGTCGGAGAACCGGAGGAACTGCACTCCGGCGTTTGTTTTTACCTCCTTATTTTACGATATTTTAAACCAGCATCCGGACCATGTACCTGTATTCACAGATGGCTCTAAACAGGGGGACTCTGTTGGTTGTGCTGTTGTTTTCCCTGATCGAGTCGTCAAGTTACGGCTTCCTGCGGCGTTTACCATCCTCGATGCCGAATTGTTTGCAATCTTGCGGGCATTGGAGCAGATGAGATGTGTTACCAGTCTTAAGTTCCTCATCTTTTCTGACTCCCTGAGTGCCCTTCAGACCATGCAACACTTGTACCCAGCGGATACGGTCGTCCAGAACATCCATGATGCCCTACTCCACCTGCAACGGCAGGGGAAGGAGGTTTCCTTCTGCTGGGTGCCGGGGCACGTGGGTATTAGGGGAAACGAACTGGCGGATGTGGCTGCCAAAGATGCATGTTCCCTCCCTCACGTTGTTAAATGTGCCGTCCCCCTCCATGCTGTAACCTCCCTTTTGCGTTTTCGTGTTATGCATCAATGGGAAGAGGAGTGGTTGGCAGTTTCTGACAATAAGCTGCGTCTGGTAAAGGCCACTACGCGACCATGGCGTACGTCCTACCAGTCATACAGGCGGGATGAGGTTCTCCTCACTCGCCTCCGCATTGGACACAGTCCCTTCACGCATGGTTTTTTACTCCGGCGGGAGGACCCCCCAATCTGCAGTGCTTGTGGCGTCCAGATTACTGTCCGCCACATTTTACTTGACTGTCTTTTATTCTCTGACCAGAGGGCGGTGGTTTCCTTGCCACCGGATTTGCCCTCTATTTTGCAAGACGACGCAGCGACTGTGGTTAAGGTCTTACGGTTTTGTGTCCTGTCCAATCTGTTGCCTCGGATTTTAGGGAGAAGGTTTTAATGCGCTGCTGGGTGACTGGCTCACCCAGGTTTTAGGTAAGAGGTCCGCCAGTCACGATTACCTCCTTGTTTCCCTTCGGTATCTGTTATCTTTTCCTTGTGTTTCCTTTCCTTTTTTAGTGTGTTTCTTCTCCTCTTGTTTTGCCTCTGTATGTGCGCATTTGGAACTGCGTCAGGCCTGTGTCTTTTAGCCGTTCTCCTTGTTCGGCGTCCGTCTTCGTCCCTTCACCGCTTGTGTTCCTGTTTCTATGCGTTTGGGCGCTGATGACCACGCTGTTTAGCGCCCGTAAACCTCAAACACACACACACACACACACACACACAGGACGATGACAAACTATTGGACGTTCAAATCTTATTCAAACACATCGCTGCCAGGGGCTTTCACACGTTGCACATCAGAGCTGCCGGTGTCTATCATACGTAAGAGCGTATTGTACTCGTCACTAGGAGACAACTGGTTTGGAACATATAACTCATGACAAATTGTAGCAAATATATTACTCGTACATGCGACATTGTTAAACGTGTGTCACGTCAAGCATTTGTGGTGAATGAGTTTCCTGCACCTATTGCGCCACGTAGTTACTCTTATTCGTAAATCACTGAAATAACTCTCTGCAGACACGCAAACAACTCCTAAATTACCGAAATAATTTCAGTACACAGCACACAGACACACAAACTCCTCCTAAATAATGCAGTACACTGATGTGAAGACATGAAATCAACTCATTAACTGTCCAAATAACGCATAGCACAGCCTACAGGCCTGCCCACAAAATAATGCAACAGACACGCAAACAATGTGTGCAGGCACCACCTGCCACCCCGTGTCCACTACCACACACTGCCACTCACACTCCCAGAAGTCAAGATGCACTGGCAGCTGCCAAGCCATGAACAGGTTCCTGTTCGGGTCCCTCAAGCATGAGGTGGCGGCATCCCTTTCATACTTGAAACCTGAGAAATTCCTCTCGAAATATGTGATCACCTAGGCACCATTGCTGACGTGACCAGATGGGAGCAAGGACCTACTCGCAGAGTGCAGATGCTCCAAGTACATGCGCACGTCGATGCTACCGTGAGCCACCGCCAGATGCAGGCCAGTGCGAGCCATCGCTCTCACGCTGCTGCTGCCTACAGCGAGCAGCTGAATGTTGGGTCTATTTTCGGGTATACAGTTAGAGCTCTTTGAGTGTTATACTGACGTCATAGAACTCCAAGGCGAGCTTACGCTGGTTCCATACGCGAGACACCTCTGGGCAGCACGTGTGTTTACTATTGCTGAAGTGATATCTGCGGATACTGATGTCACAGAATAGCACAGGGTGCATTTTTCCTAGCGATCCTAATGGGACATGAGAGCTGCCCCTAACCGTGCACGCATACCCAGCTTGACTGACCATCATACGATATGTTTGTCCTGCTATGAAAATACCTCTCAGAAATGGTAAACGTTCTCACCACTAAATGCTTGTGCATGCTCGCGAAAATCCTGTTAATGATAAAAGCATTCTTGTTGTTTGGAAAGAGAGCACTCTCAAAGCACAGATGGAGAGAAATCAGAACAATTACGCAAACAGAATTCGAAGCACTGTCTTAGAGGATAAGATGTTTGTCATGGTTGCTTATTCTCAATATTTTCATTTTTCTTTTTCATAAGCAACCATGACGGACATCTTATACAGATGCAAGACAACTTCCACATGCAGAAAGCCATAGCTGAAAACAAACATGTGATAAGTGAAGAAACGCCCATCAGCACAGGCTCCCTACTACACTTAATATAAGGAATGATAAGATAAAAATCATCCCTCACACAACCAGGAAAACAATGCATACTCAAACAGATCACAGATACTTCAGTAATTACACTAGAAAGTTGGCAATAACATCTGACAGTCGGCAATACAAACCAAAATATTGCATCAAAACAAGTGTTCAGTTCCTAGTGCTGTGAATTGTGGGAAAAAACAGAAAATTGGAATTTATAAGAAGAGGAAAACCAAAAATGCAACAGGAGCGTAATACGATGAAAAATCGTCTCTAAGTACAGTACAAAATAATACTACACAATAGCAAAAATCAACCACCAGAACTGTTTATAACCTGTAGGTACAGTGACCAAAATGTAAACTAAATAGGAAAAATATGTACGTATCCCAGGCCACTGAAGATGCCTCACAGAAAATAAAGGCGAAATGCATATGGCACGAAAAATGTGTTTCATTCAAATGTAGTCTGATGCTCCATAAAGTAAAAATTACTAATATACCGTAATATAGCTTCCTCTTTGTCTTCTGCACTTTCAGTTAAGCATTACCTACAGTCTTCAATTTCTTGTTTCATAAATAAAGAGGAGACTTAATAACCACGTTTTCCATGTAACAAGTAAACGTAACTACTATATTTCCACAAGTAGTCAGGAAGAGGACAAAAAAAAAACAGGAGGTGGTGAACAGGGCTGATCTACTATTTGTAAGAACCCAACTTCTTTTTTTCTTATACACCACGGCACACACTACCCAGTAGATTGAGGACAGAACTCAAGCTGCATCCGTTTACGTACACCATCGTTACTTCGAAGTATACAGCTAAATCCATACTCCATAAATACCGTTTGGTACATGGTGGAGATTACATTTTATCACTACTTCTCACTTCCTTTCGTGTTCCACTTGCAGAGTGAGCGAATAACGACTGCCTCTGTACAAGCACCAATTTATCTTATCTTCGTGGTCCTTATGCAAAATATACGGTGGTGGCAGCAGAATCGTTCTGCCGTCGGCTTCAATGCCGATTCTCTTAAATTTTCTCAATATTGTTGCGCGAAAACTACGTCATCTTTTCTGTACGCAGCTCGTGGTCGTGCGGTAGCGTTCTCGCTTCCCACGCCCGAGTTCCCGGGTTCGATTCCCGGCGGGGTCAGGGATTTTCTGTGCCTCGTGATGACTGGGTGTTGTGTGATGGCCTTAGGTTAGTTGGGTTTAAGTAGTTCTAAGTTCTAGGGGACTGATGATCATAGATGTTAAGTCCCATAGTGCTCAGAGCCATTTGAACCACCACTTTTCTCCCGAGATTCCCATTTGAGTTCACGAATCTCTTCTGTAACACTCTCTTGGTGATCTAACCGGGCTCAACGAGATATACTACCCTTGTGGCATTCGTCGCAGCACGTGATACTTCAGGTCTTACGAGTTAGAGCGACTGTCTCCTTCGGGGAGCGAGTTACTCTTTGAGACCACTTTATTACTTGGTAGCTGTGCGTATACATATATTCACGCTCTTGATAATATATGACAGAGCTAACGGTTTTATTGAATACATTTTCGTTGACACTCTGGTTTCTCACCTGGCCCCGGACGTAGCTGAATGCGATGTATGTCGGGCAAGGCACAAGTTCGTTTCCCGTATTTCCCATGGGCCCCTATCTTACCTACCGGTAACAAATTTAGCAGCATTCTGAATTGCTTCTATGTCTTCTTTTAATCCGATCTGGTGGGATTCCCAAAGACTCGAGGAATAGTACTCACGAATGGGTCGCAGTCTCCTTAATAGATGCACCACCACTTTCCTAAAATTTTCCAACAAACCGTGTCGCCCATTCGCCAGGCCTACAGGCACTACTGTTGTTACATGCTCATTCCATTTCATGTCACCCTTTAACATTACGCCTAGATATTTAATCGACGTGACTGTTTCAAGTAGTACGCTATTAGTGCTGTATTCGAACATTGTGGGATTGGTTTCCCAACTCATCTGCGTTAACTAATATATCAATCACTGTGTTTCTATAGTGATGCCACTGTCTCATAAAGCAGAAGTCGCCGCCTATTCGAGTTCCTCTTGCGCCATGGATGTAGAATTATTACATTAGTCCCTGCACGTTAGTCCGTAGTGGCAGCATAACTAACGGAATAAATACTTGCAATACGTGCACGTGATGATTGCAAATTAAAACGATGAAGAAATCCATGAAAGAAGATAAATAATGACATAAATGCGTGACGTGTAAGAACAAGGACCCTGGGATTTCATGTCCTAACAGACAGCTATGTGGCGGGGTAGCCAATGTTTAGTTAACAAGTACTCGCTATCATTACTGAAGCATGCTACCCATAATTTCTGTTGATACGTTAGTAGATCCACTATTCCACTATGAGACTAATTACGAGGGTGGTTTGAAAAGTTCTCGGAATCACCACGAGAGGTCAGCGCTACTGCAACGAGTTGTTCACGTGATGTTCATTGGACTGCTGCTTGTAAACACGCGCCACGTCAGTGCTCTTGGAAGAGAGCTGTGGCGGTGACGTGACTTTGCTGTTGTTCACGCGTAGTGATATGCGAAAATGGAAATAAAATCGAGATTCGACCAGTGATTAAGTACTTCGTAAAGGAAGGTGTGATAGCAAAGGACATTCATGCCGGTTTCCATAATACACTGGGGGACACTGCTCCTTCATATTCAACTGTTGCCAAGTGGACAAATGAATTTAAATTTGGTCGGGAGAGCTTAGACGATGATCTATGCAGTGGTCGGCCAATGTGTATCACCAACTTCACAAATCATTCCAAAAGTGCACAAAACGGTCATAGAGGATTGCCGATCGAAAGTGCGTAAAATTGCTCACGCTTCCCAGATGCCATCTGAAAGGGTACATCACATTTTAACTGAAGAATTAGAAATTAAAAAAAATATCTGCAAAATGGGTGCCGTGACTCTTGTGCTGGGTCAAAAACTCACGAGAACAGGCATATCGGAAGAATGTTTGCCCAATTTTAGGAGAAACGAACAAGATTTTTTGTGCCGATTTGTGACGACAGATGAAACTTGGGAGCACTACTATGCCCCAGAGACAAAACAACAATCAAAAAGTCAAAGCAATGGAAACATGTTGATTATCCGCCACCAAAGAAAGCAAAGACAATTCCTTCGATGGTAAAGGTCATGGCATTAGCGTTCTGGGATGCGAAGGGGATTCTGTTTGTAGATTATCTCCTCACTGGGCAAACAATTACTGAACAATACTATGCTAACCTCCTGGACAAATTGCAACAAAAGATACGTGAAAAAAGGCCAAGTTTAACATCGAAGAAAGTCAGCTTCCACAACACAATGCTCGACCGCACACATATGCCGTCGCCGTAGCAAAATTACACGAACTAAGGTATGAATTGTTGCCACACTCGCGTGATTCACCTGATATGGCTCCGTCAGACTTCCATCTCTTCCCAAAAATTAAACTTTTTCTTGGTGGACGAAGATTCACTTCAAATGAAGAATTGATAGCCGGAGTTGACAACTATTTTGCAGGCCTGGAGGAAACCCATTTTCGAGATGGGATCAAGGCACTGGAACATCGTTGCACCATGTGCATTTACCTACAACGAGACTACATTGAAAAAAAAGTTTTAGTGATGTAAGTACTTTTTTCCTATTCCGTTGCCAGAACTTTTCAAACCACCCTCCTGTGTGGTTGGTCCCGGCGGAGGTCCGAGTCCTCCCTCGGGCATGGGTGTGTATGTGTGTGTGTGTTTGTCTTTAAGATAATTTAGGTTAGGTAGTGTGTAAACTTAGGGACTGATTACCATAGCAGTTAAGTCCCATAAGATTTCACATACATTTTTTGAAACCACCCGTATAGAAACCTTGATGTTTAATGCTGTCGCTTTTCCTTCACTCTACTAAGCACTTTTTCTATCTCGCAGGTAGTTAACAGAAGTTTCTATTTAAAACCTCTTCTTCGTCTCTTATTGTTGTTGGAAGTGTTCCAATTACTCTGAATTAATCATATATCCCGTTTCATATCGACAGAATGTTAACGTGTTAAGATGATAGATTGACTGTGTGTGAAAACTTGTATCTGAATTTAACTTGTTACGCAAAATGGCAACAATAAATTCTGTGAGTTGCCTCCTTGATGCTCACTGCTGGCACCCTTAATATCTGCTGACATGTACCCCTCTGCGTCTCTGATGCTCACTGCTTGCACCCCTTATATCTGGCGACTTGTACCCCTTACGTCTGGCGTCTTCCTCACAGAATACTTCAGGTGCGTGGAAGGCGTTGTCAGTGCTAAGAGGGTGCCTCTGTCGTGCTAACATCAAGATGAATTCCCTTTAATGTTTCAGCTCTCACAAGGGGACACTCAGACCTATTAATCACGGATTTTGACGAGTCTCAGTTATGTTGAGGAGGGACTTGCCCTCAGTACCTGGCAAGCGGCTTTTCTTGCGACGGTCCCTAATTATGTTCCGACCGCGCGGAAGAAGCCCAGTTAAGGTTCGCGGCTGTCACGCTGTCGGTACAGTTTCAGATCCTGCACGAGTACTGTATTTTCTTTTTCAGTTTTATCGTACAGAATATTATTTAATAGTGCATGTCATGCAATTTTTTTTGACAAACAGATGGCTTTGCCGCAGTAATTTCATTGATAAATCAATCATTACATCCAACTTTCTTGATGTTTATTCCGTTTGTTACTGCATAGATTACAGAATTGCCTGAGTCGTTATCGACTGCATTCTCTTGCTGTGCTAGAACAGAATTCCGGATGGTATTTGTCATAGCAGCAACCAAGAGCAGAGTACGACGCACATTTAAAGAAAGCTGCTGCCTTGCAGAAGCACAGGGATTTTTCAAAAGCAATACAGGAAAACACAGTACGTTTACATGCAAAAAGACTGTTCTCTCCTTGGTCAGTTTCGATGCGAACCACGGCTGTGGTGAATGCAGGTGCACTAAATTGAGGCAGCCTTGAAGAATGTTTATGGAATCTTCACTCGAAGCGATTTCTCAGTTAATCTTTATCAGGTTGGGAGCATTTTGATTCGTTTTTCTGAAATTTTCACTTGTATGTAAAAACAACAGGGTTGTCAAAGTGGAGTACATTTCGATGAGGACTTCAGCCACTGCGGTGCTCCCGTCTGGTCGAAATGTGGCTAATGCTACTTGTGTAAGAGGTACGCATAAAACTTCAGAATCGATGTTCACGGAAACAAAGGACCATAGCATGAGAAGCCGCTAGCCGGGTACTCAACATAGGTCCCTCCACAACAGTGCTCCCCAACCTTTCACATATTATTACCCCTGAGTGCAATCCGACAATAGCTAGTACCCCCGTTCTCCTTCCTCCCCCCCCCCCCCCCCACGCCATGCCCCCCACCACCATATGTTGCCCCCTTTCCCTACATTAGCACCTAACTATAAACTGCAAAAGAAAGACTTTTGTTGGAAAGATTTTATTTTTAAAGTGATGAAAGATGAATGGTATTTAGTGAATGTATGTGTGTGTGTGTGTGTGTGTGTGTGTGTATTTAGAATTAATGACGAAGGAATTCGTGGTACATCGCAAGTGCTACCCAGAACCATCTCTTAGCTAAGGAAGCTAACTATCCACACTGAGGATAGACGCTTGTTACAAAACATACTTCCTCTGCTGTACTCCTCTCTATTGCGGCCCTTGCTTGACCTGCACAATGCAACACCATTTAAAATGAAACAAGTTCAGATGCGTGTAGTATACTTAATTCTTATAAATCAGTTGACTACTGCACCCATTACTTCTGAACTGACAGAAATCGGAAAATTTAAGGCTTTTAATGCTTTGCGTCTAATCACTCTAATGATAATAATAACAAAATGTTTACAGTACGGTGGTAGTTCTTATGTAGTTCTGCTGTGTCGTGCTCTCAATTGATTCATTTATCTGTCTCGAAGCCAGAAATGGAGCAATTTCTATCTACAACTTGGAAAAGACATTTTCTTACGGTATGTAGCATTTATTGCGTATACGTCACACTTTCATCATGAGCGAAGTATGGGACCCCCACCGTATCAATGATACTAATGGAGAAAAAGTAATTATTGATATATAATCCTTATTAGAGTCTTGAAAGATTGTCATAATAGTAACGATCTTTTGAAAATAGTTTCACGACTGAAACAGAATCGAATCGTTTAGGTTTTATCCCTCCCCTCAGGGAGCAATTACCCCCAGATTGGAAACCACTGCGTTACAATATAACTAAGACTCATCAAAATCAATTATTAACAGTCTGATGACCCACTTGTCAGCATTTTCGGATACCAGCTTTATCGAAAATGTCAAAGACGTTTTGAGCGTTTTGGACCTCATGTACCATCTTCCTATAATCTACGAAAGCAACGCAACCTGTTCATGGAATGTGATACTATTTCCGTGTGGCTGTGTAGGTAATTGGAGGCAAAACCTGTTTTGCTTGACAAAGGTGAGGCAGGATGTACGAGGGCTGTTCGAGAAGTAAGGTCCGATGGGTCGCCAAATGGAAACCACAGTGAAAATCAAAAACGTGTTGTGTGCAACACCTTTCCGCTGCTTCTGTATGTAGCCGCCTCTCCGACTTACACATTCCTCGTAACGTTGTACTAACTTTTCAATACTGTCGTCATAGAAACAGCCTGTGCTTTCCGCCAATTCTTTACGCTGGGCTACAGCTCGTTTTGTGTGCCAAAACGTTGCCACTATAGCCTTCGGTTCATGCGAGCAGAGATGAAACTCTGAAGGAGACAGTTAGGGGCTGTATTGTGGGTGGTCACTTTCCATCGGTAACGCTGCAGGACTGTCTTCATTGTCCAAGCAGAACGTGGCTGAGAATTGCGTTGAAGGAGAAAGTGGGCTGCATAGCCTCAGTTGAAATTTTTCACCAGGCCCTCGTTCTTGACGGGAGACGTTATTCTTTTAGGCATCTTTACGTAACCACTGTGCGCTCAGTACTGAAAAGAGCGACGTGACGCGATTGACGGGCATACTAGGGACACTTCCCAACACATCTGTGCAAAACTTCATCGATTTTCCCTGTGGTTTCCACTCCACACTGGATCGTACCTTATTTACTGAAAGCCCTCATGTAAGATGAATTGGATTCGTAGCGGCCCAATTTGAGCATCTGTTCGCTATCCACCTGATGCGAAATATTCTTTGTGCAATTTGTCCACACAGCCATCTCACTATTGTTTATGTTTCTTTTTGTTTTTAACATTTCAATAAATAATATTACGCCTGATGTTCAGATAGAGATTGACGAAGTTAATAAAAGTAAAATTCCACACGTAATGTTGAACGAACAGAGCGAATAAGATGAAAATATGACGTAGACTGCACAGAGAAGTCTGCTTAGCAGTGAAGCATAAACTGACAACATTCTCCTTTTATATTACAAATACTCTTTTCCATAGTGCATCCGCATGACGCTTCAAGGCAGAGAACGACACAGGCCGGTAGTGCCCTGGGCCTTCACGGCCTGGCGAGGAGCTTCTTCGTTCTTTCCGTCCCAACAGGGCTTGGGAGGCCCAGCTGTATCGACCGACCGCCGTGTCATACTCAGTCGATAGCTGTCAGTGGATGCGAATATGGAGGGGCAGGTGGTTAGCACACCGCTCTGCCGACCGCTGTCAGCTTTCGTGATTGGAGCCGCTGTTTCTCAGTCAAGTAGCTCCTCGATGGCTTGACAACGGCTGAGTGCGGCCCGCTTGCCAACAGCGCTCGGCGGACCTGGTAGATAACCAATCCAAGTGTTAACCAGTCTCTACAGCGCTTACCTAAAACTAAAGGAGCAAATATTTTGGTTCCCCTTATGAAAATGTTATAAATGTTGTAAGCGCAGCGCAGTATTCTATTAGTTATTATCTGCGTAAAAATATTGTGAAAATGAAGAGTCAAGAAACTATTCAAACTTGCGCAACGACATAAACTGCTTACTACAAGAGTCAGTATTTTATAACAGCTTATTATAAACTCGACGAGACGTTAGACACTAATCTTCGTTACTTTGAATATGCATACATGATGGTAGGACGCACTATTTTTTAAAAATTCATACCCATATTAGTTTAAAATAAGGAGAGCTGAAATTAGTGTCACTTTGGATATTTGCCACTCTTCTACTCCAGCTCTGTATATAGTTTTCTCCGTCGATATCATTTCATACCAAGTGTTGCATCGGATGTGATTATGAACAACGGGATGCTGTAGTCTACAGGAAAGTAGTATCACACGAAAGTTGTGAACAAATCAGTGAGGATTTGCAGAAAACAAATGCGTGGTGTAATGACTGGCAGTTATCTCTCAATATTAGTAAATGTAACCCACTGCGTATAACAAGGCGAAAATCCCCATTAATGTAAGAGTACAAAATAAACGCCCAGTCTTTGGAAGCGGAACCATCCCTCAAGTATCTGGATGTGGCTATTAGAAATGATCTCAAATGGAATGATCAGATTACACAAGTAACGGACAAGGCGAACTCTAGATTGCCGTTTATTGGTAGAATCCTGAAGCGATGCAGTCCTTCAACAAAGGAAATTGCTTACAATACGTTAGTTCGTCCAGCCTTACACTCCTGGAAATGGAAAAAAGAACACATTGACACCGGTGTGTCAGACCCACCATACTTGCTCCGGACACTGCGAGAGGGCTGTACAAGCAATGATCACACGCACGGCACAGCGGACACACCAGGAACCGCGGTGTTGGCCGTAGAATGGCGCTAGCTGCGCAGCATTTGTGCACCGCCGCCGTCAGTGTCAGCCAGTTTGCCGTGGCATACGGAGCTCCATCGCAGGCTTTAACACTGGTAGCATGCCGCGACAGCGTGCACGTGAACCGTATGTGCAGTTGACGGACTTTGAGCGAGGGCGTATAGTGGGCATGCGGGAGGCCGGGTGGACGTACCGCCGAATTGCTCAACACGTGGGGCGTGAGGTCTCCACAGTACGTCGATGTTGTCGCCAGTGGTCGGCGGAAGGTGCACTTGCCCGTCGACCTGGGACCGGACCGCAGCGACGCACGGATGCACGCCAAGACCGTAGGATCCTACGCAGTGCCGTAGGGGACCGCACCGCCACTTCCCAGCAAATTAGGGACACTGTTGCTCCTGGGGTATCGGCGAGGACCATTCGCAACCGTCTCCATGAAGCTTGGCTACGGTCCCGCACTCCGTTAGGCCGTCTTCCGCTCACGCCCCAACATCGTGCAGCCCGCCTCCAATGGTGTCGCGACAGGCGTGAATGGAGGGATGAATGGAGACGTGTCGTCTTCAGCGATGAGAGTCGCTTCTGCCTTGGCGCCAATGATGGTCGTATGCGTGTTTGGCGCCGTGCAGGTGAGCGCCACAATCAGGACTGCATACAACCGAGGCACACAGGGCCAACACCCGGCATCATGGTGTGGGGAGCGATCTCGTACACTGGCCGTACACCTCTGGTGATCGTCGAGGGGACACTGAATAGTGTACGGTACATCCAAACCGTCATCGAACCCATCGTTCTACCATTCCTAGACCGGCAAGGTAACTTGCTGTTCCAACAGGACAATGCACGTCCGCATGTATCCTGGCCAGCAAGATCTCCGGATCTGTCCCCCATTGAGCATGTTTGGGACTGGATGAAGCGTCGTCTTACGCGGTCTGCACGTCCAGCACGAACGCTGGTCCAACTGAGGCGCCAGGTGGAATTGGCATGGCAAGCCGTTCCACAGGACTACATCCAGCATCTCTACGATCGTCTCCATGGGAGAATAGCAGCCTGCATTGCTGCGAAAGGTGGATATACACTGTACTAGTGCCGACATTGTGCATGCTCTGTTGCCTGTGACTATGTGCCTGTGGTTCTGTCAGTATGATCATGTGATGTATCTGACCCCAGGAATGTGTCAATAAAGTTTTCCCTTCCTGGGACAATGAATTCACGGTGTTCTTATTTAAATTTCCAGGAGTGTAGAATATTGTTCGTCTGTATGGGACCCTTACCAGTTGGGTCTCATTCAAGAGATTGAGGAGGTCCAAGGAAGAGCAGCTAGATTCGTGACTGGTAGATTTAGACATCGCGAGAGCGTTACAAATCTCATAGAAAGTTTGAAGTGGGATACACATGCAGATAGAAGACGCGCCAAACGGAAGGGGCTGCTCACTAAATTCCGAAATCCGATCTTCGCCGAAGATGTAGAGCATATATTATTACCACCAACTTTCAAATCGCGCAATGATCACCATTCAAAGATAAGGGAAATTAGAGCTAGTACTGAGGCGTTCAGACAGTCGTTTTTCCCTCATGTGATCCGCGAATGGAACAGAGGAGGGGAGGAGGGGGGGATGACTTTGGCGCGAAATGTGACCTCCGCCACACATCGCTTGGTGGCTAGCTGAGTATATATGTAGATATAGATGTAGAAGATTTTGTGGTGTACTTGTATTCGGGAATAGCCTTGTTCATTGCCCAGTCTGACCACTGATTCTACATTTTTCTTTTGCAGTTACGATGAACACCAGGATAATTTTTTAAACAAGGCCACGGTCGATTGCCGTCGCTTTGGTTTGCTCATCTCAGTTTGTATTAAGATCGGCGAAGCATTAAACGCGAGTCTTACTTTTTTTTCAGAGTAGCAGTAGTCGCTTCTAGAACGAGCCTTTGATGAAATGTCTTTTATTTTTACGTCTTACATTTTAGCTCATTCAGAGTTTATAATGAGGTTCTACGACTACCGTAGCTTCTTTTCAGGGAGTAGTATGGATATTTCTCGACACATTCGTGGTGAGGAACTCCACGCTAATGTGGCTTTCTGTGTTTAGCATGCTCTTTGTGATATTCTTGAGAATACTGTGGTTTGGTATGTGCAAGCTTACGAATCCAGCCACAGCCAATGTCTCATAAACGGAATCTTTTATGAGACCTATGTACGACATATTAACGAGGAGGAGACTGTGCTATTGACGAAGTGCAGCAGATTCTCGATAAACAGAAAGGAAAGAAGGAAGATCAGGCTTTAACATCCCGTCGACATCGAGGTCATTAGGGACGGAGCACAAGCTGGGAATGATGCAAGGATGGTGAAGGAAGTCGACCGTGCTCTTTTCAGAGGAACCATACCGGCATTTGCCTTAACCAGTTCAGGAGATCAAGGAAAACATAAATCTGGATAGCCAGGTGCAGATCTGAGCTATCGTCTTCTCGATAAATAGATCTGAGTGAAAGTGAAACGGATAACACACATTCACACTGTGGTATAGTAGAGAGGTAAAATGGGGCCCGTTTAGGATATGACAGGCGTACAAAAAAATGCTAGGACTCATTTCTGACCAAACCTCTGAGAAAAGATGACAGATTTTTAACGATAATATTTTGAGCACCTCTTCAAATAAGTCATGTCTTCCTCTTTCACTTCTGTACCTTCATTCAAACATCTACTTAGAACTTTCAAATTTCTTATTTTACAAAAAAAGGGCAGATATAATAACGACAACGTTTTTCAGGCTAAACATAAAAGTACCAGTTACATTTTTACTACCAGAGCAGGAAAAGAATGAAAATAACTGAATAGACATGAATCTGCGTGCGAAAACGCTTTTTAAAAATTTCATTTTTTAAATTTGTTATACACCACGATATTTACAGGCTCGTAGATTTTGGGTATAAACTAGCTCCGCCTGTCTCAAAACTCAGTCATTAACTTATTAAATGGTTCTGTTTATTTTTTAAATAAATACTGTTGTGTTAACTTTTCTTTCATTTTATTGGGAAATAAATATGAATCATATCATGTTTTCTATCTTGCACGTGATCAGTTGACTTTTATGATTGAGGTCAACAACATGTATGTATAGAAATAATACAGACATTTCAAGTGGTGTATGAGTGAACTATTAAAATATAGATATTTATTTCGAATCATTAGACACTAAATTTATCAAATATTCTTGAATTACTTTTACATTTATCTTCCCCCATCCGCTAGTGAAGATGTAGTAGGTAAGGTTACGCTTAGCCTGTAAAATGTAATTATTAAGTTTATAGAAAGAAGGAATCGAAAACTTCGAAGTTGATGTTTAATTGAAGGTACAGAGGGTAATACTGACGCGAAGACTTATCCTGCAAGACAGGGTAAAGAAACGCCAACATACATTAGTAGCATTTGTAGACATAGGGGAAGCTTTCGGCAGTGTTGTTTGGAACACACTCTTTGAAATACTGGAGGTATTAGGGATAAAATAGATGCGACGAAAGGTTGTATACAGCGTGAACAGAAACCAGACTGCTCTTATAAGAGCTGGAGGATATGAAAAGAAAGCAATAACTAAGAAGAGAGTGAAATAGGATTGTAGTCTATTCCTAATGTCATTCAATCTGTACTTGAAACAGGCAATAATAGAATCCTAATAAAATTTTGGAAAAGGAACTGAAGTTCATGGAGAAAAAATAAATCTTTGACAGAATTTCAAACTCATCGGCAATCGTCAGGGACAACAAAGGACTTGGAAGAGCAGATGGACAGAATAGAGGTTATAATATGAGCATTAACAAAAATAAAACTAGGGAAATGGATGTAGTCGAATTAAAAGAGACGATTCTGACCGAATTAGATTAGGAAATGAGACAGTAAAAGTAGTAGATGAGTTTTGGTATTTCGGCAACAAAATAAGTGGTGATGGCCGAAGACGAGAGGATATAAAATGCAGACAGGTTATAGCAAGGAAAGCGTTTCTGAAAAAGTGTGTTAGGGAGGCTTTTCTGAGGGTGTCTGACCGAAGTCTAGCCTTGCACGGAAGTGATACTTGGACTTTAAACAGTTCAGACCAGAAGAGAATAGAAGCTTTAGATAAGTGGTGCAAGGAAAAATGCTGAAAATTAGATCAATAGATCACGTGGGTAATGAGGGAGCACATAGTTGAATCGTGCAAAAAGGAGATTTACGGCACAAGTAGACTACAAGAAGGGATCAGATGTCAAGATACGTTTTGAGGCAACAACGAATTGTCAATTTGGTACTGGAGAGTAGTGTGGAGAGTAAAAACTGTAGAGGGACACGAAGACACGAACACACTGGGTAGTGCTCAGGATGGTCTGTGAAGGTGCTCATTAAAGTGGTCGGTTGAAATAACCAAGGCATGCTTGCAGACAGAAAACTGACCGGTTTGGTTAGTGAAGGATTCACTTTTTAAATGTTTTATATTAGCGCCATAACAGGTTTCGGGCTACCATGCCCGTTTCCAAATGGCCAATACTTTTCGTTACACAGATATTTTGATTAACAGCTCCGCACCGCAGAAGAATAGTTGAGTGTTTAGTGCCACTTTATAAGTTGTTGCTTGCACTCTTTCATATATGATGCAAAATAGTTGTGTTCACTTACATACGTTCTAGAAGATGGTGACTTAATTTTCCCGTGGTCCATGTGGTTTTCTAGCTCGATGTATGTGTCCTTGAATTCCACACGGCACATATATTGTAAATACAAATAAATTACTGTATCACACTTCATAATATCCCAAAAGCATCACACATGTGCTACACAGTTGATATTTTTGTTTACAATGCAAAGATTATCATTAAGCAAAGATACAAAGATATCACTCGTTAAATTTGACCAAGGATGTAAACACAGCAGGGATAACGTGTGGGATGTGCAAAATGTAACATGTTAATAACAGAGAAATGTGTGCATTCTAAGAGTAAACTAGTTATCAAAAGGCAGTACGGTAAATATTTTCTAGTGGGACTTCTTTTTACTGTCAGTGGATGGTACTGACGAAACACTTCAAAGCCAATCGATTGCATATTGCTAAAAATAAGGGATGCATCAGAGCCTGGGGAGAACACAGACAAAGGATGAGCGCACACGTCATCCAAGAGATACAGGTGGGTGCGTCCGACTGGGGGGGACACCTGGCTCCAAGAGACAACGGCAGCTCTACTCGATCGCGCTTACCCGTCCGCTCCACGGCCCTCACGTGACCCTTTTCAGCTCGCTGATTGGCGGACGCGCACCTCCGATGCTTAAAGTATTTTTAAAGCGTCACTCCGTCAGCAGTGCCGATGGTGAGAATGATGTTTACCAAGCAGCATGTCATCAGGGCGTGGGTTGCTGTTGCCATCTGGTGCCAAGCGAGTCCAGGTCTAACAATAGCTGGTTGCAACATTTAAGGGCGAGCCACATGTTAAATAATAGACTGAACATAAGATCGGAATACCTGTAAAGCAAGTCTTAAATGAGATTTTCAAAAGATAGCTCATCAATGAAGTTGATAAATTAGGCGATATAAAAACTCTCTCTTTCAAAAAACAGTTGGCTAATCTTAGTATGAAATAACTCAGGTTCCTTATGTGTGGATCTACAGCTTCGACGTAATTTGTGAACGCTAAAACACTTTCAAGTCCGTCATAGGCTATCAGAAGTCTTTATTACATCCTGTGAAGTATTATTGATCAGTTTCGGTCTATGACCTTTTTCAATTGCTAGCGATATCAAATATCAATAAGATAGAACGAGGAAGAAACGGAGAACACTATTTTGAACATCGCTATAATTTCAAATTACAATTGCTCTTACATTATATGCACTACCGGCGTTGAAATTTGTTTCGTTATATTTAAAAAATATTACTGATTAGTATGAACAGGGATATATTTGTATATATCGTGCAGAACAAAACACACCGCATGTAGTAACGCATTTGTGTAGCACGTTCTATAACGAAATGCAGTTGATTAATATTTTCCATGCCCTTGATTAAGGTAGTCCAATCTTTCCACAGACGTAAACACAGTCGTTATAAAATAGATGTAAAAAGGCAGCGCTTAAAGGTTACGTTTATGCCGTGGCATTTTACAGAGACTCGATTTACAATAGCAGAAGAGAGGGATATTGCCGCGAATGCAAAGTGGGGTATTATTACTTTTAATAAAAACATTACACATTTGTAAGGTGTCAGGCAAATCCAACACCTTCCATGAAAACCCTGACATGATAAGCAAATCCAGTAGTATGTCACATAGCTCCGAATAAATCGTGACATTAAATTAACCAAAGTAATACGAGTAACGAGTGAGCAAATGGAATACCACAGACTAACACAAGAATGTCTAAATGCATATCATACCTTCCCACCGTGAGACAGACGCAGTTCCGAGGGAAGAAACGAGAACAGAAGCTGAGAGCAGAACCGTGTTAAGATAGAAGGCTCTACGATAAGGGACGGACTGGACACCCATGTTTCCAGCTAACCACTAGGACAACGCCAGCTGCAAGTTTTAGTGTGAGACTTTTTCGCGTCTCTGTTACGTCAAGGACCACCCCCCAGCCCATGTTAAAAGCTAGAGTCCTCCAGAAAAACAGTATAGATCTTACGATAACACAAAAAGGGCCACACCACCCGCAAGTTTTAGCGTGAGACTTTTTCGCTTCTCTGTTACGTTGCAAACTTTAAATACATTGCCCCACCAAGAAAAGTATAACGTTTCGCATTGGATAGACAGAATTTTTGTAGGCGGAGCTTAAGGTTAACAAATGGTTCTGAGCACTATGGGACTTAACGTCCGTGGTCATCAGTCCCCTAGAACTTAGAACTACTTAAACCTAACTAACCTAAGGACATCACACACATCCATGCCCGAGGCAGGATTCGAAACTGCGACCATAGCAGTCGCGTGGTTCCAGACTGAGCACCTAGAACCGCGAGACCACCACGGCCGGCCTTAAGGTTAACATTGAGACCCTGATTGGTCAGATGAAAACACAGCCAGATAGTTTTTTTGAACGAACTTCAGTAAATGGTAGTTAGGAGAAGTTAGTTAGTTCTGAGACGGCGAGCTGGATGGCTGCTGCGCCGGCCGCTGCCCCCCTGAAGCTGCCTAACCAACGACAAGGTAATGAACGCATGCGATACTGCATAGCAGCGTATAAAGCTTCACTCAGAACTGCAGAAGTCTCATCTGTTACACACCCTTTTTGCGTACTAGTAGTGTCGGTCGTCAATTAAAGCTCGTGGTGTTCACATTTGCCACTTGAAGTAAGGATATGAAACGCAATGATTTTTCTGTTATATAGTTATTGAGAATCCACATCAGCCATTGTAATTTACAAGTTAGATAAGTAATTAAAGATAATTGAGGGTCACTGTGGACCATTTTGATAGTTTTCTCTTTTGTGAAACTTAATTTAAACCTAGATTATAGATGTGATATGGCATAAGTTATCCTTCGATCCATTGTAGAACTTGGAAACCCATTCTGGGAATATTCGTTCACATTTTTGTTGAACACAGTTGGTTTTTACCATGCTGTATTGAAACATTTCCTTTTATCAGTAGTGCAATTTATAAACAATGTATTGTGAGTAGAATAAAATTTCCAATGGTAAGCTTAACTGCTTCTCCGACGTTATTTTACCAGCTAACTAAAAATAGGAAAGCCTTGAACTCCTTCCACTAAATTAAGTTAGTATTAAGATTCTTTTACAGGAAGTGCAGTGGCGCTGACACTTAGATCATTTAGTATTTGGTTATATCATCGCTGGTCTCACTGAACTCTTCTGAATTCTACATGCCATGCGTGGCCTGTAGCTTACCAGCTACAGGTCCCAGGTTCAAACTAGTCAATTCCCTAAAAAACACACTCAGAGCGTCGTTGTGTGAAAGTGGTAGGGACACACGATATAGAACAAACAGACACCACCCAGAATGTTAGAAAATGGCGACCCTGCCAGGATGGTAAAATAGCATGGTTGAAGGTCGACCACATGCCTAACTAGGTCAGAAAAATACCTACTGAAAAATTCTCGTAGTAAATTTTTTTTCTGAAAGTTATACATAGTCGAAAACAGTAGCTGCAGCGATAGATAGTAAGAAAGTATTGAATAAATAGTGAGACAATGTAGCAGAGACGATAGCATAATTAAGTTATGAATTTTAAAAATTGTTAGAATTAAGTTTTCTTTCCAATGCAAGCGCGCAGGCGGATACGTCGTTGACAAATTGGTTCTGACCCAACAAGTAAGTGAATGGTTTGTCAAATCGTGTGAACAAAAAGTTTATGAAACGCGTGAGATCGTATGAGCGCATGTTGACGCGAAGTTGGGCGCGTGAATTGCTTTTAAAACAGAAAATAAGGTATTCGGAAAGATTAGCAATGGCAGATCGAGACGACCGAATTGAGGTAGAGACCCAGCATGAAAATGGACAGAGAATAGAGGACAGTGCAACAGACGATGCAGTATTGCGAGAAATAGGACAGATAATGCACCATAACAAGGCGCAGAAAACCTAGGTCAGCATACGACAGAGGAGCAGGAAAGTAGTGAGACAGTCGATGAGGATTCTAACTTGCGCCGGCCGCTGGTGGCTGAGCGGTTCTGGCGCTGCAGTCTGGAACCGCGCGACCGCTACGGTCGCAGGTTCGAATCCTGCCTCGGGCATGGATGTATATGTTGTCCTTAGGTTAGTTAGGTTTAAGTAGGTCTAAGTTCTAGGGGACTTATGACCTCAGCAGTTGAGTCCCATAGTGCTCAGAGCCATTTGAACCATTTAGCCATTCTAACTTGCGTCTTGAATACGTAGAACCCATAGTACAAGTAATCAGAGCTCCCTCACCACAGAGTACAAGGAATGCGAGCAGAAACGTGTCACAACACAGTTCAATGCAATCGGTTGCAAACCAACAATTGGGCGGAAACATAGAGCGTAGGGCGTCGGAAGAAAACGCAATAGGACCCATCAATCTGGCAGAATTATTACAATTAATGACGGAAACCATGACAAGACAAAATAAAGAAATTGCGAACCAAATTAAAATTCAGAATGCAGAAATGACGAAACAAAATGCAGAAACCACGAGACAAATGCGCGCGATTAAAGAACAAAACAAAAAAAAATCCAGTTACACCTAAGTCATATTGAAGACGAGGCAAAAGAATCTCGAGAAGTGATAGGAAACTTAATAACAGGTTACAATCAATTGAGAACAGACATTGTCAAGGTACAAGTGGACGTACAAACATTGTCTGATGACACTCAGGACGAGATCAAAACATTTCGTAACAACACCCAGGGAGAAGTCAAGAAACTAGAGAAACAGATAAATGAAATTACTAGACAAGCAGCAGGTACAGCGCGTGAAGTTGTTGAAAACAGTGTGTTACACAAACGTATCACAAAAGCAGCGCTGAAAAGATATGATAACCACATAGTCAAAATAGAAGCGCAAACGAAGCGACAATTTCAGAAATTGCGAACAGAGTTGTCGAAAAACCATTGAAGAGCGTAGTGAAAAGGATCGAACAGGCACAGAACCTGCACCCACATCCGTATCTGTAACAGCACCGGAAAAACAAGCAATTAATGAAGATATTACGCATTTGCGATTCCAATCACAGGCGGAAAGTAAAATACGTGAAATCAGACAGCCTGCACAGCAACAAACACGTTTCGAAATTCTTGATGAACAAACGTCATCACAAACACATGCGGAACCAGAAATGTATGTTTCAAGACAGTTTGGATCGTGCAATGAAGCAGCAAGGTTAGCCAGACAAGACACCCAACCAATACGTGACAATGGAAAGCCAGGTCGCGAAGAGTACAGTGCTATGCATTCAGCTACACGTTCACAACCGATGGAAGAAAATTATTGCGTACCACTCCAACGATACTACGCAAGGGTAGGCGAAAGTTACAGTGAACAATATCCTATGGATCTACCACAACGGGAGAAATGATCAGAAACAAAAGTGACGAAGAATTGCGAATTTCATATGGAACTATCACGAAGTACGACAACAATCATTTCCTCACAGTCAGAAAATTTCAACACCTTCGAGAAGGAAACTCATTACATCCACGAACTTTTATTGATCAATTCCGAGTAGGATTACCAGAACACTGGACGCTAGGACACAAATTAGACTTTATATGTGCACACATGTCAGGAACAGTCGCAGAAACCATGCAGAATGTTGCAGCGACATGCCGATCGTTCGAAGATTTCAGAGAGAAGTTTCTCTCACGATATTGGTCCAGCGAAGCACAGAACAGAGTGAAGTACGAATTATTACAGAAGCCATATTTTGAAAATTCAGGAAAGAAGAGTCCCTTGAAATTTTTCGAATTAATGCCAAAGAAAAATCAATGCTTAGATGTATCATACGGTGACGGAGAATTGATTAAATTATGCGCGATGAAGCTACCATTGAAATACCAGCAATCATTAGTAGGTCGCGGAGGCAATGACGTCGAAGCATTTAAAGGTATTCTAAGGGAACTAGAGTTCATATTTTCGGAAGATGACGCAAGAAAAAGACGAAGCGCATGTCAAAACGAAAGCAAAAAGCAGTGGAATCCACAAGACACAGTACGAAGGAACAATAATTACGAACCAAGAAACGACAATAGATTTCAACAAACAACCGGTTATGGATTTAGAAGAGAACATGGCAATAACTATAATTCACCCAGGAACGGCAAGAACTATTACAGAGGGAATAACGACAACCGAAACGGGTACTGGAGAACCAATAGGCCGACAAATTATCAACAAAGAAACCACTATCAACAAGCTGAACAAGAAAAGCGATTCAGATAGAAGAGGTGGAGGTAAGACCACCAAACCCCGATAAACGTTCGAATTGACAGTTAAGCGCCCATGCCAAAGAGAATGACGCACCGACCCAGGAAAATTGCAGCACCTTGAACAGAGAAGTAAAAATCTTATCACGAGAAGAGAAGAAGAAAGAAACAAATCCGCAGGGACCAGATGAAAACGAAGACAAGAAAATAACAATATTGTGTTGGGACGAAATTAATTGGGAGAATACTGACGAGGAAGATGAATTACCAGAGGCATGCACAACGAATGTAGGAGGAATGGACGAAGTAACGAGTATTGCAGAGCTATTTGAGATGGAAACCAGGGAAAGCGAATTCAATGAGGATAATAAGCAGTCGACAGAAGCTGAAAATAAGTTACAAGTGGGCACACAACCCAACGTATATAATGAAGGAAGTTATGAAGCGATAATTAGAGCATTTAGATGCGATTATGTGGAAGTAGCGACGAAGAAGGGGAAGATGACGAGGATGAGGAAAAAGTAGAGGATGTAGAAGAAAGCGTAAATGAAGGAAGAAGTAGAGAAGAGGAAATAAAAGAGAATGAAGTAGCAGTCGAAGCTTATCCTACAGAAAGTTCGAATTCACAGGGGTAATTCCTAAAAAGACTCATGTATGGTTCAGTGGAGGATTCGTTGATGCAGGAAGAAGAAGAACAGAACCAACCCTTTCAAATTCAACCAATTGTTAAGGCCATGGTAAAGCATATCCCAGTCAATATTGTAATTGATAGCGGAAGTGAACTGACTGCGATCTCAGAAAATTTAGTCATGCAGTGTAATGCCAATGAGGAATTGCCAGTTCTGAAAACACATAAGATTAAAGTAAGAGGTCCTATTAGAAACAATGCTGCGGAAGTTACGAGACAAACAAGGTTAACTCTTTCGTGCAAAGGTCAAAAGATCGAAGCCAACTTCGTGATTATACCTAAACTAAATGTAGATTTGATTATAGGTGCAGATTTTTTATATGAGAGATAATAGATATGGGGAAAGGTAGCGTAACATTCAGGAATGTCACACTTCTCTTCAAGCAAAAGCTAAAATTAGAAGAAATACCAGTTATAAACAAACAATTAAGAATGACGCGAGATAAAGAGGATGAAGAATTAGAATGGTATGCACAAAAGAAGGAATCGCTTCAACTCATGTTAGAAGCCCATAAAGAAATCGACGAAAAATTGCAAGAAGTTCAAGGTATTTCGGAACACAGTAAAAGAGAATTAGAGGGTATTTTACGAGATAAAGCAGAGGTATTTTTACCTAAGACTGGCAGTATTAAACAATTTCAGTACAAGTTTGAAGTAAAACAGCACAAACCATTTAGAGTGCCACCCTATACAATCCCATTAAGCTATAGGAATGAAGTATTACAGGAGATATCTAAAATATTATATGACGATATTATTGAACCAGCTACCTCCACATACAACAGCCCACTCCATATTGTACAAAAACGAGTTGGGAGCATCAGGTTAGTGCTTGATTCCAGACAGATCAACACAATCATAACCACTAAGACAGATCGCCCAGAAAAATTAGAGGAATTGATATAAAACTTCCACAGTGCTAAGATATTTTCATCAATTGATTTATGGAGTAGTTTCAGGCAAATAGAATTGGCCCCAGAATGTAGAAAATTTACAGCATTTATCGTATTCTGTAGATGTTACCAGCTTAAACGATTACCATTTGGTTTAAACATATCGTCAGCATCGTTTATTAGGGGATTTAATACTATACTCAGTCCTGAAATTTTACAAAAAATTACTTGTTATGTTGATGATGTGATTATAGCAGAACCCTCTTGGGAACATCACAACGACACATTAAATCAGGTTTTACAGATCATGAAAGAGCATGGGGTCACAGTAAATATAAGAAAATCCAAATTTGGAAGGCGAGAGGTCAAATTTCTAGGACACATAATTTCCGAGAAAGGGGTAACGCCTGACCTAGAAAAACTAACGGCAATCAAAGAATTCTGTACTCCATACAATAAGAAAACTCGCAGAGGATTTCTAGGTCTCACCGGATTCTATAAAAAAAAATTATTTGGATCGACTCTCTCGCAACACCACGCCTATGTGCATTGACTGGAAAAAACACGCCATGGGTATGGGATCAACAACCCAATGATGAATTTTTAAGGTGAAAAACGCACTAACAACAGCACCGATTTTAGCACATCCTGATCTAACACAAAATTTTTGTATTGCCACTGATAGCGCTAAAACAGATTAAGGAGTTGTTTTATTCCAAGAATACGAAGAGGCAGGGCTCAGATTATATAGAACAATTGCATTTGCCAGTCGGTACTCACAAAAATCGAGAAAAACTATTCAGCAAGGAGATGGAAGCATTGGCCATTGTATGGGGCTTCCAACGTTTTCGATACTTCCTATTCGGAAGAAAAACAAACGTATACACTGACCATAAAGCATTAGAATTTCTGTTATCCGCCAAACTAACTGATGGGAGGTTAGCCAGATGGATGTTAATACTACAAGAACTTGACTTCACTATAACACACATACCAGGACCAGCGAATGTATTAGCAGATGCTTTATCTCGATGTCCACAGGGTGCATCCAATAACATAGGTTTGGAAGCAGCAGAAGACCAGTTTAAAATGTACTATATGAAACAAGTACCTTTCGAAAACTACAATACGACAGCACTGAAAACCATAGGCAAACAACAGGACAAGGGTCCCGATATACTAGGAATCAAACACAAGTGGAGAAGTAAGGATTTTCCAGACATTCGACAGCACTATCTCGTAAAAACAATGTTGTATTTTTTAGACGAAATGTTGCAACGAATGAATGGTTAATTTATATCCCAGATGAACTAATTAATAAGTACATATGGTATACACATTTAAGTAATGGCCACTTTGGACCAAAGAAATGCTTTTTAAAAATAAAACAAACAAGCCATTTTCCTAATATGGAAAGACGAATTAGAACAGTATTAGTCAGATGCAAAAAATGTATGAGGGCTAAACACGTCACTTTCCAAACCAAATCACCTATGTTTCCAATAATCCCTAAAAGATTAAAACAAATAGCTGCAACAGATTTGATGGAGCCCCTCCCACGCACAAAAAATGGATGTATTTTCATATTTGTTGTTTTGGAACTTACTTCTAAATATGTTACCTTGACACCATTAAAATGGGCAACAGGTCTTACTATACGTAAAGCATTTAGACAAGATTTTCTCAGACAAGTAGGTCGAGTGGAACGAATAATTTCTAATAATGGCCCACAATACAAATCAGTGCAATGGCAGAACACATTAAAACAACACAAAATAAAACCCATCTACATATCTAAGTACAAACCTAGCGTAAATCCAGCAGAACGATCTATGAAGGCAAAAGACACAACACTTGGGATATATACCTTAAAGATTTTCAAGAAGTAATAAATAAAATGCCACATAGCACTACACTACTACCTCCAGTTACTGTACTTAAAAATATTGAACCCCCAAACATAACCTGAGAAAATGTTAGATTTCCTATTGTACCACGTAGACAGTACAAACGAGTCATAGCAACGGCACTCTCCAACATCAGAAAGGCTGCCATTAAAAGAAAAGAAAGAGGAGATGGAACAGCAATTAAAAGAACATTCTCAGTAGGCCAGAAAGTATTTGTAAAAACACACCATCTCTCCAGAAAACAGAAACACAAAATACGTAAGTTTTAAACTGCATACAAAGGACCTGTCATAATTAGCAAAATTGCTCATGATAATGCTATGGAACCAATGAACCAAAAAACAGGCAAAACCTGAGGACTTCACCATGTGAGCCATATCAAAAAGTTTGATGATTAATTTTATTACTGGTAAATAATCAGCAAAATATTTCAAGATTATGTTGCAGATAAGATCGTCAGGAGAAAGAAGAGTGAAGAGAGAGGAAGGTGGGAAAAAGAAAGTAGTTTCAATAATAACACCAATAGTACTATAGACTAAGGTGAAGGGATAAAGAATAGATAGTCTAACAGCATGAAATACTAAAATGCTATACACCACCTCACTACACAAAAATAAAAAAGGAATTTGAGGATTCTTGAGTAGACGTTAAGACTCCAAATATCTTAGAATTGTAACATGGAAAGGGCGCCGAAATTTGTAAAGCTTTTTAAGAAGGCGTAAAACAAGTAGGTACTAGACATATGTTAGATGATTATAAGTAAAACTTTTTGTGAGAACCACTGTAAAAACTCCAGCAAGGAAGAGATGCAACGACCCACAAGTTGCAATGTGAGAAGTATCAAGAAAGAAAGGGACGTAATTAGCAAGACACGATTCCTACAAGGCAGAAGCATTGAGAGAAGGGAAAGGACAGCGAGACCAACAGAGGGCCCTTGTTGAGTGGGCAGTAAATTAGCCCGCTAGGCGGAACCCTGCAGAGACACGACAGGACACCGAACGCCAGAGGGTCTCCGAACGCCCCCGATTCAATGGAGCGAGCAAAAAACGGCCCGACGAGAAGACCGCTTGGGCAAGCCACCACTGGCAAAAAATATGTGTTAAAGTCACACTACTGCTATTAAACAGCACGCTGATGCACGAAACTGAAGAAAACTTCCACAAAGTAAAAATGACACATCCAAACAATGTATCAATGTGTTACTAGGAGGAGAACTTCGAAGCGACTAGTTATCAATAAATATTTCCATATCCTGCCCAGAGAAGAGCCAAGAAGCAAGTAAGAAGCAGAGAAAAAGCAGGAAGAACAGAAGTTGAAGATTCGCAAGACTGAGACCAAGAAAGAAGATGGG
The DNA here is from genome assembly GCF_023897955.1 of Schistocerca gregaria. NCBI lineage: Eukaryota > Metazoa > Arthropoda > Insecta > Orthoptera > Acrididae > Schistocerca > Schistocerca gregaria. The sequence goes on from NC_064920.1 coordinate 526,846,770, forward strand.
TGAAGAATAGTTGACATACCTTCCCAAATCCCTATCCTATTGTAAACTAGTCGTCTGTGAAGTATTACAACGAAAAACGACTGCTTTCAGCGACACATAACGATGACTTTCAAGCATACAAACCCAGTAAACCACGAGATTCTGCACTCACAGCTCCATTCCCTGATGGAACCTCCACAACAGCAACACACACGTGCAAAGCCAACAAGGAATGACAAACGAAGCTGTACATAAAATACTTGCCCACATCCATCTTGCTCAAGTTCATCACCTTCATACAAAAACATTCGGCAACCTCATGCTTAAACATTCATAGGATTGTGTGAATGTGTGAAATAAAATTATGTGATGTAGGAATTGTGCAAAAGAAGTGTGTGAAAAACTGAATAAGTTAAACGCATCAGACAGCTAATAAACTACAAAATAACAGTCATTGACTATGGCCTTAAGCAAAAAATTGGCTATCGATAAAAATAAGTCATTAGTTCTGGAATGGGCAGTATATAAAGAACAAAAGTGTGGCATAATAAACACTAAAACAATATGCAACTTATTTTCTCCTCACAAAAATAAAAGAATAACTATGTTTTACTTATTTTCTCCTTATAAAAACAAAGAACAAAAAATTAAGTTTTTGGATGTTTTCCCTTTTTAAAACATTTGTACCATTTGTTAGGACAGTATCTCAATACTTGTGTATGTATATTTCTTTGTCAAAGCAATTCTTTGAAATAATTCTTATTTGTAAGTGTAACAATGTTGAAATGAGTGTCTAGAAACAAAAACATTTTACTTGCACGTGATATTTATAAAATGTGTTAGGAGTAGATTTTACTTAATTACTACATTTATAAAAACAATATTTCTAAGAAAACCGATGTGAAAGCCTCCTCACTTTCGATAACAAACTTCTTAAAAAACAAACTTCACTCTTAAATAAAGAAAGAAAATAATTAAAAATTAATAATAGCATAAAAATATTCTTCCCTTGTCATTTTTAATTATAATGTGGAAGAATATAAAAATATAAATTTGTAATACAAACTAGCATAGAACAGAATAACATGGCTGAACAGTAGGCAACAAAATTTAGACACCGGAATAGTTTTTGACTGACTTAGACAACGATTCAGTCACTGCCTAACTTCAGTGCAAAAATTAAGTTCGAAGGGTGGTGATATGTAAGGTGTCAGACAAATCCAACACCTTCCATGAAAACCCTGACATGATAAGCAAATCCAGTAGTATGTCACATAGCTCCGAATAAATCGTGACATTAAATTAACCAAAGTAATATGAGTAACGAGTGAGCAAATGGAATACCACAGACTAACACAAGATTGCCTAAATGCATGTCATACCTTCCCACCGTGAGACAGACGCAGTTCCGAGGGGAGAAACGAGAACAGAAGCCGAGAGCAGAACCGTTTTAAGCTAGAAGGCCCTACGACAAGGGACGGACTGGACACCCATGTTTCCAGCTAACCACTAGGACAACGCCAGCTGCAAGTTTTAGTGTGAGACTTTTTCGCATCTCTGTTACGTTGCAAACATTAAAAACATTGCCCCACCACGAAAAGTATAACGTTTCTCATTGGATAGACAGAATTTTTGTAGGTGGAGCTTAAGTTTAACATTGAGACCCTGATGGGTCAGATGAAAACACAGTCAGATAGTTTTTTTAAACCAACTTCGGTAAATGGTAGTAAGGAGAAGTTAGGAGAGGTTAGTTAGTTCCGAGACGGCGAGCTGGATGGCTGCTGCGCCGGCCGCTGCCCCTCTGAAGCTGCCTAACCAACGACAAAGTAAACGACGCACGCGATTCTGCATAACAGCGCATAAAGCTTCACTCAGAACTGCAGAAGTCTCATCTCTTACACCCCCTTTTTTGTGTAATACTAGTGTCGATCGTCAATTAAAACTCATGGTGTTCACATTTGCCTCTTGAAGTAAGGATCTGAAACGCGACATTTTTCTGTTATATAGTTATTGATAAGCCACATCAGCCACTGTAATTTACGACAAGTTAGATAAGATATTAATGATAATTGAGGGTCACTGTACACCATTTGATAGTTTTCTCTTTTGTGAAACTTAATTTAAACCTAGATTGTAGATGTGAGATGGCATAGGTCATCCTTCAATCCATTGTAGAACTTGGAAACCCATTCTGGGAATATTCGTTCATATTTTTGTTGAACGCAGTTGGTTTTTACCATCCTGTATTAAAACACTTCCTTTTATCAATAGTGCAATTTAAAAGAACAATGTTTTGTGAGTAGAATAAAATTTCCAATGGTAAACTTAACTGCTTTTTCGACGTTATTTTACCAGCTAACTAAAAATAGGAAAGCCTTGAACCCCTTCCACTAAATTTAGTTAGTATTAAGATTCTTTGACAGGGAGTGCAGTGGAGCTGACACTTAGATCATTTAGTATTTGGTTATATCATCGCTGGTCTCACTGAACTCTTCTGAATTCTACATGTCATGCGTGGTCTGGCGTCTCCTTACCAGCAACAGGTTCCAGGTTCAAACTAGTCAATTCCCTAAAAAACACGCTCAGAGCGTCGTTGCGCAAAAGTGGTAGGGAGACACGTTATAGAACAAACAGACACCACCATGAATTTTTAGATACTCATACGGCAACATACAATCAAATAATAATTTTACCGATTTTTGTATTACGTAATGCACAGTGACTAACGTGTTAGAAAAGAAAATCTAATTAATTGATTTTTATGCGCTGGTAACATGGTAATGGCCTCTAATGATAATGAAAGTCAATCTGTATTTGTTCCTAACTAGGTTTTGAAAAACAAGCATTGGCTTTAGGACTTTTAAGTAATTTTCTCTATCTCCGGAACTACAATAAATAAAAATCTGAAATTTTGACAGCATCATTCCATAAATAACAAAAGGCTGTGTACCCAAATTTGAACAAAATCGGATAATAACTGGTATGGATTATTTAGATTCGTAGAGGGTATGAATCTACGAATCGACTGGAAGTTACGCTATGCAGTTCTCACGACAGGCATCGTCAACTGCGCTTTGAGCAAAGCGGAAAAATAAACATAGCCATCCTGCAGACACCGTACTAGACGGCTGCGTGCCTTACTGCAACGACTGTCATCTCGTAATAACTTGCTACGTTACAAAGGGACATGAAACATTTGATGAAGATTTATTTCCGTAAAGTTTTCATGTGGCCACCCTTTCAGACGATTTATCACTTGGTTCACATATTTGATAATGCTGCCTTTTGTTGTTTGGCAATGAAACGCAAATAACAAAATCATCTGTATTTAGTGCGGATTTTTCTTCTTGTGCTGTAGATGCATTTGAGACTGGTCACAGCACATTGAGGAATTCCCTAGCTGCAATTATTGCAGTTACTTTACGTGTTATTTTTCTTAGTTGCACACAACCCCTATTGTGTGAAGTGCAACGTATTCCGAGAAATGTTGGTTCTTCTAGAAATGCTGCACCTCCATATATCTGTCCAGCAGTGGTGACCCAAGTCTGACCTTGGCGTAGGTTGATTCTAGTCAAAGTGAAACTGAATTTAAATCCGCAGCTAAATGACGGTTCGCTGAATAAACTATTCGTACGAATCAGCCTTTGTAGCTACATTATAATCGATTTCTACATCGTAAAAGTACTCGTTAATTAAAGGATACCACCTACAGACACTACGGATGGTGCGCTGTGTCACGAAGACGTATAGGCGTGAACCCGTGGAAATCGTTGGCCGTTCTTTTTACATAGAGCTAGTGACATGAGTCTGAGAATGGTGGGAACATGGTTAACAAACCAACACCAATACTGAAAGTTCCTGGCAGATGAAATCTGTGTGCCGGAATGGCGCTCGAACCAGGGGCGGTTGCCTTTAATGGGCAAGTGCTCTGCCGACTTTTCCTTTAATCCCATTTTCTTCGTTATTATACCCTGCATTTGCTCGGGGCAAACTTCCCATGACACCCGTTCAAATTCATCGTTGATCCATTCGATCAGTTTTTCTTTTTAACGGTGGGTAGCTAAACCTCTGACCGGACACGCTGTGCTTAGCTACTGCGCTGGCTACTGAGCTACCCAAACACGACTCAAGCACATCAAAGAAACTCTCCTACATACCTCGTGGGACTAGCAATCCTGGAAGAAAGAATATTGCGGAGACATGGCTTAGCCACAGCCTACAGATTTGTTTCCCCGAATGAACTTTCACTCTGAAGCGAAGTGTGTACTAATATGAAACTTTCTTAGATTAAAAATGTGTGTTGTGTAACACTTATATCGATTAGAAGTAGGTTTATTTTAAGTGACGGTGTATACAGGTTGCTCCATTGCTCGTGACCGGGCCAAATATCTCACGAAATAAGCGTCAAACGAGAAAACTACAAAGGACGAAACTTGTCTAGCTTGAAGGGGGAAACCAGATGGCGCTATAGTTGGCCCGCTAGATGGCGCTGCCATAGGTCAAACGGATATCAACTGTGTTTTTTAAAATAGGAATCCCAATTTTTTATTACATATTCGTGTAGTACATAAATAAATATGAATGTTTTGGTTGGACCACTTTTTTCGCTTTGTGTTAGATGGCGCTGTAATAGTCACAAACATTTGGCTCACAATTTCATACGAACAGTTGGTAACAGGTACGTTTTTTAAATTAAAATACAGAACGTAGGTACGTTTGAACATTTTATTTCGGTTGTTTCAATGTAATACATGTACCTTTGTGAATTTATCATTTCTGGGAACGCATGCTGTTACAGCGTGATTACCTGTAAATACCACATTAATGCAATAAATGCTCAAATTGATGTCCGTCAACCTCAATGCATTTGGCAATACGTGTAACGACATTCCTCTCAACAGCGAGTAGTTCGCCTTCCGTAATGTTCGCACATGCATTGACAATGCGCTGACGCATGTTGTCAGGCGTTGTCGGTGGATCACGATAGCAAATATCCTTCAACTTTCCCCACAGAAAAAAATTCGGGGACATCAGATCCGGTGAACATGCGGGCCATGGTACGGTGCTTCGACGACCAATCCACTTGTCATGAAATATGCTGCTCAGTACCGTTTCAACCACACGCGAGCTATGTGCCGGACATCCATCAAGTTGGAAGTACATCGCCATTCTGTCATGCAGTGAAACCTCTTGTAGGAACATCGGTAGAACATTACGTAGGAAATCAGCGCACATTGCTCCATTTAGATTGCCATCGATAAAATGGGGGCCAGTTATCTTTCCTCCCATAATGCCGCACCATACATTAAAGTTACTGATGTTCCACTTGTCGCAGCCATCGTGGATTTTCCGTAGCCCAATAGTGCATATTATGCCGGTTTACGTTACCGCTTTTGTTGAATGGCGTTTCTTCGCTAAGTAGAAGGCGTACCAAATATCTGTCATCGTCCTATAGTTTCTCTTGTGCCCAGTGGCAGAACTGTACACGACGTTGAAAGTCCTCGTCATGCAGTTCCTGGTGCAGAGAAATATGGTAGCGTTCTCAACACCGACGTTTTTGAGATTCCCGATTTTCGCGCAGTTTGTCTGCTACTAATGTGCGGATCAGCCGCGACAGCAGATAAACCACCTACTTGGGCATCATAATTTGTTGCAGGTCGTGGTTGACGTTTCACATGTGGCTGAACACTTCCTGTTTCCTTAAATAACGTAACTATTCGGCGAACGGTCCGGACACTTGGATGATGTCGTCCAGGATACCGAGCAGCATACATAGCACATTTCCGTTGGGCATTGTGATCACAATAGCCATACATCAACACGATATCGACCTCTTCCGCAATTGGTAAACGGTCCATTTTAACAAGGGTAATGTATAAAGAAGCAAATACGGTCCGCACTGGCGGAATGTTACGTGATACCACGTACTTATACGTTTGCACCTATTACAGTGCTGTCTATCGCAAAGCGAAAAAAGTGGTCCAACTAAAAAATTCTAATTTCTTTATGTACTACACGAATATGTATTAATTGACGTATGGCAGCGCGATCTAGCTGGCCAACCGTAGCGCCATCTGGTTTCCCCCTTCAAACTAGACAAGTTTTGTTCTTTGTAGTTTTTTCGTGTGACGCTTATTTCGTGAGATATTTGACCCGGTCACTATCAATGGACCAACCTGTATACAATTTATGAAGTGTGTATTTTGCGTTGTTTGAACTCATTGATGTATGGCAAGAAAATTAGAGTTCTGCAATGTATATATGAAAAAAGCAAAAGAATATGTTGAAATTTTAAATTATTATAATATGAATATGTTTATGAAAGAAGTACGTCCGTTAAAAGCTGGTTCATGCTTACGGCGCTTGTATTTGTAATATGTAAACGCTGTAGGGAAGTCCCTCCGCAAGGAAACTGGCTTTGCGCGATGTAATAGTTGGGTTTTGCGGTCGAACTGAGCGGCTCTTTGTGGTAACGGCACGCAGTGTGTGGCTAGCTTTAGCACGGTGCATCTCGACGGTGCTAAGAGAGGCAATTGGAAGCTGCATTAGAAGGGATCTGCCTCGGATGTGGAACTGGCTATTGTTTGGTATTCACGGATTAATGGAATGGCTCTAATATGTTGAAAATCCGACGTCAAGAGGAGATTTTACAGAGCATTTGCACATCAGGAGCCGTGAGTACAGTGAGCCGCCATTTCGCCTGCCACTAATCTTCGCCATTCTTTCACAGACTTCTTACATTCAGTTACGTAATGTACACTCCTGGAAATGGAAAAAAGAACACATTGACACCGGTGTCTCAGACCCACCATACTTGCTCCGGACACTGCGAGAGGGCTGTACAAGCAATGATAACACGCACGGCACAGCGGACACACCAGGAACCGCGGTGTTGGCCGTCGAATGGCGCTAGCTGCGCAGCAGTTGTGCACCGCCGCCGTCAGTGTCAGCCAGTTTGCCGTGGCATACGGAGCTCCATCGCAGTCTTTAACACTGGTAGCATGCCGCGACAGCGTTGACGTGAACCATATGTGCAGTTGACGGACTTTGAGCGAGGGCGTATAGTGGGCATGCGGGAGGCCGGGTGAACGTACCGCCGAATTGCTGAACACGTGGGGCGTGAGGTCTCCACAGTACATCGATGTTGTCGCCAGTGGTCGGCGGAAGGTGCACGTGCCCGTCGACCTGGGACCGGACCGCAGCGACGCACGGATGCACGCCAAGACCGTAGGATCGTACGCAGTGCCGTAGGGGACCGCACCGCCACTTCCCAGCAAATTAGGGACACTGTTGCTCCGTGGGTATCGGTGAGGACCATTCGCAACCGTCTCCATGAAGCTGGGCTACGGTCCCGAACACCTTTAGGACGTCTTCCGCTCACGCTCCAACATTGTGCAGCCCGCATCCAGTGGTGTCGCGACAGGCGTGAATGGAGGGACGAATGGAGACGTGTCGTCTTGAGCGATGAGAGTCGCTTCTGCCTTGGTGCCAATGATGGTCGTATGCGTGTTTGGCGCCGTGCAGGTGAGCGCCACAATCAGGACGGCATACGACCGAGGCACACAGGGCTAACACCCGGCATCATGGTATGGGGAGTGATCTCCTACACTGGCCGTACACCTCTGGTGATCGTCGAGGGGCACTGAATAATGCACGGTACATCCAAACCGTCATCGAACCCATCGTTCTACCATTCCTAACCGGCAAGGGAACTTGCTGTTCCAACAGGACAATGCACGTCCGCATGTACCCCGTGCCACCCAACGTGCTCTAGAAGGTGTTAAGTCAACTACCCTGGCCAGCAAGATCTCCGGATCTGTCCCCCATTGAGCATGTTTGGGACTGGATGAAGCGTCGTCTCACGCGGTCTGCACGTCCAGCACGAACGCTGGTCCAACTGAGGCGCCAGGTGGAAATGGCATGGCAAGCCGTTCCACAGGACTACATCCAGCATCTCTACGATCGTCTCCATGGGAGAATAGCAGCCTGCATTGCTGCGAAAGGTGGATATACACTGTACTAGTGCCGACATTGTGCATGCTCTGTTGCCTGTGTCTATGTGCCTGTGGTTCTGTCAGTGTGATCATGTGATGTATCTGACCCCAGGAATGTGTCAATAAAGTTTCCCCTTCCTGGGACAATGAATTCACGGTGTTCTTATTTCAATTTCCAGGAGTGTATTTTCAGTTTCAACTTTGCTCGTATGTTGTTGGATATTACTTTGTATATCTTGCTACTTGTCGGATTTCCTGCGAGTTATTTTTCTGTATAACTATACTCACCGAAGAATAAGCGTAGGTGTCTAAGACGGGGATTGGTGCGGCTTACATCAGTTGATCAGTTGGTGGTTCTCAGCTTGGTGGATCTATCTCCTTGATGATATACCTTATAAGGCTGCTTTGGAGATGTTTACGATAATGAAAGATGTTTCGCAAGAATATGGTAGTACATTTTGCTATAATGTTTACGAGTTCCAATACTATGCTTTCGTAGGATATTTGCGATATATTGGCCGGAATGTTAAGCGTTTCGCCGTTCTGCACAAACCAACTGACAAACATTACAATTCTATGTGCTATTCCCGCTGTAATTGGAAATTGTGTGCTAGATACTATGTTCTCGGCAGTGTCACGTTATTTATGTACTTTATTTTCTGCATGGTATTAAGTTGTTTCTGGAAGAATATTTGGAGTCACTTTCGTGTAGTATAGCTGCGAGCCACAGTTTCCATTTGATTGCAGTGGCTCGCTACAGCTTTTCTTGTGAAATGCGGCCTAGTATTTTCATGACGTCAGAGGCTTCTATCCAGTGAGTTGCAATGCAATTTGCATCAGGCCCCATGTTCATAATTCTATATTTTCGTATGTTTATTGCTGCATTAAAACCTCTACAGTAGCTGCCAACTAGCTCCCGGAACTCTTCTATACCTTCCTTCGTTTTGTGAAGTCAGTAGGTTGCCATCGTCAGTATAAGCACACAATTTACTCCTTGCCTTGGCAACTCAACAGTTTCTCAGTAAATAGCTGCAAGTCATGGCTCTAATGAGTAAGCGAACAATAACAAGGGCGAATGACAGAGCTGTCTTACCGCACGGTTCATCTTGATCGGTTTGATTATGACTCCATTTATCTGAATTTTTGACTAGGCGTCATGTGTTATCGCGTGGATTACGTTGCAAAATTGTTCTCATAAATCCAGTTTCTTCAGAGTCGTATTTAGGTAATGGTGATTCGCAGCTGAAATGGGTTATGAAAAGTCAAGCGTCATAATTGCCGATCTAACGTTTGCAGCACGAAAAAGTTCTACCGCATTTATGACGTGGGCTAGGGTATGAATCGTAGATCGTCTTTACCAGGTCTGATATTTACCGAAAAGTTTGTTTGCTAAGGGTTTTATTCTTCTAGCAAGGTGATCGACGAGAACAGAAGGAAGACAATTGTTGATGTTTGTGAAACCGCTGGAATTTTACACGGGATATGTAAATATTGTAAGCGAGGAGTTCAATATGAGGCAAATTACAGTGAAGTTCTTTCCTCATCTTTTGAACGCCGAGCAATGAAACCCTCGGGTTCAGGTTTGCACTGAACTGCAAACGTCAGATCAGTATAATCCAAATATCCTGTCCTGGGTCATAACTGCCGATGAATCATAGGTGTACGTATACGATCGTGAAGCAAAACAGTAATCTTCACAGTGTAAGACACCGTCCTCTTCTGTGACCAATATAGAGCGGCAAGTTCCAGGGAAAGCTAATGATTTGCATTTTTATTTTTTTATTGTATTTTATTTACGTTCAGAGAATTGTTCATAAGAAATTTCATCCATGTGATCAGATAGTTACGGGGAAGTTACGCTTCGATGTTTTGAGCAGACTGAAGGCAAATATTACACGCAAACAACTTGACAGACGGGAGAACGAAGGCTAGTTGCTCCATCGTGACAACGCAGTTTCACACCCCTCGACCGCTATGAGGAAATTTCCGGTAAAAACAACGTGACAACAGTCCCCCACCCACACCACCCACTGGTACTAGCCCCATCCGGTTTCTTCCTCTTCCCAAAAATGGAACTAGAGTAAAAAGCGGTGACTTTTTGACTTTACAGAAGGAATTCAAGCAAAATCGCAACTAAGTTTGATCACGATTCAAACAACAGACTTCATGCGCCACTTACAACAATGAGAAAACCTCTGGAAGCGTCGCCTACAGTGTGACGGCACTCCTTTGAAGGTGACGGTGGAAACTAAGTTGTAAGTTTTATATTTCTTATGGGGACATTCTTGGAAATTTTAAGTAGCACCTCGTAAGTAACACAAATCATCGTGAATGATTTAGAAAAACAGAGGAGAAAATACTACTGCAGAACAGCAAGAACTGGAATAAAGCATCGAACCAGTCGGACAACACCTAAAGAAGGAAATAAGATTCCTAGAATAATCCATAAAGTCAAGCACAGGGCCTCCTCGAGTACAAACGTTATCTGTTCCTTATAAGAAAAAAAAGAAGAACCAAAATAAAGAGCACTCATTTGGCGGGAAGCTCAGAATCGCGCAGAGGGAGTAGGATTTTAGCGCCCCAGGGGAGCGGTATAAGAGGGGCCGGAAGCCGGAAAGACGCCGAGGGGGCAAACATTGACTCTAGCGGGCCTCGGGCAAACAGCGCGCCGGGGCTTCCCCGTGTAAACTGCCCGCTTCCAGAGACTTAATTAAACCGAGTTAGGGGGGCAAGCCCGCGCGCATCGCTAGCCACGTCGCCCCTGTGCCCGCATCAGCGTGCCTTGGCTACGCAACACTGGGAGAGAGACGGATAAATGCTCACTGCAATAAAATGACAATCGAAATGGTCCTAGCATAACAGAAGTGATCCGTCTGTCCTCTCGTTTGACACAAACGAACTTGGTAGGTTTCCTCTATGGAAGATTAAGTGCTTTGTTACTTTTAACCGCTGAACAAACGAGTGAGAGGAGCTACTTAAGAGGGGATGCAATGGATTTTGGTCGAAAAAATCGATTTTTCAAAAATATTAGTTTCTTGATATACACAGTTTGATCTATGTTCTGTGTGAATTTTATCGTGATAGAAGCTTTAGAAATGCCTTCAAATTGTTAAACTGATTAACTCTGCACTGGCAGCCACTCGCATCTTTTCCGACATTTCGAAAACTGCTTGCTTCAGGGGACGTTTTGTCAGTGTGAAGGCTATTGTCTTTCTGTATCTTTGGTTGACATTTATATTTCTGGCTGATACCTCTATCCTTGCTTGAAAACTTTCTTGCATGTGGTTTATTTACGTTTTGACAATACTAACTCATATTAGTAGGTGGAAGGCTGAATTCACAAACCTTTACGTGGAAGTCAAGATTTATGCATAATTGGTGGTGGAAAAACTGTGTTTAAGAAACGGGGCTTTCAGAGAAATGTTTACCAACAAAAATTGTAGTGGCTCACGTGGAGGCATGGAGGCTGCTGCAGTTATGAGGATTTCCTCCAGATCTGAGGACCAGTATGGTGTTAGGTATACTAAATATCTTGGTGATGGAGATTCCTCTTCGTTCAAAGCTGTAACAGATAAAATTCCGTACAATACAACAATGGAAAAGTTGGAATGTGTTTGCCGCATCCATAAGAGGCTTGGTGGTAGGCTCGTCGCTTGCTGAAAGAGAAGAAAAGTGAACTATTTGAGGATGGAAACCCACTAGGAAGTAAAGGGAAGCTTACTCTGAAAAATAATTGATTCTCTTTAGTTATTTTATGGGAGAGCTATCAGGAAAAACACACATAATTTAGAGGCAATGAGGCGTCTATGTGGGCAATTTTTTCCCACAAACTATCCACTTACCAAACACCAATGCACAATCTGTGTCCGAAAGACGATTGTGTAAGTTCAGATATAGAAATGAGAAGTATTCACATAAACACTCATTACCAGAACCTATTATGAATGCAATTAAGCCCACATTCAGGTTTCTTGTAAACCCTGATTTACTGAGGACGTGTCTTCATGGAAAGACACAAAATGCAAATGAAAGCCTCACAAATTTAATTTAGATTATATGCTCAACAAGGATTTTCTGTAGACTTGAAGTACTTAAACTAGGTGTCTGTGATGCAGTCTTCTGTTACAATAACGGAAATAATGGCAGAATTAAAGTGCTTAATAGAGTTGGTATAGATCCTGGCGTGTTTAATAAAAGCATTTTACACCATCGACGACAGCAGGGTCAAGAAACCTAGCATATCAATTATTTGTGAATACATTATGGGAGACAACAGTGATAGATGTGTTACAAATATTTACTATCAAAAACATTGTCGATCACAATTTATTTATTACGTTGACCGGTTTCGACCACTACTGTGATCATCTTCAGACCAATGAGTAAAAACCTCCTTCTACTGGAAAATCAAGACTGTTTCTGATAGTAAACATTTTTAAGATATCAGTGTCTTACGTGCAAATACAGGCCAAGCAGATTCGAAGAGGAGAGAAGAGAAACTTGGAGGATGAGGAGGATCAGTATGGAGGATTTTAAAATTGAGGTACACAACTGACCATTAAAATTGTTACACCACGAAGATGACGTGCAACAGACGCGAAATTTAACCGACAGGAAGAAGATGCTGTGTTATGCAAATGATTAGCTTTTCACAGCATACACGCAAGGTTGGCGCCGGCGGCGACACCAACAACGTGCTAACATGAGGAGAGTTTCCAACCGATTTCTCATACACAAACAGCAATTGACGAACGTTGCCTGGTGAAACGTTGTTGTGATGCCTCGTGTAAGGAGGAGAAATGCATACCATCACGTTTCCGACTTTGATAAAGGTCGGATTGTAGCCTATCGCGATTGCAGTTTATCGTATCGCGGCATTGCTGCTCGCCTTGGTCGAGATCCAATGACTGTTAGCAGAATGTGGAATCGGTGGGTTCAGGAGGGTAATACGGAACGGAGATGGCAGGAAACTTATTCGCATGGCTGTAACGGATCGTGCAGCCACGTCTCGATCCCTGAGTCAACAGATGGGGACGTTTGCAAGACAACAACCATATGCGCGAACAGTTTGACGACGTTTGCAGCAGCATGGACTATCAGCTCGAAGACTGTGGCTGCGGATACCCTTGATGCTGCATCACAGACAGGAGCGCCTGCGATCGTCTACTCAAGGACGAACCTGGGTGCACAAATGGCAAAACGTCATTTTTTCGGGTGAATCCAGGTTATGTTTACAGCATCATGATGGTCACATCCGTGTTTGGCGTCATCGCGGTGAATGTACATTGGAAACGCGTATTCGTCATCGCCATACTGGTATATGACCTAGCGTGATGGTATGGGGTGCCATTGGTTACACGTCTCGGTCACCTCTTGTTCGCAATGACGGCACTTTGAACAGTGTACGTTACATTTCATATGTGTTACGACCCGTGGCTCTACCCTTCATTCGATCCCTGCGAAACCCTACATTTCAGCAGGACAATGCACAACTGCATGTTGCAGGTCCTATACGGGATTTTATGGATACAGAAAATGTTCGACTGCTGCCCTGGCCAGCACATTCTCAAGATCTCTCACCAATTGAAAACATCTGGTCAATGGTGGCCGGGCAACTGTCTCGACACAATACGCCAGTCAATACTCTTGAACTGTGGTATCGTGTTGAAGCAGCATGGGCAGCTGTATTGTACGTTATCCAAGCTCTGTTTGACTCAATGTGCAGGTGTATCAAGGTCGTTATTGCGGCCAGAGGTGGTTGTTCTGGGTACTGATTTCTCAGAATCTATGCACCCACATTGCGTGAAAATGTAATCACATGTCAGTTCTAGTATAATATATTGGTCCAATGAATACCCGTTTATCATCTGCATTTCTTCTTGGTTTAGCAATTTTAATGGCCAGTAGTGTAAGTTTATCACATTTAGAAGTACGAGAAGAATATCTTTGAACCTCGTTTTCTCTGATTTACATTTTTTACGTTATCACAAACGTTTTCTCATAAAGTATATGCGCTAATGCTATGAAATTTTCAGGAAGTATTCGCAGCCTGTTTTTGTCTCCCTGGAACTAAAAAATACGAGAGCCTGCAAATACATTCTGATTTCTAGATGATTTTATACAGGAAAAAAGTTTAATGTTGGATGTGCAAAATTAAAAACTCTGTTAATGATACAATTTCTACCATAAATTAATAACCGTAGTTCAGTGGTCTTATAACCTTCCCAGGACACTACAAATAAATTTTCAGATTAATTGCACGATTAGAATTTGAGTTACGGCTGTTTATAAAAAAGAAAATAATAAATTAGAAATGCAAATTTCTAGCAAAATATTAATCCTGCATATTTTGTTATATTTTTCCGTTAAAACACAGCTCTTTTGCTTTACACATGCAAAATTTTAGATTTGTACATTATAAATATGGCTGTAATGATTTTTTAAATGAATGTTTACATTTTCCATTATGTCCCCTTTAAGGCCGAAAGATGTCCATGATGGGATGGTTGCCACCATTTCTAATACTCTAGTATTTACATCACCTTTCATCGCCTGGACACACTCTCGTGACTACGTAATCAGAAGAGCAGTTGTTCGGCTCGATCGCTTGTGTCAGAGATTCGTGCATATATCTTTGCTCCGTGACGAGGAAAGTTTTTGAGTAGTGAAAGGAAGTGGAAGTGCAGACGGATTGTTATTAGCCACGAGAGAGCTAAAGCTAGCGACCATCTTACGATTTTCTTTCATCCTCTCAGGGTCATGTGTCATACTCGAGATCGCTATTACGGATGTACTACAACTGTAAAAGAGGCAGGATAGGTTTGTATGACGGCATAATTACCCTTTTTTTATTAACAAGTACCTTGTGTGAATGGACATGTGTTACAACACGTGGTCTTGAAAATCATATTTTGTGCAGAGGCTTCTATAGACGTATCTTACACGTAAATACCGAGTTTCTAAATACCGGCGACATAAGTGGTTGGCTGTTCACTTTATTTCCTTATGTGTCTGTCAGATCAAGGCCACGAAGATATCTTTTAAGCATCAGTTGCGCTCCAGCAACTAAGGGGCGAGAATAAAATCCACAGTCATATAGAGTTTTTCGCATGGAAAAAAAAGATAAACGGGCAGTTTGCAGTATAGACATTTTAAGATCGTGTTCACCCAGATAACAGTTATGCTCACCAACAAAGCTAGATTAACATTACGCAACTAATATAGATACTTCTTATTGTTCTCAAAACAATATGTTTCGTTGTTGCGCCAG
Source organism: Schistocerca gregaria (assembly GCF_023897955.1). Lineage (NCBI taxonomy): Eukaryota > Metazoa > Arthropoda > Insecta > Orthoptera > Acrididae > Schistocerca > Schistocerca gregaria. Next base: position 526,862,013 of record NC_064920.1, read on the forward strand.
TTGCTTTCGTTCAACAGTTACAGAGTGCGTTAGGGTCAGTGCATGAATGCCCTTGTCCAAGTTCTATTGGAAGTGATTTACTGATCTTCATCCTACTTGTTATGAAGTTTGAGTTTTTGAGTAGTGCTACGTTTTTGTTTTGTGCAAAATTATGAGAACGAGAGGAAGGACCAAGTTGGAACTGTGTGCTGGTACACAATCTGTTGCTCTCGAATGGCACTGCTGAGAAAGTCGGGCTGAACACACATCCTCAACGGATTAACTGTCATATGCTCCTATTCTTGAGACACTGCGAATAGGTTTGGAATTTCATCGAAGATATTGGTGCTTACCATGGTACTGTACGCCGAATCACAAGAACTATATAACTTTAACCTGCTCAGCACACGAACTCCGCAAGTTGCCAAGAACTGCCTTTACTGCCAATACCGGAACGCTGCAACTTGCATCAGACCTATGATTTTCTATTAGCCACTCTCCACGACACATCAGTAGGACATATTGTACGAGTGTAACAATATTAAGCTACGGAGCAGCAGTTATCTTAAAGGGTATTAGTACCTTAAATACATTAACTGTCAGAAGGACAGGAGCGGATGCAGGGTTCGGTTCTAGGGTGACATAACTTGTTACGTAAGGCTCCCTCCCTCACCCCCTCCCTCCCCTCACTCCCCGCCACCCAAATACAACGTTACCGAACACCTCATGGATGTACTGTCAATTCATAGTGTACAACAGGCACAATATTTCGGCGGTGAGACATGTAGTCATCGTCAGGTGCGCTGACAATGACGACATGTGTGACAGCCGTTGTATTGGGCGCGTTGTACACTGTCAGCCGGCAGTACTCCCATTGGCTTTTTGATCAACAAATACACCGGGAGAAACTGAAGAATCGCGTCAAATAAAACTTGCCGTCAACTCCATCTGTAACATAGCACATATGACTGCAATTTAAAAAATAATAAAAATAAAATATATTAAACGTTTAAATAAATTGATAATACTAATAATAATTTTTTGCATCATTTCTTAGTATATACACTGTGTGATCAAAAGTATCCGGACACCTGGCTGAAAATGACTTACAAGTTCGTGGCGCTGTCCATCGGTAATGCTGGAATTCAATTGGTGTTTGTCCAACCTTAGCCTTGATGACAGCTTCCATTCTCGCAGGCATACGTTCAGTTAGGTGCTGGAAGGTTTCTTGGGGAACGGCAGCCCAGTCTTCACAGAGAGCTGCACTGACGAGAGGTATCGATGTCTGTTGGTGAGGCCTGGCACGAAGTCGGCGTTCCAAAACATCCCAAAGGTGTTCTGCAGGATTCAGGTCAGGACTCTGTGCAGGCCAGTCCATTGGAGGGATGTATTTGTCGTGTAACCACTCCGTGAGTGGCTGTGCATTATGAACAGGTGCTCGACAGTGTTGAAAGACGAAATCGCCATGCCCGAATTGCTTTTGAACAGTGGAAAGCAAGGAGGTCTTTAACGCATCATTGTAGGTCTGTGCTGTGATAGTGCCTCGCAAAACAACAAGGGATGCAAGCCCCCTCCATGAAAAACACGACCACACCATAACACTACCGCCTCCGAGTTTTACTGTTGGCACTACACACGCTGGCAGATGACGTTCACCGGATCGCAGTCTGATCGCCACATTGTGTACCGTGATTCATCACTCCACACAACGTTTTTCCACTGTTCAATAGTCCAATGTTTACGCACTTTACACCAAGCGAGGCGTCGTTTGGCATTTACCGGAGTAATGTGTGGCTTATGGGCAGCCGCTCGACCATGAAATCCCAGTTTTCCCACCTCCTGCCTAACTGTCATAGTACTTATAGTGGATTCTGATGCAGTTTGGAATTCCTGTGTCTGTATAGATGTCTGCCTATCAGACATTGCGATCCTCATCAACTGTAGTAGGACGAGGCCAGTCTGTAAGTTTTTGTGAGATGTTTAGGAGCGTGGAAATCTCGCGTACAGACGTATGACACAAGTGACACCCAATCACCTGAACACGTTCGAAGTCTGTGAGTTCCGCGGAGCGCCCCATTCTGCTCTCTCACGATGTCTAATGACTACTGAAAGTCGCTGATATGGCATTAGGTGGCAGCACAATGCACCTGATATGAAAAACGTAGGTTTTTGGGGGTGTCCGGATACTTTTCATAACATAGTGTATCTTTAACATAACATCCAAGAAATTGCATTTCAGAGAAATATCATTTGAAAAGTATTTACACCAAAGTTCTATCAGTATATGTGTCATACAGTCAATTTAAGGACTGTAATAGATACAAACTCCCACAATACTGACATCAAATTTTCAGAATATAACATCGAAGTGAGTTTTCATCGATTTTTCGCATTTTGAGAGCATTGAGATGAGATCTGTTTTAATTGTAGAAAAACATTCAGCAGCAAGATCGCATAAAATATTTTTTATGTAAGACAGCCGTTTCAACCGACTTCCATCATCTTAAGGTCTTAAAATCTTTTTGTTGTAAAACATGTTCATTTTACCTTGAATCTCATCAACAAGATGTCAAGTACCTTCATAATCCCCTTGACATCTGGGTGAGGTTCAGTATAAAATAAACGTGTTTTACAACAAGAAGATCTTAAGACTTGAAGATGCAAAATATGGCTACGTGAATGCGTAAATAAGGGGAGTATTTTCATTTCAGGTGTTTCCGATCACGTTCTGGGAAGTCAGTCTTTCTGCTGTTTTTTTTTTTTTCCTTAGAGAATGCTCGTTCCTTTTCTGTCTTCCCTTGCTTTCTTTGTTGTAGTTCGCCAGTTTTGTTGTTGTATACAAGGACTACTAATTTTATACACAGGAGGTGCAATACATTTCGAACTGCTTCCAAACGAAATTGAGAATGATATTAAAACAAAATTAGCATCCTACTAGTACTCAACGTAAACTACAGCAACGCCAAAAAGGATAGCAAATAATAAATTTCACTAACTGTGCGTATACAGTATAGTTTGCACGGTGGTTAGTATCCGTCTGAAAAGATTATAATGGTGTTGCAGGGTAGTATGTACAAAGAAATGACTGTTAAGAAAAAAATTGTGGCGCTGCTGAGTTAACTAGCACTGAAGTTAGCCAATTATGCCGTTGCGCCCACAAATTCAAGCCGAACGACAGGTACAATTAGCGTCAGTTGTTCTAACGGCGTTGATGTTAGCGCACGATACTGCTCCATCTTTGAATCGGGTTCGATTCTTACTATCGTCCCACGTCCAGTTTTTGTATCGCTCTCTTTTTCGGTTTTAGGAAACCAAATGAAGAATACGTCTTGCGACACTATCAGGATGTATTCTAATCTCTGTCTTTCTCTACACTTTTCATCCTCTAAAGTTCCCTCTAGTGCCATGGAAGTCTTTCCCTCACGTCTTAACAGATGTCCTATCATCCTGTCTTTTCTTCTTATCAGTGTATTACACATAATCCTTTCCTCTCCGATTTCGAGCAGAACCACCTCATTCGTTACCTTGTCAATCCACCTAATTTTCAACATTCGTCTGCAGCACCACATCTCAAATACTTCGATTCTCTTCTGTTCCCATTTCCCCACGGTTTATGTTTAATTACCGTTGTATGGTAATGAACCATGGACCTTGCCGTTGGTGGGGAGGCTTGCGTGCCTCAACGATACAGATACGTGCCACCACAACGGAGGGGTATCTGTTGAGAGGCCAGACAAACGTGTGGTTCCTGAAGAGGGGCAGCAGCCTTTGCAGTAGTTGCAGGGGCAACAGTCTGGATGATTCACTGATCTGGCCTTGTAACACTAACCAAAACGGCCTTGCTGTTGTCGTACTGCGAACGGCTGAAAGCAAGGGGAAACTACAGCCGTAATTTTTCCCGAGGGCATGCAGCTTTACTGTATGGTTAAATGATGATGGCGTCCTCTTGGGTAAAATATTCCGGAGGTAAAATAGTCTCATTCGGATCTCGGGCTGGGACTACTCAGGAGGACGTCGTTATCAGGAGAAAGTAAACTGGCATTCTACGGATCCGAGCGTGGAATGTCAGATCACTCAATCAGGCAGGTAGGTTAGAAAGTTTAAAAAGGGAAATGGAAAGGTTAAAGTTAGATATAGTGGGAATTAGTGAAGTTCGGTGGCAGGAGGAACAAGACTTCTGGTCAGGTGAATACAGGATTATAAATACAAAATCGAATAGGGATAATGCAGGAGTAGGTTTAATAATGAATAAAGAAATAGGAGTGCGGGTAAGCTACTACAAACAGCATAGTTAACGTATTATAGTGGCCAAGATAGACACAAAGCCCACGCCTACTACAGTAGTACAAGTTTATATGCCAACTAGCTCTGCAGATGACGAAGAAATTGAAGAAATGTATGATGAGATAAAAGAAATTATTCAGTTAGTGAAGGGAGACGAAAATTTAATAGTGATAGGTGACTGGAATTCGACAGTAGGAAAAGGGAGAGAAGGGAACATAGAAGGTGAATATAGATTGGGGCTAAGAAATGAAAGAGGAAGCCGTTTGGTAGAATTTTGCACACAACATAACTTAATCATAGCTTACACTTGTTCACGAATCAAAAAATAAGGTTGTATACGTGGAAGAATCTTGGAGATACTGAAAGGTATCAGATAGATTCTATAATGGTAAGACAGAGATTTAGGAACCAGGTTTTAAATTGTAAGACATTTCTAGGGGTAGATGTGGACTCTGACCACAATCTATTGGTTATGAACTGTAGATTAAAACTGAAGAAATTGCAAAAAGGTGGGAATTTAAGGAGATGGGACCTGCATAAACTGATTAAAGCAGAGGTTGTACAGAGTTTCAGGGAGAGCGTAAGGGAACAATTGACAGGAATGGGGGAAAGATATACAGTAGAAGAAGAGTGGGTAGCTTTGAGGGATGAAGTAGTGAAGGCAGCAGAGGATCAAGTAGTTAAAAAGACGAGGGGTAGTAGAAATCCTTGGGTAACAGAAGAAATATTGAATTTACTTGATGAAAGGAGAAAATACAAAAATGCAGTAAATGAAGCAGGCAAAAAGGAATGCAAACATCTCAAAAATGAGATCGACAGGAAGTGCAAAATGGCTAAGCAGGCATGTCTAGAGGACAAATGTAAGGATGTAGAGGCTTAGCTCACTAGGGGTAAGATAGATACTGCCTACAGGAAAATTAAAGAGACCTTTGGAGAAAAGAGAGCCACTTGTATGAATATCAAGAGCACAGATGGCAACCCAGTTCTAAGCAAAGAAGGGAAAGCAGAAAGGTGGAAGGAGTATATAGAGGGTCTATACAAGGGCGATGTACTTGAGGACAATATTATGGAAATGGAAGAGGATGTAGATGAAGTTGAAATGGGAGATACGATACTGCGTGAAGAGTTTGACAGAACACTGAAAGACTTGAGTCGAAACAAGGACCCGGGAGTATACAACATTCCATTGGAACTACTGACAGCCTTGGGAGAGCCAGTCCTGACAAAACTCTACCATCTGGTGAGCAAGATGTACGAGACAGGCGAAATACCCTCAGATTTCAAGAAGAATGTAATGATTCCTATCCAAAAGAAAGCAGGTGTTGATAGATGTGAAAATTACCGAACTACCAGTTTAATAAGACACAACTGCAAAATACTAACGCGAATTGTTTACAGACGAATGGAAAAAACTGACAGAAGCCGACCTCGGGGAAGATCAGTTTGGATTCCGTAGAAATGTTGGAATACGTGAGGCAATACTGACCTTACGACTTATCTTAGAAGGAAGATTAAGGAAAGGCAAACCTAAGTTTCTAGCGTTTGTAGACTTAGAGAAAGCTTTTGACAATGTTGACTAGAATACTGTCTTTCAAATTCTAAAGGTGGCAGGGAGCGAAAGGCTATTTACAATTTGTACAGAAACAAGATGGCAGTTATAAGAGTCGAGGGACATGAAAGGGAAGCAGTGGTTGGGAAGGGGGTGAGACAGGGTTGTAACCTCTCCCCGATGTTATTCAATCTTTGTGTTGAGCAAGCAGTAAAGGAAACAAAAGAAAAATATGGAGTAGGTATTAAAATCCAGGGAGAAGAAATAAAAACGTTGAGGTTCGCCGATGACATTGTAATTCTGTCCGAGACAGCAAAGGACTTGGAAGAGCAGTTAAACCGGATGGACAGTAGCTTAAAAGGAGGATATAAGATGAACATCAACAAAAGCAAAACGAGGATAATGGAATGTAGTCGAATTAAGTCGGGTGATGCTGAGGGATTTAGATTAGGAAATGAGACACTTAAAGTAGTAAAGGAGTTTTGCTATTTGGGGAGCAAAGTAACTGATGATGGTCGAAGTAGAGAGGATATAAAATGTAGACTGGCAATGGCAAGGAAGGCGTTTCTGAAGAAGAGAAATTTGTTAACATCGAGTATAGACTTAAGTGTCAGGAAGTCGATTCTTATAGTATTTATATGGAGTGTAGCCATGTATGGAAGTGAAACATAGGCAATAAATAGTTTGGACAAGAAGAGAATAGAAGCTTTCGAAATGTGGTGCTACAGAATAATGTTGGAGATTAGATGGGTAGATCACGTAACTAATGAGGAGGTATTGAATAGGATTGGGGAGAAGAGACGTTTGAGGCACAACTCGACTAGAAGAAGGGATCGGTTGGTAGGACATGTGCTGAGGCATCAAGGGATCACAAATTTAGCATTGGAGGGCAGTGTGGAGGGTAAAAATCGTAGAGGGAGACCAAGAGATGAATACACTAAGCAGATTCAGAAGGATGTAGGTTGCAATAGGTACTGGGAGATGAAGGAGCTTGCACAGGATAGATTAGCATGGAGGACTGCATCAAACCAGTCTCAGGACTGAAGACCACAACAACAACAACATGGTAATGAAACAAAAAAAGAATTCAATGAACTTTATTTGACATTAAGTTTGTGTACCTATGTAATATATGTGTAATTGACCGTGATTTAGGACATTATGTTTCTCATTTCATCAGCTGTCAGAATCTGAGAACTAAATTTGGTTGTACTGAATTGAATTTAGATGTATTGACTTAAAAAAAGGCTCCTTCTTTGTATGGTCTGGATGTAATGGTTGACTTGGCCTCTAAAACATATTCGCAGACAAAGTAGAATACGGTGTCAATAAATCGGCAACAATGTTTACACCGATTGCCAAAATGACGCCCCGTGACAGAGTGGCAGTTGACGGACAAAAAACATGCGGTTAGCGGCGAAAGCCTGAGCAGCTGATTGTTTGGACGCAACATTCAAATTCTCCGAAATTTGAGGTAACACCTAGTATTTCACATTGCCTGCACTTCCAGGAAATAATACTGAGAGAATATAAGTCAATACTGTCGGTCCCGTTAGCGAATCATGGATTGTGAAATTGACTTTATAGCGCCAGTATCGGCAACTGAAATGGATTTAGACAGCCCACCCTAGGATCTAGGTCAGCGTCTTGGTTTTATTCGATGAATCATTTTCGTAGGCGTCAATCTTTCTTCAGTGTTCCAGGGACCTAGTTTAGTCTTGCTTTATATGTAATAGAGTTCTCACTCCTCTACTATGCCTGCACTAATCAGAACGTTTTGTAATATTTTTTCAAAATTATTTTTCGTCCCTATTGTCTTTCTTCACCACAAACATACTGTTTTGCTAAGACTAAATGAGTGGCACAGTGGTGAGACGCTGGACTCTCATTAGAGGAGACAGCGATTTACATCCCTGTCTGGCCAACCAGATTTAAGTTTTCTGTGCTTTACCGAGAATCCCTTAAGGTAAGTTCATCAACTTTTCCGTTAAAAAAGAACGCTCTCGTTTTCCGTCCACATCCTTTCCCAAATCGAGCGTGTGCTCTGTCACTGACGACCTTTCGTCAACGGGCGTGAAATCTTGCTCATTTTTCTTTTCATTAATTTGCTAGGTGGTTCGAGTAACCTTCCTTCCACAAAATAAATAGCAGTGGCGATAAATTGTAGCATCGAAATACTGCATTTCTAAGGGAAGACTGTTTTCCTTGACTTTACGGTAGTATAAGATGTGTATGGTGTTAAGAGGTTTGAAACGCTGGTGCTGCATTGTGCTAGCGGGTACAAGTTCGGTAACCTGCGGAATATAGAGGACCGAGATTTGCTTTGTAATGCTCAAGCACAACTGTGGCGCATTTTTCGTTTCACTTCTATGCCCTATCGCACAACGGGTGCACCCAGCACTCCCCGCACAGCAGCCACATCCACACCAGCTGAAACTAATTTACACCAACTTTTAGAAATAAGGAATGCCAACAGCTGTAGTTTCTATAAAATATATTAATTAGGCGATCAGTTTCGACACTGCATTAGTGTCATCTTCAGGCACCTGCACATAAGAAATCACAAGACATATTACAAATGATGCACCAATGTTGATGATATTGTAATCATAAAGTGAGGTGCCTTAATGTGGTTATTTGAAGACAATGGAGCACGTGTATGACCTGATAGTTCTAGATACGTATACAATATGTGTAGGAATAACAGCTATTGTTTAAATACTAATATATATTGTTAAAACAAACTAGATATAACACACTGAAAAACGAGAGAAGTGAAGTATTACATTAAGCGTATGAACTAATGGAAGGTACGTAATAATTCCTTATATACAATGAACAGCCAAAGAAACTGGTACACCTGCCTAATATCGTGTAGGACCCCCACGAGCATGCAGAAGTGCCGCAACACGAGGTGGCATGGACTTGACTAATGTCTGAAGTAGTGCTGGAGGGAACTGACACCATGAATCCTGCAGTTCTGACCGTAAATCCGTAAGAGTACAAGGGCGTGGAGATCTCTTCTGAGCAGCATGTTGCAAATCATCCCTGATAAGCTCAATAATGTTCATGTCTGGGTAGTTTGGTGGCCAGCGGAAGTGTTTAAACGCAGAAGAGTGTTCCTGAAGGCACTCTGAAGCAATTACGGACGCGTGGGGTGTAGTATTGTCCTGCTGGAATTGCCCAAGTCAGTCGGAGTACACAATGGACATCAATGGATGCAGATGATCTGACAGACCTATAACCTGTCAGGAGTCGTATCTAGACGTATCAGGGGTCCATATCACTCCAACTGCACATGCCCCACATGATTAAAGAGCCTCCACCAGCTCGAACAGTCCCCATCTGGCATGCAGGGTCCATAGATTCATGAGGTTGTCTCCATACTCGTACACCTCCATCCTCTCGATACAATTCAAAACGAGACTGATCCGACCAGGCAGCATGTTTCCAGTCATCAACAGTCCATTGTCGGTGTTGACGGGTTCAGGCATTGTGTCTTGCACTCATCAAGGGTACATGAGTGTGCTTTCAGCTCCGAAAACCCATACCGATGATGTTTCGCTGAATGGTTCTCACGCTGTAACTTGTTGATTGCCCATCACTGAAATTTGCAGCTCTTTGCAGAAAAGTTGCACTTCTGTCACGTCGACCGATTATTTGTCGTCGTGCTCCAGTTCTTGCAGGATGTTTTTCCAGCCGCAGTGATGTCGGAAATTTGATGTTTTACCAGATTCCTGATATTCACGGTACACTCGTGAAAGAGTCGTACAGGAAAATCCCCACTTCATCGCTATCTTGGAGATACTGTGCCCCATCGCTCGTGCGCTGACTATAACCACCACGTTCAGACTCACTTAAATCTCGATAACCTACCATTGTAGCAGCAGTAACTGAACTAACAACTGCGCCAGACACTTGTTATCTTATATAGGTGTTGCCGACCACAGCACCGTATTCTGCCTGTTTTCGTATCTCTGTATTTGAATGAGCATACCTACACCAGTTTCTGTGGTGCTTCAGTGTTTATAGTGGACTACAAACTTTTAATGATACAGCGCCATGTGGATGGATGTGACCTTTTACTATATAACTCACCTTAATTAAAATAATAAACAATAGTTTTTTAGCATATGTCTTGCCTCGATACTGTAGTTGCAGTGTTTGCTCTTAAGGCCGCAATATATTATTCATTTGGTATTATATGAACTCTATAATAAGAATTATTACGTATATCCCTTTTGTTCATACGTCTGTTACGACATTTCACTTCCCTCGTCTTTCATTGTATTAAATATAGTTTGTTTTAACAATACGTACTAGTATTTAAACAATAGCTTTTATTTGTACATGAAGCATGTACACAACTAAACGAATCAGTTCATGTAGGTGATTTAATGTTTTCAGAGTGCCGATTTACTTTTTGGGAAGCACTAGTTAACTGGTTACATTAAAACTGCTGGATGACGTATTGATCCTGGCTATGGACAACCAACGCCAATAGAACAGTTCATTGGCATACAACATTTCACAAAAGTTGTGTACTGCTGCCCTCAGAGTTGTCAACCTGCTCACGAGTGTCGATGACGAAGTCTTGAACGTGTGTCTTTTACGATGGGGTGGGGAAGCGGTACTTTATCCGAAATGTTTCGCATAATTAGTGTTTGTGCCCGTCAAACAAGGGCGATACTTTCCTCCACCCTACTTTAGCCTTTTATATGATTTTATAGTAACTGCAGCTTGGAAAAGGATAATTAATCTCTCCACATGACTTGTTCGGTGACAGACGCTCTTCGCCTACACGTCTCGAATATTTTAATTATTTTTACAGTAAACAAGACATACATAATTTGAATGCCTGTCTGTGATTCGTTGCTTCCGTTTCCTGTCGGTTTCCAGTATTTTTAGGCGCTCGGGGCAGGATGGGCACGGCCGGAGTCATGACGGTATCCAGATGTCTGAATTCTGGCGTTTCGCTCACCCACTATTTTATGAAGGGCTGTTGAGTTATTCCAAGCACTTGTCAAGTCTAGCGGAACGCTTTCCTCCAGCATCTCCCCTCATGTTAGTTTTCAACCTTCCCATAGCATCTGCCATTAAACTGCCTGTCTTCTTATTTATCTGTTCTGTTCCATTACAACTTCCATTATAATTACCATACGTTGGTTTTTGGAAATATTTGTCACTGGTTAATTTGTTTAAAATTGCCTCATTCCATTCACTATTTCTAACTTCTCAATTTGTTTTATATTGTCGATAGTTTTTTTCGATTTTCGTAGCAATAAACTTTTTCTTTGGAGACTGATGAAAGATTAGCGTAATTTTGTGGTAGCCCATGGTTGGTTTCGGCCAATTGTATTATAATTTGTCATTAGAAAAATATTCTCTTTCCAGTTCAGTTTAGTTTCTAGGGGTGAAAGGGAGATAAGTAGATGTAGTAATCGACAAAGTTATAGAAGAAGGTTCATAGAAAACCAGTTTTGGTTCTATTAATATCTAACATCACGTTACTGACAGAGCATCTTTCAACAACTTTAATACGCCTGGAACAAGATCTGTAACATATTTCTGGAGCTCGGCATTACGGTTCTCCCACATAAAAGGTAAGCAAGGCTTGAGGGAAATATATTCAATTTACTTAGAGTATGCTAGGATTACTCTGATAATTTATCTACGTTGGAGCAGAGAGTCCTGGGTTGCTGAGATGAAGAAAGGTTCTAGTAATCAATGCAACGAGGTGAATTTTACCCACTTAACGTAAAGAGGGGTATAAGGAAATAAAATCTCACTTTATTACGTCATTCGTCTGAAATCTCGATGCATAAATACTGAATGAGTAATGAAACGAAATTTACAAAAAAAAAACTTGTAAAATCTTACTCAGTAGACATTACCACAAAGGAAGAAGATCTGGACACTTTTGTAAAGGAACAACGAACCCCTCTACCTGCGTTGCAGTCACCCCATGATTTGGAACTTCAGGGAATTAAAAGAATGATTACATTTGCTTAAGCAGTAATTAAATACCTATACCTGTTTTTCAACCATCACACGATTTGAAACTTATCCGGATTAAATGAATGATTACATTTGCTTAATTGACTCTGAACATAATGAAAGTGCATGTGCTCTGACGCCATAGCTTTGTGTTCATAACGAATTTCTAGTACTATCCTGATAACTCTGCAATAAGGCATTTTAGTCCCTATTCGTACAGAATGGATGATCACAGGGAGCAAGAGGGCTTAAACCGGAGCAATTAATGGTTTAGAGGGAGAATTTGAAATCGAGTGCCGAATTGATCAAAGTTTGATACAGATCATTAGTAAGTGTTTTCATATATCTTCTGTGGCTCGCTAAAAGTAATACATTCAGTGCCTTTGAATTTGTATTGCACCGAGAATACCAACGAAAGGCGCTTAGTACGGAGCATGTATCTTGTTCGTACCAGATTCGATATCAAGCGCCTTTTCATAGAAGTGTAAGGGCTTTATCTCGTATAACTTGTGGGTTACAGCAAATGGCAGTATTTACTGGTTTCTCCAGTACAGCCAATAATTCGACAAATACTGGCATTCAGAGTCAATATTTTCCCACTAGCGTAACGAAAAAGTAGCAGTCACTTAAATAAACGATCAACCAAAGCAATATAAGATCGGCTACGCACTAATCGAAGGAAATCCCATAAAACAGATAAAGGGGTCAAAATTGTAGCTTAGGAGTCAACATTGCATGCTACGATAATGACAATGTAAAATAAACAATATGGTTCAAATGGTTCAAATGGCTCTGAGCACTATGGGACTCAGCTGCTGTGGTCATTAGTCCCCTAGAACTTAGAACTACTTAAACCTAACTAACCTAAAGACATCACACACATCCATGCCCGAGGCAGGATTCGAACCTGCGACCGTAGCAATCGCACGGTTCCGGACTGCGCACCTAGAACCGCGAGACTACCGCGGCCCGCAAACAATATGTCATGTAGAAATTATGTATCAGTTTCCTGGCAGCCTTCTCGGTACAAATTACCTAAAAAAAATTGTTCTTCTTCCGTGTAATTTCGAAGCAGTGAAGCATTGAGAAGTACTTGTAGCTGTCTATTTTTCTCTTTGAACGGTTCGGATAGCTAGTGGTTCCTAGAACTATCTGAAACACAGTTTGTACTGATAGTTCTGCTTTCTCCTTTGCCTCTTCGAACAAAAATTTAATTTCATTGGATATAATCACACGTGTCCAATGAAGAACTTCCACGCACCCATGGTGTGAAAAGACTGTGGTCACATGCTGCATAATGAAGAGATAGCAACGAGAACGTTCGAAGTGTAGAGATTGGCAGACGACAATTAACAGAGGTGGATGTACCTTCAGAACAAGGTGACAGAATCGGCTAGCGCTCTCTACGAGAATGCATTTCTGCACCGCCGCCACGTTAGTTTGACGAGCTCTACGAAACATTACAGCCTCGTTCTTATACACAAGTCTGTGGCGCCTGGACGGATGGCAACCGCACCAGCGCAGTGACACGTGAGGTTGCCTTCCACTAAAGGCGCAAGTCGTGCCAGAGCTCAGCAGGTTTGTGTTGCGCGATATGTAGCTGGCCTACAAAATATTTTCAGGATAGTTTATCCTTGTTGATGAACGCCACAGGATATACTGGAAATGAACACCGTGAACGTTGACGAAAAAATATGATCCATTTATCAAACGTTGAGACATACGTAGCAGCTCTGTCTGAGAGGTAACAGCAACAGTGTTTTCAGTGTTCCCCTGCCCTTTAAATTTTCCCCAGAGGGAGAGAGATCAAGCAATCGAAGTAGCCAGGAGATAGCACTGCCTCTGTCTATTATAACCCTCTACTCAACGAACACGTATTAGATCCACGACGAGGTTGTCAAGGCGATGTGTGCTGTTGTTGCATCTTTGTGAAAATATGCATACTTTCCTTCATCTACTGTAAGTTGATCCACATATGGATTAAATAGTTCCTGGACATACCGTTTAGCATTAACAGTTTGGCGAATGAATCGTCTGACGATGGGTACACTAGACATTGCGTACCAAACATCAGTCTTGAGATTATGCAGCGGCTCTTCAAACTACTGATGAGAATCATCTGTTGCATATTGGTGCGTGTTCTGTGAGTTCACATCCTCCGATAAACTGAACCAGGTCTTACTGAAGAAATGGAAACCCGAGAATTCAAAAGTTCTTATTCCACGTGTCTCAGAAAACCACCGACAGCAATCAACACGCGAAAGTTGGTCTGCAGGTTTTAACTCATGCAGAACACTAGATTTATAGGGATATAGATGAATGATGATAATTTTTCGATTTGATGATCTATTGATTTCCATTTTCACGATTAATGGCGTTAAGACTTTGCCGGACTTCGTTCCAGGATTTCCTTCACTCGAGCATTGATTTCTAGTTTTCGAACGTTACCGGATAGTTAAGGTTTATATTCTCTAAACAGCCGTTTCACACATTTTCGCCAGTTAAGTTTGCATTGCAGACTTTGCTGGAGGTTTCACGAAATGCTTCCAGTCTTAAACTCTTCCACAAACAGTTTCGCATACGTTTCTCACGAAGTGTGCTTCGCATAACACTCGGCAACTGTTTTATCGTGAGCAACATTTTCTGTCACATTCAGTTAGTCACTAAACACGTCTGCCCCTGTCCCCAAGACGTAATGATTCAGTGAGGTACTCGGAACATTGCCAGCTGGAGCTGCGCATGCTCACAAGGGAACCTCCCCATCGCACCCCCTTCAGATTTAGTTATAAGTTGGCACAGTGGATAGGCCTTGAAAAACTGAACACAGATCAATCGAGAAAACAGAAAGAAGTTGTGTGGAACTATGAAAAAAATAAGCAAAATATAAAAACCGAGTAGTCCATGTGCAAGATAGGCAACATGAATGAGAGTGTGAGCTAAGCAGTGCCGTGGTCCCGTGGTTAGCGTGAGCAGCTGCGGAACGAAAAGTCGTTGATTCAAGTCGTCCCTCGGGTGAAGAGTTCAATTTTTTTATTTTTTGTTTTCAGACAATTATCAAAGTTCAGGAACTCACACATAATCAACTTCGCTCTCCAAAATTCCAGGACATGTTTAGATTTGCTTGGAAATATGCAAGATTTGACGGTATACACACGGAAAAATTTGAAAACGTTAAAAACATATGTTTTGACAGAGCAGAGGGAAAACTCGGCGACTGTGAAACTGTAGCATTCATTTGTTGCAGTTTATGTGACAAACTCTTATGTTTTCATCACTTTTTTGGAAGTGATTATCACATCCACAAGAAAACCTAAATCGGGCAAGGTAGAAGAATCTTTTTACCCAATCGCCAAGTGTACAAGTTAGGTGGGTCGACAACATATTCCTGCCATGTGTCGCACATGCCGTCACCAGTGTCGTATAGAATATGTGAGACGTGTTTTCCTGTACGATCAAATGTTTTCGGTTCCTATTGGAGAGGTACGTCCTTTCGTCTACTAATCGCACTGTTTTGCGGTGCGGTCGCAAAACACAGACACCAAACTTATTACAGTGAATAGGGACGTCAATGAACGAACGGACAGATCCTAAATAAAAAAGTAAACTTCTCAATCGAGAGAGGACTTGAACCGAGGACCTCTCATTTCGCAGCTGCTCACGCTAACCACGAGACCACGGAACTCCTGAGCTCACACTACCCTTCATGTTGCCTATCTTGCACATGGACTACTCAGTTTGTAAATTTTGCTTATTTTTTCATAGTTCCATAGAACTTCTTCCTGTTTTCTCGATTGATCTGTGTTCAGTTTTTCAAGGCCTATCCACTGTGCCAACTTATAACTAAATCTGAGGGGGTTGCGATGGGGAGGTTCCCTTGTCAGGTATGTGACATCAATTGATTGGTTCATCGAAATCACCGATTCCAGGGTTTTCTGTGATGGGCTGTTCATGGTCGGTTCCGCGCCAGTGAAACAAAGACTTTTCGGGCAATGCATTGGAAGAGTGTGGCTGCATGTGGGTGTTAAATACGTGCAAGTTAATGCTCTTATTCATGCAGAATCATCTGACATACTTGTTCCTCGTATCAGTATCCTCACATTTCTGCTTTGCATAATATTCAGTAGTGACAAGAGTCACGTCGTTGCTTAACGCTCTAACGGACATTCAAAATATACCATAATTATCACTTACAACCAGCTTCATGATATCATGCATAATTTTATTCAAATACTTTGTAATCACTTTTACAGCAAACGGGACATCTATATTGAACTGTGTATACTAATCTACTAACGATGTTCTTCACCCCTGTCATTATCGAGAAATAAGCAGTTCATCTGGTAATACAGAGATTGGACAAAAATATGGAAACTGTAGAGTCTTGTACCGTTTTGAAGCCAGGGAGAGGATGTTGTTATGGTTGGCCAGTATCTTCTTTCTACAACACAAATGCACACATTGATGAATACCGTTCTTTATTTACGTAAACAGGAAGCATTTACTTAACTTAAATAGAGTCCATATTTTGTGGTACAAGCTCATTCGTAATAGTCCTCTTGCAGACTGGTCACTGCTAGTAAAATACAATTCTAGTAAAGGCAAACTAGTCCCGCTAGACTGGTCTCTATGTGCCGAACAAAACGCTCTCTGCGAATAAACTGCCACACACCAAACAGGGCGATTGAGTGAGTGACTGAGGCCCTCCGGTCAGTGGTGGTGGCATAACTACATGTTTTCGAGAGGACGTTGTTGGCGCATTGCTTCTGGGTGTGTCTTTGGGCTCTCTTGTGATAGGCGCGCTTGATCAAGCGCCTACTAATCGATCCACGCGCTTCATCTTTGCCGACCGGTGTGCTGGCGACAGCTTATGACAGCACAGAAATATATGCTTTAATGTAAATGTAGCCAGGTATCCGTGTTGTGTTTGACCACAGACGTCACCTGTGCTATGTCCTTAACTCTTTTCATGTGTTAGTCCCGGTCAGAACAGTGTTTTTGTAGATGTGAGTGCGTCACAATGGAGCTAAGTGAATTCGAACAAAGGCAAAATGTTGGTGCCCGTATGGCGAGTGCTTCCGTAACCAATGCAGCCGAAGTGTTTGGTGTGTCAAGAGGCGCCATGTCGAAGTTTATACCGCATATAGGGAATGCGGAGAAACAACATCTGCAATGTCACAACGTGGACCAAAGTGTGTGTCGAGTAGTCGTGACACACTGTCATTGGAGAGGCCTGTGACGAAAAATAAGAACGACAACTGCAAAAGCAACTGAAGTACTGAATTTAGTACTCGCGAACACTGTCAGTATCAAAACAACATTACGGGAGCTCCATGAGAAGAAACTGCACGGTGAGCTGGAATTCCAACACCACAAATCAGTGATGCAAATGTCCGTAACATGAAAACGTGGTGCTGAAGCCATAGAACCTTGGCTATAGAGCAATTAAACTAATTCATTTGGTCAGATGACACTCGTTTCACATTGTTTCCAACTTCTGGCCGAGTTTATGTCTTAAGAATGAAACAGGGAGGGGGTTCTGTGATAATTAGGGCAGCCATATCGTAGTATTCCGTTGCCTCCAGTACTGCCAAGGATTATGTAACCAGCTTGGCCCATCAGGTTCACTCCATGGTAAAATGTCTGTTTCCTGATGGGGAGGCTGTGTTCCAAAACTTCATGGCCTCTTTTCACATAGCTCGCATCGCCCATGGCTGATGTGAGCACGTCTACCAGGCCCCAAAACTCGATATTACTGAGCCTCTGTGATTTGCTTTGGAGAGAAGGGTGATTAATAGCTATCTATTATATTGTAGACAGAATAATATAAGATTCCCTTGAACATATGCAGGATCTATATTTATTCATTCCGAGTCGATCGGAAAATGTTTTTAATGCCAACGGCTTCTCTGCTGTGTATTAGGCATGGTAATGTGTTGTGTTTTTCGTGTTTCCAGCTTTTGTCCTCCTCCAGTAGTTAGGCGACAGTACGTTACGAGGGTTTCGCTAATCTCGTCAGACGTTTCCGTCAACCAAGTATTCTATTTGTAAAGTATCATTATTACAGTGTACTGTGAGGTTCTTCTCTCCAGTCCCGGACCTCGAAGTGTTAAGAGCCTTTTATTCTCACGAACTCACGAACTGTGAAATCAACTACATTAGTATAGCCACAGCGTCGGTCTCCGTCGCTTTCCAATTTTCTTTTCAGTTCATTTAAAATTATTGTTCTTGAACACACGACGATCAGCGTTTAGTTAGGAACTATGACAGGTAGTGTAACAGGTCAATCAATCACGTAGGTTCTGGGTGGTCGGCCAAAGAGCCATATGTGGCAATACGGACAACTATCATTTTAACTCTCCCTTCTAACTGGTAGGCGACAACTGACTGACATGAAACTTCACGTCATGAATACTGAACACAGACTGATTGACATACCAATGATATATCCTAGGTGCTCGTTCACGGCTGATTAACTGAATGAACAAACTGAAGGACATAGTGATCGTACTGATTGAATTCTCACCACAGAATGAGCTGGAACTGACACACAAGTTTACGCATTAACTATCGGGTGCGGACTGATTGTGTTTTAAAACGCGATTGCTATTTATAGAAAAGATTAGTACCAACCTTACAAAATGTTAAAATACAGAAATATCACGTCTTCAATAAAATACTAAAAGATGGTAGAATAATGTAATACATATGCAGATTAAATAACGAATCAATTGCCGGCCGGAGTGGCACAGCGGTTCTAGGCGCCTCATCCTGGAACCGCGCGACCGGTACGACCGCAGGTTCGAATCCTGCCTCGGGCATGGATGTGTGTGATGTCCTTAGGTTAGTTAGGTTTAAGTAGTTTCAATTCTTTGTTGCTGCGTTTCTCCGTCCTCGATCCATGGTTTGGATTACAATATCATTTTCCAGTACTCTTACGATCCTAGTTTATGGTAACGAAATGGTCTATACCCTTACCGTTCCCTGCTGTCCCATGCTCTGCACGGAAGCACAACTGATCTAACTGCTCTTAAATGTCGCCACAAGTGTGAATGCAATATCCTCTCGAGGAGGAAAGATCGTGATTCGCTAAGATCGCGTGCTTTTCACTCCAGTATTTCGCCTTTAATTGGTAACTAAACACTTCTACCTGTCTCCCGCACGAAACGTAATGATACATCGAATTAGCCGGTACAGAGCATGCAGGAGATGTTTATTTCTTACTGTTGCCAGTTTACATTTTATATCCTCTCTATCCTGCTTTGCCAGTAATTTTGTTCCCCAAACAGCAAAACTCAGTAACTGTTTTTAGTGTCTCACTTCCTAATCTAATACCCTCGGCCGCTACGGTCGCAGTTTCGAACCCTACCTCGGGCATGGATGTGTGTGATGTCCTTAGGTTAGTTAGGTTTAATTAGTTCTAAGTTCTAGGCGACTGATGACCTCAGAAGTTAAGTCGCATAGTGCTCATAGACATTTGAACCATTTAATACCCTCACGTCGGCTGATTTAATTATATTCCATTACCTTTGTTTCACTTTGATGATATTAATCTTATTACGTCTTTTCAAATCACTATACATTCTATTCAACAGCTCTTTCACGTTTCTTCCCATCTCTGATAGAATTAAATACCATTATAAATCCTCAAAGTCTGTATTTCTTCCCCCTTAACATTAATTTGCTTTCTTAATTTTCTTATTAATTTCCGTTACTCCTGGCTCAGTGTATAGATTGAACAACATTGGGGGCAGGCTACAGCCCTGTCTCACTCCCTTCTCAACCACTGCTTCTCTTTCACGTACTTCGACTCTTACAACTACAACAGGCGAATAGCCCCCTCAGATTCTTACAATCTTCATTAAGTTTAATGCTCCCCTCTTTGCGAATTCAACTGCCTCAGGTCCCAACACAATTAGACCTACGTGAACTCTCTTGGCGATTCGCTCGCTCTCTCAGCACTTATTCTTAAATATGCAGTTGCTCTCATTCACGTGTAACATAACAGAATACCGATGCCAACGGTTTGTTTACGGTGGTCCCGCGTAATTCTTAAGTTATAATAAAGTTGCTTCATATATTCCGGAGTTACTGCTGTTTTAGTATCTTTTTCTTAGTTCCACGGAAACCAGTGTATTTTGAAATGTTAACTGAAGAAAGTCATCTGGAAGAGAAGGACTTGCAGTAATTCGTCTCTATCTGTTATAGAATGTAGTATTCCACTTACTAGAAGGAATATTTGTTTAGCTTCGTTTGTCAACTGTCAAATTACGCACTTACGAACGTTAGCATATTCGCGAACTCTGATTCGTTAAATCAACATTAAAGGAGTTAACGTAATGTGGTAGGCTTGGCCTTTAGAGAAGGATGAAGAAATGAATTCATCGTGACCTCTTTTCAGGGATAATTTCAGCGTTTGTTTAAGTTATTTTGGGAAGCTATGGGAAACGTGAGTCTGGATGGCAGGCGGACTTTGAACCAAGAGCATCCAAAATACACTGAGGTGAGCAAAGTCATGGGGCAGCGATATGCACATATTCAGATGGCGGTAGTACTGCATAGACAAGGTATAAAGCGTCAGTGCACTGGTGGAGTTGTCAATGGCACTCAGGTGATTCATGTGAACAGGTTTCCGGTGTAATTATGGCCGCACGGCGAAAATTAACAGACTTTGAACGTGGAATGATAGCTGGAGGTAGACGCAGGGAACATTTCACTTCGACTATCGTTAGGGAATTCAGTATTCCGGGATCCACACTGTCGAGAGTATGCTAAGAACACCAAATTTCAAGCATTACCTCTCACCACGGGTATCCCAGTGGCCGACGGCCGTTAGCAGCTGCTTTTGCGTAGAGTTGTCAGTGCTAAGAGACAAGCAACATTGTGCGAAATAGCCGCAGAAATCAATGACGGACGTGCAACAAATGTATCCGTGAGGGCAGTGTGGCGGAATTTGAGGTTAATGAGTTCTGGGAACAGAAAACCGAAGCGATTGCCTTTGCTAACAGCACGACATCGCCTGCAGCACTCCTCCTGGGGTCGTGGCCACATCGGTTGGCCCTATGAAACTGAAAAACCGTGGCCTTTGTAGATGAGTCATGATTTCAGGTGATAAGAGTTGACGGTAGAGTTCCAGAGTCGTGCAGCCTCTACGAAGCCATGGACACAAGTTGTCAACAAGGCACCGTGCATGCTGGTGGTGGCTCCATAACGGTGTGGGCTGTGTTTACATGGAAGTGACTGGGTCCTCTGCTCCAACTGAACCGATCGTAGACTGGAATAGGTTATGTTCGACTACCTGGAGACTATTTGCAGCCATTCACAGAATTCATGTTACAGTTATTCGCGATTGGTTTGAAGAATATTCTGGACATTTCGAGCGAAGGATTTGGCCACCCTGATCATTCAAAAATGAATCTCATTGAACATTTATGAGGCATAATCGAGAGGTCATTTGGTGCACAAAAACCCACAGCGACAACACTTCCACTGTTTTGGACGGCTTAGAGGGATAATGAAACTAAATGGTGCTTAAGTTTACTCAAACAGGGACTGACGATGCCGTATCACATGGAAAAAATGAAAAAAAGAGCTCGGAAAATGAAGTTTCGTCGTTCTGCATTGTCACTTAGCATGCATTTACAAAACTGACCATATTATAGAACAGTGACTCCTTACAGACATGTTGCTTAGGCATAAATAAGGTAAAAGACAGACTAGCGTTAATCACGAAATGTTTATTTGTTATTACTTCAGAAAGGCATGAGATGGGAACATTAGTCTGACTAAGGTAATGAAAATGGAAATGTGAAATAAACTTCTGATTTATTAGAGTAATTACTATGACAACCATCACATAGATTAATACAACACTAACCGCCATTTACACTTAATAATGTCACCTTATGCTAGTTTCCTGAATCGGCAGTATTAAAAAAAGAACACAGAAATGTTACCAGTCTGTCTGGTGAACGAAACAATGACTTGCTAACTCCCAATAGCAAGTTAAACCCTGGACGCGAATGTGATGAAAGTGCTGTATACGGATGTTAGTCTAATCGTAGCCCTGTTACATGGTTCATAGAGAAGCTTAATCAGTTTCACTGCCTCTGCATAGCACACCAGACCGTGAGGAAATCAGTAACACCTAACCTCGTGTATTGTTTATTAAGCAGTCTTTTCTCCAACTGAATGGCAGCAGAATTATCAGACCACAACATGTCTGATGTAAGCAGTCAAGCACGGCCTGTAGAGAAACACAATAACGGACACTTCATGAGTAAAACTGCTCACCGCCGACTTACAACAACATGTACTGGTTTAAATGGCGAGACCACGTAGGACTGCCCACGTCTGAATCCAACAGGCTGAGTGACACACAGGGGGCCGTACGAACTTCACCTCACCCATCTGACTCATATTGACAAGGTGTGAATGGCAGGTACGCAAACAGGAAGACATAACTCTTAACCGTTTTCGAGAAAATCGAGTTTGAAAGTTTTAGGCCTGCTTTTATACTTTGTATGGTCACCAGTATTAAAGCTGTCCGCAACCAAGCGAGTATGTGTGTAGTTTCATATGCGAGATATCTCTGGATCAAATCTTGCTTTTGGATTCATTGTCACGTAATTCTAGAAACAGATTTATTATGACTGAGCAAATTATCAATATTTCGTAAGGAGAATGGAAATTAAAAATGATACATGAGAGCTTTCAATCAAATCAGCACAGCTATTTCATTTATATTATTGTATTTACGTAGGTGACAAGTATAGCACGTGCCCCACGGAGCTCTGCGTGAATCAGGATGATACTGATCGTAGAAACATGGAAAATAATAATTATTGCTACAGGCAGCACTTGTGATGAAAGCCGAATTTATGAATGTACATGATTTTTCAATGTGTATATTGCAAAACAAATTTAGTTTACATTCATTAAAGGTTCTCATTCATCACATAGCTTAGCGACGTTCCAGGCATTTCGAAGTATATCAACGAATATTGGTACAGACAACTGATGATTTACGTTTGATTGAATTTTATGTCATTTCCTCTTGGAGCGATCTCTCTATTCTGTTCTATGGTGTACGCGCAATTCTGTAATCGTTTTATAATGTTTTCCACCTGCATGTAAAAATAAACATCGTGAGGTTTCACAGGCGCTGTAAATTTGGGAGTGGGGGATTCCTGTAATACTGCAAGTTGGCAGAATAACGTAGGAAAGAGAAAAAAAATTGCCGCGGCCAGATTCGATCCAGTAATTTTGTGTTTATGAAACTAATCGCCTAGTCTCTCAGCTGCGGACTTCATGAATGCTAGCGGCCATACAAACGATATAAACAGGTCTAATATTTTCAAACTGGTTTTTCTCGAAAACGTTTGATTTTTACCTCTTCGTGTTTATATACGTTGAATTCCTAGTCGTTTCCTACACGCACTGTGATAAGAATCAAATCAGTGAGGGGATGTTCGTACGGTTTCGTTGTCAGTACAACTGCCTCTCCCTCTTCCTTCCATATTCTATTTGCCCACTTGTGAAGACCACGCCCTAGTTGTTCGCTGGCCAAGCTACCGACTCTAAACATTACAAACAAAACTTAAATTCCTGCCATATATCAGAGACAAATTTCGAATTCGATTGTGTGACCGGAAGTAAAGAAAAAGCGGTCTCCTGTAATTGATGTAAAAAATTACGTGATCCAATGACAGATGGCTGAATGTACAGACACCTTTCAAAATTATTGCTATGTGCAACTCACTGTTATAAGTAATATCCTTGTAATACGATAGCTTTGATTATCTTATTTTCTCACTTTTTCTGGTACACCATATCTGATGTGTATGTGTATTCTATTCTCAATAGCAGCTCAGGAAGAAAGAGCAGTCATATCGCTGTAAATATTCAGTCTCAAATACTGGAACGATTTAGTCTCCTACTACGTATTACTACGGTCTCTAGTCCTCTTAGTAGAGAAGGACTATCGTTTCAGTAGTGTCGGAAATGCATCTACGTATTTATCGACAAATTATTTCGTAAGATGTAACAGCGTAACAAGAAAGAAGGCAGACAAATTGAAAATATAACAGCCAAAATGAATCAGTAACTTATGAAGCTGGTTTCTATCGCGGCACGGCCTGTAGTTAAGTAAACGGACACGGTTAAACTCGCTGGCAGCCCGCGTTCGGCAGTTTGAGATCTGCCGCTGCTCCGCCGTTCCTTTGCGTCGCTTCTGCAAGTCGTACGATATAACTTCGACGTTCGGGCTCAGCTGCGAGCCTGTGACGCGTGCGCATGAAATTAAACTTTGTAATAAGGCCAGCCGGCCCGCTGAGGGAACTTGGGAGTGCCGATAAAAGGTCTCCAACCAGAAGGCCGCTCCAGGAAACCAGTTACTCGCTGTCCCACACAGACTCACTCTGCCTGCCTCCCCCCGCCCTCCCTCTCTCTCTCTTTCTCCCGCTGTCGTTTGCCGCCAAAAGTTTGGGCGAGTTCCAGTTCCATTCTGAGTGTTGAGAAAGACTCCATTCGGTTCGTCTTCATTCTGCTTCATTCGGTGCTGAATAACGACAGATTTTACACTGATTCCCAGAAATGTGTAGCAAGACTGAACCAGATGGAAGGCTACCAGGCCGAACTCGTTCGGTAACTAAGCTTTTTTCCGCTTCTTCAGAATGTGACATGACAGAAGCAAGTCCGTACCGTAGTTCACGCGTTGCAACCTTTTACCAGCGCCGGCGCTAGGCGAACTGAACGTCGACGACGGATCAGTTTTGCGAGGCCTCTTTCACTTTCGAGTCAGAAAGAAAATGTTAAATTAAATGAGCTGCATTATACACTAATAATAATTATACACACATTTTCATATTGTAATATACAAGGATTATTGCAATGACAAAAATTACATTAAGTAAACACACATTAAAATAAACGAAACTTCCGGCATTTCACAGCACTGAACTTTTTTAAGATTATGTCATAGTTAACAACAGCCGCTATTTCCGCTTCAATTGATGGTACTGATAACGCAGACAGTCCTTCTTGGCTCATCGTGCTTCTTAAGTAATTGATAATCAATTTTAACTTCGAGAAACTTCTCTAGCTAGAAGCTGTACAGACCGGAACGGTGAGCATTACTCTGACTGTTATGTA
Source organism: Schistocerca gregaria (assembly GCF_023897955.1). Taxonomy (NCBI): domain Eukaryota; kingdom Metazoa; phylum Arthropoda; class Insecta; order Orthoptera; family Acrididae; genus Schistocerca; species Schistocerca gregaria. The sequence goes on from NC_064920.1 coordinate 526,886,971, forward strand.
AAGATTTGGATATAATTCTTCCAAATTATTTTGTAACATGTACTGAATAAGTTGTTTTGCGTCTTTGATTGAGTCTTGTAGGTTGGATTTTAAAAGGTGCAGTTCCTAATAAGGTTCGAAAGGCTGTATGTCACTATTTTCGCCTTCTCGAAGTATTGCACCTAAATCATTACAATGTTTGCGAAAGTCGTCCATGGATAACTATTTCAAGTAATTCAGAACATAAATAAAACCAAACCGTTCAAAATATTCTATGAGTGCTTTGAATCGACATTCAGTGTCTATTATAGCGTCTATCATTGTTTCAAAGAAGCTAACTCTGCACAGCATTACAGCAGGTTGTATAGGTTCATCGATCTGTTCATAACCGTATTTTTTTTCTGTGCTATTCTTTTCTTTAAAAACAGAGACTGAATTTTGTAACTACTTCTTTCTACAAACAATCGAGCTTCTGCAACACTGGTTACAAATCCTGTGTTACGGAATTCTTCAATCTAGTCACGAAATGAACGTAAAGTGTCAAGAGCGACTTTCAGGTTCACTTGAACCGATTTCCATAGCTTACTTATATTGTTGACACGTAGTAAAATCTCATACAACCCGTGCATTGCAACAATAAACTCAAAAGTTAACATTTCTTTCAAGACTGCTTCACAGTTGCTGAGAGTTTCGGAATCATCACTTCCATTTTTCAGGTCACTCACACTTTCGATGACATCATCAAATTCCAAAAATATTGCGTTTACAACTCCGACCCTACTTTCCTATCGCGTTTCAGACAAATGTTTCAGTGTCAGTTTCAATTTAGTCTTTATAAGATCCCAACGCTTTCTTGATTTTGTAAAAAGCACATATACATTACTGATGAAGCCGATAAACGTCTTAACTATTGTAAAAGTGCTAGCGCCGTATAGTAAAAGCAAATTACAACAACGCCATCCGCATGGCGTGAACGAAGCTCGTGGATTAATGTTGAGTATTCTTGTTCTAACACACTCCTTAATGTCTACGATATTGGCACCGTTGTCATGTCCCTGTCCTCGACAGTTTTGGATGTCTAGGTCATTATTTTCTACTTCCTTTAAAATAGCATTTGTTAAATATTCTCCCGTTGTTCATGCGACGCAATAAACCCTACGAAATGTTCCTTTCTCTCTCCAGTTGAGGAATTACAAAGTCTTAATATTATTCGTGTTTGTTCCATACGGCTAGAATCCCAGGTACAATCGAGCATGGAAGCATAATATTTTGCTTGTTTTCCTCTGTTGACAGTTTCGTTGATAACTAATTGGACATTAATGTAAATGAATTCATTTTGTACGTCTTGGCTCAGATAACGCTGACAAAGTTATTTTTCGTTAATACATTGCAAGTGCTCTTTTAATGTTAGATCATATTCCACTGTTTCCGCTATCTAAACGCCAGATTGTGTGAAGCTTAGTATTTTATAATATCGATCAATCTATCGAACAAGTGATTCCCTAACCAGTCTTTGGTTTTCCTTATCTATTGTTTTTCCATCCATCTAATTATGCACTTCATGTGTCCTTGACTTTGTTCATGGCTTTGCAATATCCTACTCAGATTTTTCCAGTCACGTCATCCTTCTCTTACCATCTGCGTCTGCAAATGTGAAAAAAGGCGACATGGAAAGCGACAAACTTTGTCTTCAGTTCTAGAGTAAGCTAACCATCTGCGATGTTGCTTTTCGCCGTTACTCAATTTTCTAGTAAAACGAAATTTAGTGAAATGTCTTTTACTTGCATCTTTGTGGTAGCTTTCATCAGCTTTCTCTACGTTTTGTTGGGGACCATTTTGAATTAAGTCATGACGCTTCGAATTGTTACTGGAAAAACCAACTTTCCCGGATCTAATTCTATAAATGACTCTATTATATAAATGGTTTGCTCTTGGTTATCACTTTTGAAGTCTTCATTCGGCTCACAATCTCGGATCACAGCAGTTCCACCCAATTCTGTTGCTGTATCAGAAAGCGTAACAGATTCACTCGCCCCTGAAGCTGGCTCTGTTTCAGAAACTAAACACACTTGGATAAGAGCTTCATCAGAAGCATCTGGAGCAGCTACACTTGGTACACTTGGAGTTTTCTTAAGAAATTTCATCACACTCGCACTCACAACTTGGTTGGATATAATCGTATCAGCTTTTCTTTTTCTTTTCGATGCACCGGATTCCCATTTTCTCCCTAAGTCACTGTCTCTTGAGGCCCCTCCACACATGATGATCTAAGAAACATTTTGTGCTAAGTACGTTGATAAGTGCAGCACTGTACTTGAAGTACTCAATATCATAGTATAGAGTGAATAGGATGTGTGACTATCATACATGGTGGAATACTTTTTTTTCTATCTTACATGATAGCAGTCAAATAAATACGCCAAGCAATGTATTTGGATACTGACTTACCATAGCATGGGGTTCCTATAGTATGCACAGCTGAAATTGGTACAACCACACCATCAGAGATAAAAGACTTGTTCACTTGTACCTGTTCAATATTTGAAAAAAGAGTGAAGTGTCACTTGACCAAGACAATGCTCCTGCCTGTATTGTCTCTTCCACAGAGCATTGCTGCATTTGCTTGTTTTTGAATCGAAGTGTAAGTTTCGGAAAAACTGTGCATACCAAGATGGCTGTGTATATGGTATAAAGAAAAGTAAATATATTTTCCGTTTAACTTGCATCTTTCTTTAATATGGTTATCAGCTGCTACTCTAAATATATAATTTAATAATTTATTTTACAAAATTTTTTAGTCTGTACGAACGCCTTTACAATAAAAGTTGCCTTCGAGTTCCACGAGTTACTGCATTCTAGTGCGCATGCGCTGATTCGCGACAGGTATATGACGGTAGAATCGTGTAATGTAATAGGCCTACCAGAACCAGTCTGCAGTCCCAAACTGGGAGGACTGGCGCGCTGCCCCATAGGTGTACACCCTAAATGCATGCTTAACTGTCTTAATGTTACCGGTCGACCCTAGCTAAATACTACTACATTCGTAAGGAAATAGAGACGGACAACTAAAATTGTAGCAGATGAAATTGTAACAGCTTCAACAAGTTTTTTGCAAAGCCTCCATAGGCGCGAGGCCGTCAGCGGTCGCCGACGCCAAACGCCGCCACTGCCTTCGGTGTCGGTACTCGACGTAACTACAACGCTGTCGACGAAGGAACAGTTACACCATGGATTCGGATCAAGTGTGTGCATTGCTATAGAGGCGAAAAGGTTTTTGATAAGGAACGGGATCCTTGCTTTGATGCGAGAGGGAAGTCACAGCTCTGACGATACTGATCGCCGCCGAATAGCGTTGCTATTGCAGTGTGTCTCTCCCTCGAGTATCTCAGAAAACGAAACGACACATAATAGTAGTTCAAAGAACTGAAGGACAGAGGGCCACATCAAAACCACAACAATTTATTACCAATAGAATATTACTCGTTAAGTCTATTCCTTCGACCAGAAGCTATCCCCCTTCCCCCTCTCCCCCCTCACCCTCCAGCTATTAGCCACTGATGTAACGCAAAGCTAGACCCGGTTGACAACACCCGATTGTGATAAATTACAGCACACTCGACATGGAATGGTGCTGCTGTGACTACAGTAAAGCTGTCGCTGTGGAAACCCTCACGCCTGCGCTGAACGGCCACGTCAGTATACGAAACAGTTAGCAGCCGTCCCAAGTGGCCGAGCGGGTCTAGGCGCTTCTCTCTGTAACCTCACAACCGCTACGGTCTCAGGTTCGAATCCTGCCTCGGGGACGGATGTGTGTGATGTCCTTAGGTTAGTTAGGTTTAAGTAGTTCTAGTTTCTTGGGGACTGATGACCTCAGATGTTAAGTCCCATAGTGCTCAGACCCATTTCAACCATTAGCATCCTTATCCCAATGCACCTTCCTCCTCACTCCACGTGCGATTATGACCGACTCTGTTCATCCTTCCTCGAAGGTCAACTATTTACGTCGCGAGTTTCGGGGAACACTGGAAATTTGTCAAAAATTCGGGAAACTCGTTGGTTCAACCCACCCTACAGCCAGCAACAACTGTCCATCAACTTGTAATCATGTTTTGACAGGTAATGGGCAAAAAGTTCCCGCGACCCAATGGAAAACCTTCGTGTTACTGGTCGGGTCAACGGCTAACTCTGGAACTCCAGCGAAGTATGCGCCGCGCATTGAAAGATTTTTCGACTGCTATACTAAGCTCACATTTGAACATAGTCCTCTAAAGTTACCGGCGAAAGGAGTACTCCAAGTTCTCGTGCGGTTCAGCTCGGCTAGCGAATGAACTGCCACCCAGCATGTAAATGCTGACTTACTAGCCTTATCAGAGTGTGCACAGAACATAGGTTTGAATCTTGACCTATTTAAAACACAGATAATCTTAGTCGCTTATAAACAACTATTACCCATCAGATCAGAGGATCCCTGTCACCCTTAACCCTAAACGGCGCAGAAAGAACGTTTACCTCTTCTGCAAATAGCCCTGGGATAATTCTGGAACATCCTTTAGACTGGACAGATACCTAAAAAATATCAATATCACTTCATTCAGTACAGAAGTATAAAAAAAACTATTTGCTCTCTGGTTTAAAAAGAAACTCATTGAACCATTAACCCTTCCCATATTTTCTTATGCCGACCCTATTCTTCAACTACTTTCGCATGAGGCTTCACACTAGACAGAGCTGATGATGAATGCTTGTGCATGTCGACTTATCGTGGCTACCGGCTGATAAGCCTGTGTTTGCTTTATGTTCTTTTCAGTAACTGCAATCCTTCTTATTTATCTTCAATTCTTACAGTGCTATCTGAATAGCACAACAGAAATATTCCTTCTCAACAAAGTAAAATCCTCTATAACCACTACATAACACAGCTGTCTTTTAAAAATCATTTTCTGTATCAGGAAATAGACTTCGGAAAGCCAGGGAAATGAAATTTTATTCAAACTTAAAAAGATAAATAGAGAACCACCTTCTACGACAGTGCCTACTTTTTTTATGTACTTGTCTGCAGCTCACACTGGTCAACCCTCTGCCCCTCTCTCATCACTTCCTCCCCCATGTCTACAGAGTCCTCTATTGAAAATTTGTGCTTTCTTAGTTGCTATTGTCACTGGCATTTCAATCTTCTCGTCTTTCACTATCCCTTCCACTTCTGGTGATACTAAATACGACATCAAATGTGCTCACTAATCAATATTATTGTAAATTATAATACTCTTTATTATTGTTGTTGTCGTGGTCTTCAGTTCAAAGACTAGTTTTATGCAGCTCTTCATGCTATTCTATCCTGAGCAAGCCCGTTCGTCTACGAATAACTACTGCAACTTACATCCTTTTGAACCTGCTTACTGTATTCATCTCTTGGTCTCCCTCTACGACTTTTACCTCCTACACTTGCTTCCAACACTAAATTGTTGATCCCTTGACGTCTCAAAGTGTGTCTCACCAACCGATCCCCTCTTTTAGTCAAGTTGTACCACAAATTTCTTGTCTCCCCAATTCTATTTAGTACCTCCTTATTAATTATGCGATTTACCCTTCTAAACTTTAGCATTCTTCTGTAGCACAAAATTTCAAAAGCCTCTGTTCTCTTGTTATCTAAACTGTTTATCGTCCATGCTTCACTTACAGACAAACACTTTCAGAACAGACTTCTTCACACTTAAATCAAAATTTGATGTTAAAAAATTTACCTTCTTCAGAAACGCATTTCTTGCTATAGCCGCTCTACATTTTATATCCTCTCTACTTCAGCCATTATCAGTTAATTTACTGACCAAATAGCATAACTCATCTTCTACTTTTAATGTCTCGTTTCCTATTTAATTCCTTTAGCAAAGCTGACTTAATGGATTGCTTTTCATTAATCTTGTCTTGCTTCTGTTGACATTCATCTTATCTGCTCCTTTTAAGAAACTGTCCATTCAAAATCCTTTCCTGTTTCTAACACAATTACAACGTTATTGGCAGATCTCAGAGTTTATATTTCTTGTCCCTTAACTTAAACTCTTTCTCTAAAGTTTTCTTTAGTTTCCTTTACTGCTTGCTCAATATACAGCTTGAATAACATCGGGGACAGACTACAAGCCTATCTCACTCGCTTCTCAACCACTGCTACTCTGCCATGTATATCGACTCTTATAACTGCCGCCTCGTTTCTGTACATAATGTAAATGGTCGTTCACTCCCTCTATTTTATCCCTGCTGTCTTTATTACTATTAATGCCAATTATTAACATTATTATTATTATTGTTATTATCTGTATAGGTAATTATAACTGTTCTCATAATAATTTCTGAGATTACGTAATAGAACCAAAAGTAAACATACAGATTGAGAATGTTTTGTAATTCTTTGTATGCGTTGTTCATGGTTGGATAAATGGCCTTAAGACTCTAATCTGGTAAGGAAAAATAAACAATAAATAAATATAAAGATAGTACAAATAACTCTAGTGAGCTAATGTATGAGCCAGCATGACGACGAATACCAACAGCCCTTTCTCTTTCTGAGCCAGAATTAAGTAACTTTCGGTTCACATCTAAGCAAACTAACCATCTCAGCAGAGCCAGGTCAATAATGGCGTTTTTGCGTAATGCAATTATAATCGCACTGTTAACAAAATGTAAATAAGAGCTGTAGCTCACCTCAAAATCCCTACAAACCTAAGACCGCTAAGTATCGCTATGAGCTGTAGTCAATCTGATTCAAAATTCCCTTGCTTTATACATTTACGAGATTAGTTTACCGTAAGTAGTTTCGACTAAACGTCGGCTCAAATACAGACACAGATGGCCATATTTTGACTGTGAACGATACATCATGGCTTCATTTACTGAAACAGTGTTGAAATGTTTGCTCCAGGAACTCGTTTTCTTAATATTATATTTAGGTAATCCTGGTATTTGCTAACGACTGACTACTATAAACTATTGCATAATCAGTTTCTGTAGAAATTAACTGCGTCACAAATTTAATAATACCCTAATGAGCAACTGAATCAGACACCTACCTATTGTCCGTTCCCCCAGGGAAGGCCCATGACAGGTAAAGTGGGTGTGGCGGCTTCTTATAGCATCTGCTAAGAGCAACACATAACGAGTCTTTGTTTACGTTTCTATGGAAACGCCCCGGTGTAGCTCCAGTTCGTAAACCTTAACTTCCAGTGAGTGCTGTAGCGGCCTTTTGGACTTCGCAGTTGAAAACTGGTAACAGTGCTGCAAGTTGCCAGCAATCATTTCTCGCGGAATGGAATACAGATGAAAAACTTAACCCAGCCTGTTGCAGTTCAGCGCGAAACACCTACCTATTGTCCGTTCCCCCAGGGAAGGCCCATGACAGGTAAAGTGGGTGTGGCGGCTTCTTATAGCATCTGCTAAGAGCAACACATAACGAGTCTTTGTTTACGTTTCTATGGAAACGCCCCGGTGTAGCTCCAGTTCGTAAACCTTAACTTCCAGTGAGTGCTGTAGCGGCCTTTTGGACTTCGCAGTTGAAAACTGGTAACAGTGCTGCAAGTTGCCAGCAATCATTACTCGCGGAATGGAATACAGATGAAAAACTTAACCCAGCCTGTTGCAGTTCAGCGCGAATTGTTGTTTTTCAGCAAAAGATGAATTATAATGTAGCTAATATAGTTTCCCGAATCTTTTTCAATTCTGCGACTTAATTCCTTAAAAAAAACCGTTTTAAAAGTGCGGTAGTAAAAAGCTCTCTGTCTTAATTTTGACAAAATGTGTAAATGACTACAATTTTAAGAGTCTGCGGTTTGAACCTTACTCAATACTATGTTTTTTTGTGTCAGTTATTGTTTCCTACATCTCTGGAATTTATTTGTATACAGTAAGTGAAAAATTCCACTTTACATCGTTGTTCAGTGTCCACATTTAAGTGAGTGTAAGTCAGTTAAAAAACTCGGACGAAGGCAAGGGCATACCACCTTCAATAGCACCACTCCTAGTAAAATTCTACGATGTTCAGAAAGGCGCCTGTTTGGGAACAGCCTCAGCATTGCGTAAGAATGCAATAAGTCCACGTGGCAACAGCGTCATGTAAGGGGTAAAAGTATATCAGGTTAGCACCATAACAAATAAAAAATTAGTCAACGTTATACACATTTACTTTTAGTGCTGAATTTACAAGGGAGTTACCTTCTTATATTACGTAGAATTTCACAATTCTTTTTTGACTTACCGTTTTAATACATATCCACCACCAATCTCATTCAACATTGCTGTGATGTTTTTACAAATAAGCTCATCGGACAAAAAGTTAGCCACCTCTAGAGAAATCATTACAAGCATCATTTAATACAGTGTTATTCCACCCCTGGACTTTATAGACTGTAATAAGTTAGGAAGTGAATCCACAAGGTTGTTCACCCGCATCCATGTTAACTCACTCACTGACGATTTGATCGCGCAGTTCGATGTAAACCACACGAAAAGTGAGATGTTAATGAATTATTGAGTAACTTAGATGTTGGGTATACGACAGCAGTCAGGTCCTAGACGTCAGCTATAGGTAAGAGTGTCAGCGTATGCCAAAACTCTATGTGCTGCCTCTCTGCTCCACGAGGACACTGCATGACGTACTGTAGTGTTCTGTGCTAACTTTAATGGCAGGCAGAATAAATATCTAGTGCTGCTGACGCTCCAGTGAGAGCAATCGCAAAGAGTACAGGTGGAAAATGTCTTCTGCAATTGATACACCGGCCGACTGAAACGCACCTAGCTCTTCTGTGATACTTGTCGTTGCTGTAGTTATGAACAAGTAAGAAGACAGGTGCAAGATGCGTTCTGCTCAGATGGAGATGGGGAAAACTGTGCTGCGATGCCAGAATGCTCTCGGCCTCTGTCACACGCAACACGCTTCAACCCCTCACATCCTTTCTCATGGTGTAGAGCCCTTCCACGGCACACCGTCATGATGGCTTACACAAAAGGTCTACTGCCATCTGTACATGTTGGATAGTTTTCACTAAGTAAGATTTCGCAAGTTGTGGGTACTGCGATGTTCCCGTACGTCTGGTTACCATTAACACGCGCTCATCTGGAGATGAGTCGTCTTAAGTGAGTACTAACTGTCCAGGGAGCAACGCGAATCACAAACGTAATGCACGCAAGGTCCGAACTCTGTTGATCATTGTCGCCTACACTTAATGCTTCAGTTAACTAGCGGGACTGACTGACGAATGCCGGGCCGCAGTATTTAGAGCCAGTCTCCTTCCAGCGGACGGCTCGACGTGGCATTCTTGCTGCGGCTGCGATTCGTGCCGGAGCGAACTGGGGCCGGAGCATGAAGGCCGGTTACGTTTCGCCTGTTCTCCATATCGTGGTAACTTTCAATCACTGTTGGCCACAACACTGAAGCGCCAAATAAACTGGTATAGGCAACGCCTATATATTACAAGAAGTGTCTGGCGCAGTTGTTACACTCCTGGAAATGGAAAAAAGAACACATTGACGCCGGTGTGTCAGACCCACCACACTTGCTCCGGACACTGCGAGAGGGCTGTACAAGCAATGATCACACGCACGGCACAGCGGACACACCAGGAACCGCGGTGTTGGCCGTCGAATGGCGCTAGCTGCGCAGCATTTGTGCACCGCCGCCGTCAGTGTCAGCCAGTTTGCCGTGGCATACGGAGCTCCATCGCAGTCTTTAACACTGGTAGCATGCCGCGACAGCGTGGACGTGAACCGTATGTGCAGTTGACGGACTTTGAGCGAGGGCGTATAATGGGCATGCGGGACGCCCGGTGGACGTACCGCCGAATTGCTCAACACGTGGGGCGTGAGGTCTCCACAGTACATCGATGTTGTCGCAGTGGTCGGCGGAAGGTGCACGTGCCCGTCGACCTGGGACCGGACCGCAGCGACGCACGGATACACGCCAAGACCATAGGATCCTACGCAGTGCCGTAGGGGACCGCACCGCCACTTCCCAGCAAACTAGGGACACTGTTGCTCCTGGGGTATCGGCGAGGACAATTCGCAACCGTCTCCATGAAGCTGGGCTACGGTCCCACACACCGTTAGGCCGTCTTCCGCTCACGCCCCAACATCGTGCAGCCCGCCTCCAGTGGTGTCGCGACAGGCGTGAATGGAGGGACGAATGGAGACGTGTCGTCTTCAACGATGAGAGTCGCTTCTGCCTTGGTGCCAATGATGGTCGTATGCGTGTTTGGCGCCGTGCAGGTGAGCGCCACAATCAGGACTGCATACGACCGAGGCACACAGGGCCAACACCAGGCATCATGGTGTGGGGAGCGATCTCCTACACTGGCCGTACACCTCTGGTGATCGTCGAGGGGACACTGAATAGTGCACGGTACATCCAAACCGTCATCGAACCCATCGTTCTACCATTCCTAGACTGGCAAGGGAACTTGCTGTTCCAACAGGACAATGCACGTCCGCATTAATCCCGTGCCACCCAACGTGCTCTAGAAGGTGTAAGTCAACTACCCTGGCCAGCAAGATCTCCGAATCTGTCCCCCATTGAGCATGTTTGGGACTGGATGAAGCGTCGTCTCACGCGGTCTGCACGTCCAGCACGAACGCTGGTCCAACTGAGGCGCCAGGTGGAAATGGCATGGCAAGCCGTTCCACAGGACTACATCCAGCATCTCTAAGATCGTCTCCATGGGAGAATAGCAGCCTGCATTGCTGCGAAAGGTGGATATACACTGTACTAGTGCCGACATTGTGCATGCTCTGTTGGCTGTGTCTATGTGCCTGTGGTTCTGTCAGTGTGATCGTGTGATGTATCTGACCCCAGGAATGTGTCAATAAAGTTTCCCCTTCCTGGGACAATGAATTCACGGTGTTCTTATTTCAATTTCCAGGAGTGTATATCGGTTACTACTGCTACAATGGCAGATTATCAAGATTTAAGTGAGTTTGAACGTGGTGTTATAGTCGGTGTACGAGCGATGGAAAACATCATCTCCGAAGTAGCGATGAAGGGTGGATTTTCCCGTGCGACCATTTCATGAGTGTACAGTGAATATCACGAATCCGGTAAAACGTCTAATGTCTGACATCGCTGTGGCCGGAGAAAGATCTTGTAAGAACGCGACCAACGACGACTGAAGAGAACCGTTCGACGTGACAGAAGAGCAGCCCTTCCACAAATAGCTACAGATGCTGGGTCATGAACAAGTGGCAGCGTGCGAACCATTTAACAAAACATATCGAAATGGGCTTACGGAGCTGAAGGCCCATTCGTGTACCCTTGATGACTGCACGGCACAAAGCTTTACGCCTCGCGTGGACCCGTCAACAGCGACATTGGACTGTTGATGACTAGAAACATGTTGTCTTGTCGGATGAGTCTCGTTTCAAATTATATCGAGCGGATGGACGTGTACGGGTATGGAGACAACTTCATGAATCCATGGACCCTGCATGTCAGCAGAGGACTGTTCAAGCTGGTGGAGGCTCTATAATGGTGTGGGATGTGCGGAGTTAGAGTGATATGGGACCCCTGATACGTCTAGATACGTTTCTGACAGGTGACACGTACATAAGCATCGTGGTTGATCCCTACATCCATTCATGTCCATTGTGCTTTCCAATGGACTTGGGCAACTCCAGCAGGACAATGCGACACTCCACACATCTGGAATTGCTAGAGAGTGGCTCCAGGAACATTCTTCTGAGCTTAAACACTTTCGCTGGCCACCAACCTCCCCAGGCACGAACATTATTCAACATTTAATCTTACGGATATATGGACAGCCCTGCAGGATTCATGGTGTCAGTTCCCTCCAGCACTACTTCAGACATTGGTCGAGTCCATGCCACGTCATGTTGCGGCACTTCTGCACCTCGCAGGGGCCCTACACGATAATACGCAAGTGTACCAATTTCTTTGGCTCTTCAGCGTAAAAGTCATGGATGACGTCTACCAGAAATTTCAAGTCTTTTACTGAGAATTATATTTTATTCCAAAGGGTAATAAATTATGGGTGGTGCACAGTCCAATCGTAACCCGGAATTTTCAGAATCCTGAACGTTCAAATGTCTCTGAGCACTATGGGACTTAACTCCCGAGGCCATCAGTCCCCTAGAACTTTGAGCTACTTAAACCTATACAACCTAATGACATCACACATATCCATGCCCGAGGCAGGATTCGAACCTGCGACCGTAGCGGTCGCGCGGTTCCAGACTATAGCGCCTAGAACCAGTCGGCCACCCAGGCCGGAAACCCTGAACGTGATGAGCTCCATAATATTTGAGCGACCATTCGAACCATAAAAAAATACACTGTGTTTAACGCCTAATTCAGTGATAAAAGGTACTGTTGTTTCAATAACAAGTAGTGAGTTGTAATCTTAAGGGAGCTACTTGAGAGAGTGTGTATGTGCTGTATGTGTGAAAAAATTAGCGCAAACTTCACTTATTTTCGTACATTCGTTTCTGCGATTGTGTGCTAGGACGCACCTGGTAGCAAACTTTTTACACCCAAAATGGCAATACGCAAAGACATTTTACGTCAGAATTTTTCTTCATTCACTAGTTACCGCCATACCTAATGATATTAACCCCCTTTACATGTTCGACAGTTAAATAACTCTACGCACTGTGCTGGCATGTGTAGTGCAGCTAATTTTCTGAATTTTTTCTCAGTTGGCCAAAATTATACTTCTTTCCTGAAGAACTCACTGAAGTGAACACTTTCGGTGTAAAAGAAAGATCTCAAGGAGGTCGCACTACCGCATAGCGTTCTATTTGACTGCATCGTAGATAAGCCCATTAGGTGCGACAGCAGCTCCTGGTAGTACACTTATCGCACAGAGCAAGGAAATTCATTCTAAGCAGCATTCCTGAGGGTGTGGATGAGCCACAGCTCCCGCTGTAGCCTTCGTGTTGCTAATCTCACAGCCTCGCCAGACTAATGAAGGAGAACGGAGGAGCCCATAACAAACTAAAACATTGAATCGATCGCTGAGACGTGCTCGGTTGGCGCAATTGATAGTGCGATACTTCGTATCATGCAAAAATAGCTTGTAACGCAGACATATATTTGTTTAAAAATGTTTACAAGAAAATAAATTTCACAGCTGAATACCCCCCCACCCAAAAAAACAGCATTAATTTTCTAGATTTGTGCATAGGAAACCAAAACAACAGTCACAACATCAAAATATACAGAAAAATACAACATCAATCAACCTAATCCCTGCCACATCACGTCACCCAGATGTTCTCAGGAAAGCTGCATAGAAAACGATGGTACACAGAACGAACAGTATCCCAATGTACAAAGAGGACAGAGAGGGAAAAATAGGCGTCATTAAACAAATTGCGGTGGCCAATGACTTCCCCATTTCAATGGTAGACAGTAATCTGAAGCAAATAACCAACAATAAAGTAATTCGTGTCTGCTTAGAACAAATCAATAATACAGTCAACTGTATGGTCAGCATATCTAATGTAGGTACCATTTCTCAAAAAATAGCAAACCTGCTTAAGTCACACAAAGTGAAAGTAGCTTTCACCACAAACAAAAAACTGCAATAGAAATTAGTCCACGCCTTAAACAAAAGAAAAGATAAATTCTGATACCCAGGAATATACAAAATTACAGGTGAAGTTAGCTCAAGCTACTACGTAGCACAAACTGGCAGGAATTTTCAGATTAGATACAATGAACATATCAACTGTTACCCATATAACCAATTTCCAAAATTAGCCATAGAAACGTACATAAAAAACAATGGAGACCCATTCTAAAATAAAGAAGAAGATCATAAGATACTCCAACAACATTAAAAAATCACACACAATGGATGTAACGGAGGAGCTTAATATTTTTGTACACCACAAAAGGTAAGATTAAAAGAATTCTCAGTGACAATCCAAACAGTAAATCAGTTAACTTTTTTAGATGTTTATCCTGCATATGATAGCTAAATGATCAATATTTCAGATTGTCTATAGTGGTACAAATTCATTTCATAATTGACAACGTTATGTATACAATGTAATCGAAAAACACTGTAACACCTCTGCCAGTGTGGAAACTCTTTGTGAAAACGTAGTAAGCGATGGTTTGCGGTGTATGGCATTATGTGTGATGGAAGAGGCACAATACCTGAAAGTAGATAAAGAAAAATACCATTTCTAACATTAGCATATAAAAACACACCAATATTCATTTTGTACGATTTCCCGATAGCAGTATAACCTCAAAAAGGCGTCTATAGTTAGAGAGGCAGAAAAATACACTGCAAACATATCAAAAACATTCATGTAAACAACTACACTTGAATATAATAATAAGTTCTCGAAACACATTATGCTAAGCGTGAAAACATAAGTAACTGACGCAGTTTTTCATTATTTAAATGAAGCAAAGTTCTTCACTTTGAGGGTCCTCGCCATGGTTTCGGCGGAGGCTGTGATGCCGCCGTCAGTTGTCAGCAGCGGCTGCTTCGGTCACCCCTCCAGCTGAGCATCCGGCCTTTGGCGAACAAATTAATTACGAGTTTCCCCGAGCGGTCGTTTCGTGTGATCTTGCGCATCACTGAGTGCGTCCATCGGTTTTCAGTCAGGCTCGGCGACGCAAGAATTCCGTTAATTGGAGGCGGTCTGCGAACAGCATGGCGCTACAACGCGATCGATGCGCTGTGTGTGTGTGTGTGTGTGTGTGTGTGTGTGTGTGTGTGTGTGGATGTGAGCGCGCGCTCGCATATGTCTGCGTTTATGTGTGATAGGAGGAGAGAGAGAGCAGGAGATGGATAAAGACAGAAAGAGAGAGCAGAAAGTGGAGATAGTCTTCATTGATGTCTGTCTGTGGTACATAACAAGTGCAAACAGCACTCGGTCTACAGAAGAATCCTGTGTTATTATTTCGTCATAATATTTCAGTACAGTGTAAGCTACTCCACGTATACAGACTCATCGTTTTATGGCACCTTTTCATTCTATGGTACTTCACAGAGGCTCTCGGAAATCTGTGATAACATCATATTTTATTTGCAGTTCTAGAAAGAGGAAAAAAAGCAAAACTGGCTGTACATTTCATACCCAATGGTCAGCTTAGGTGACATGAAGAGGTCTGTTGTATTTATGGACGTGAGTTTCGTGCCAAGTTTGTATTTGTAATAGACCAGATTCAGTTTCAAAAAACATTGCATTGGGATAACGATATGCACATATATACGTGGCTGTAGTGTAGCGTATGCAAGCTATAAAAGGGCGAAGCATTTGCGGAACTGTCATTTCTACTCAGATTATTAACGTGGAAAGGTTTCCGACTGCGTTACGACCGCACGACGGCATTCCACAGACATTGAACGCGGAATGGTAGTTGCAGCTAGACGCATGGGATATTCCATTTAGGAAATCGTTGGTTAATTCAGTACTCTGGGATTAGCAGTGTGAAGAGTGTGCACAGGATACCAAATTTCAGGCAGTACCTCTCATCACATACATCGCAGTGGACGACGGGTTTCACTTGATGACCGAGAGCGGGTGTTTGGTAGAGTTGTCAGTGCTAAGAGGCAAGCGAAACTGCATGACATAGCTGGGAAAGTCAATGTGAAAATTACCACGAATATACCTGTTAGGGCAGTGCAGCGAAATGTGGTGTTAATGGGATATAGCAGCAGACGAGCGACGCGAGTGTCTCTGCTAACAGCACGACTTCGCCTGCAGCGCGTCTTCTGGGCTCGTGACCATATCGGTTGGACTCTAGACGGCTGGAAAACTCTGGCCTGGTCAGAGGAGTCCCGATTTTAGTTGGTAAGAGCTGATGGTACGATTCGATTGTGTCGCAGATCCCACTAAGCCACAGACCCAGGGCGCTGTGCAAGCTGGTGGTGGGTCCATAATGCTGTGGGTTGTATTTACAGGGAGTGGCTAGGTCCTCTGGTCCATCTGAAACTATCATTGACTGGGAATGGTCATGTTTGGATACTTGGAGACCAATTAAAGCCATTCACGGACTTCATGTTCCCAAACAACAACGGAATTTTTATACGAGGTGCATTCGAGTTCTAAGGCCTCCGATTTTTTTTCTAATTAACTACTCACCCGAAATCGACGTAATCGCCCTGAAGACGTACAGATTATTCACAACGCTGACGCCATGATTCCATGGCAGCGGCGAAGGTTTCTTTAGGAGTCTGTTTTGACCACTGGAAAATCGCTGAGGCAATAGCAGCACGGCTGGTGAATGTGCGGGCACAGAGAGTGACTTTCATTTTTGGAAAAAGCCAAAAGTCACTAGGAGCAGGTCAGATGAGTAGGGAGCACAAGGAATCACTTCAAAGTTGTTATCACGAAGAAACTGTTGTGCAACGTCAGCTCGATGTGCGGGTGCGTTGTCTTGGTGAAACAGCACACGCGCAGACCTTCCCGAACGTTTTTGTTGCAGTGAAGGAAGGAATTTGTTCTTCAAAACATTTTCGTAGGATGCACCTGTTACCGTAGTGCTCTTTGGAACGCAATGGGTAAGGATTACGCCCTCGCTGTCCCAGAACATGGACACCATCATTTTTTCAGCACTGGTGGTTACCCGAAATGTTTTTGGTGGCAGTGAATCTGTGTGCCTCCATTGAGCTGCCTGGCGCTTGGTTTCTGGATTGAAAAATGGCATCCACGTCTCATCTATTGTCACAACCGACGAAACGAAAGTCCCATTCATGCTGTCGTTGCGCGTCAACATTGCTTGGCAACATGCCACACGGGCAATCATGTGGTCGTCTGTCAGCATTCGTGGCACCCACCTGGATGACACTTCTCGCATTTTCAGGTCGTCATGCAGGATTGTGTGCACAGAACCCACACAAATGCCAACTCTGGAGGCGATCTTTTCAACATTCATTCGGCGATCCCCCAAAACAGTTCTCTCCACTTTCTGGATCATGTAGTCAGACCGGCTTGTGCGAGCCTGAGCTGTTTCTGTTTGTTGTCACACGATGTTCTGCTTTCATTAAACTGTCGCACCCACGAACGCACTTTCGACACATACATAACTCCATCACCACATGTCTCCTTCAACTGTCGATGAATTTCAATTGGTTTCACACCACGCAAATTCAGAAAACGAATGATTGCACGCTTTTCAAGAAAGGAAAACGTCGCCATTTTAAGTATTTAAAACAGTTCTCATTCTCGCCGCTGGCGGTAAAATTCCATCTGCCGTACGGTGCTGCCATCTCTGGAACTTATTCACAATGAACGCTGCCTCATTTTAAAACAATGCGCATGTTTCTATCTCTTTCCAGTCCGGAGAAAAAAATCGGAGGCCTTAGAACTTGAATGCACCTCGTACATGATTCAACTGTTCGCGATTGATCTGAAAAACATTCTGCACAATTCACGTGAAAGATTCGCCCATATAGATCGACTGACATAAATCTCATTGAACATTTACGGGGGATAATCGAGAGGTCAGTTTGTGTACAAAATCCTTTGAAAGGGAACGACCGGTTTCCTCCCCATCCTTGACAACATCCGAGCTTGTGCTCCGTTTCTAATGACCTCAATGTCGACGGGACGTTAAATCCAATCTTCCTTTTCCTCCTCTTTGCACCGGCAAAACTTTCGCTGTTATGGACGGTTGCAGAGGCAGCGTGCTTCTGTATTTCGGCAGGGGACTTGCAATGACCTGTAGAGCCCATACCACGTCTAATTGTTGCACTACGCAGGCAAAACGAGGTCCGACACGATATTAGGAGGTATCCAATGACTTCTGTGACCTCATTGTATAGGTGCAAGGAAAGACAAATATACCCACCTAACACAGAGATGTCTTTGATACGTACGAAATTTCGTTTTTGGTATGTTAGTACATCTCGTGCTATAACATAGGTCACGTGCCAGTTGTATGTGGGAACATATTCCATTCATGTTGTTGTTGCCTTTAGTCCAAAGATTGATATGATACAGCTCTCTGGGCTGGTGTAGTCACTGAAGTCCTATTCATCCCTGCATAACTTCTCCACCATACATTCGTTTGAACCTGCTTACTGTAATCAAGCTTTTGTCTCTCTCTACAATTTTTATATCCTTTTATTTCCAAACTGACGATTCCTTGATACCACAGTGTGTATTTAATCGACCGACCCCTTCCTTTAATTAAATTATGCAACAAATTACTTTTATCCCTAATTTGATTCAGTACCTCCTATTACTTACTCGACCTACCAATCTATTTTCAACATTCTTCTGTAGCACCAAATGTAATTCTTTTATTTCGTTTAACTTACGTACAAGGCTACACTCGAGGCAAATACCTGAGAAGAGAATTCTTAACACTTAAATGTATATTCCATGTCAAAAAATTCTCTTTTTCATAAATTCTTTTACGGCTAATCATAGCATGTAAGCTTTCACGGTCGGCGTCTTCATTAATTAAAACTTCCGGGCTGAATTGCCGTGGTCCATATATAAAACTTCTTCTCCTTCCTGACGTTTCGTTGCCGGCTGCGGGAGACATCTTCTGAGGTGAGTCGGCGACTGGCTGCTAGGCGCTGGAGGTCCCGCTTATATAGAGCGCTTAGATGACACCACCACTCGTCACGTGCTTTCGACTTTAAGACTATCTCTGGCTAGTTCCATCTCTCTCGATTACAGGTAATCGATTGTCACTTCGTTGGTACAAAGTCGACCTCCATATCTTGTTTAGTTTTAATCCTTCTTCTTTTCTATTAAAATTATTTCCGTGCTTGTAGATCTCAATAGATTCTCTATACATGCGTCAGGAAGGAGAAGACGTTTTATATATGGACCACGGCAATTCAGCCCAGAAGTTTTAATTAATGAATGCTTTTATGGCTATTGGCAGTGTGCAATTTATGTCCTCTCTACTTAGTCAATCTTGTTATTTTACTGCGAAAATAGTAAAATTCATCAACTGCTTTCAGTGTCTCATTTCCTAATCTGATTCTGTTAGCAATACCTGATTTAATTTAGCTACATTCCATTATGACTGCTTTACTTTTGTTGATATGCATCTTATAACCTCATTTCAAGATGTTATCTACTCCTCTCTTCCAAGTCTTTTAATCGCAAACTGCAATATTTTTGTTTCTTCTCCATTTACAAATCTTTCCTTGGTTTCATTTGTTCCTTAGCCAATGTACAGACTGTAGAAGGTCGGGGAGACCCTAAAATCCCGCCTCACTTCGTTCTCGACTACTGCTTTCCCTTAATGTTCTGCAACTGTTAACAATTGCAATCCGGGTTCTGCACAAGTTGTAGGTAATTTTACTCCTACTGCCTTCAGAATTTCAAAGAGTGTATTCTAGTCAGACTGTCAAAAGATTTCTCTAAATATGCAGAAGCTATAAACGTAGGTTTGTATGTTTGACTTTCTTCAGTCGTTTATAAAGCTCTTTAAACTAGTCGTTTATACGACTCGTTAAAGTAGTCGCGTTTTGTAATTCATACAAATCGATAAACTGAGATACTATGGTCTTATAAAATTATTTGTTTTGGGAAATTCATCCGAAACTGGTAAACGTTTATAAGGTGTCTGCTCCCTCGTTTTCAGCTCTTAGGTGAATTGGAAAATGGCCTTACGTTTGTTGAAGATGTGCTACTTGACGAATGTACAAGAACGGTAACCGCAGCTGAGAACCCAAAGAAAGTGATGGGCACGGTTCATCCGATCTAGTGAAAAAAATACACTAAAATACGTTATAGATCTAAGTGCAGCAATTGACTAATATACGACTGTGGCTTGCACTAAGTTAAAAATCTTTGCATCGCAAAGTAGACCTATGTAATAAAAAGTGATGAATTTATTTGGTATATAATGTCAGGATAACCAACAGCTTAATGGAAAGTGTGATCAATAGAAAAGTTTTAAGATCGGCTCACAATAGTCACAACAAGGAAAAACGGAATATTAATGCCCAATATTTTCATCTCTACTTCAGATGGTAACTGTTACATTCAAAGCCTTGTGACAGTTGTGAGCAATCTTGATCTATTCTGACCTCTCCCCTTCATAATGTGGTTGAAAATCAGCTGATGTTGGTATTGTGCTAGCGGAAACGGTGCACCGCCGCCGCAATTTTGAGTTCAGACGTCCACGGACGCGCAGTAGAGCCGCAGTGCGATTTTCGGCACAGGGAGTTTGAATATGGCACCATCTAACTGCAAACCATTGCGCATGTGCGATTTCCACGCCTGAGCATTCTTTGCGCTCGTATTCTAGAAACGGGGCGTCGACGTGCGGGTGGCGTCAGTCGTACCTAGCCACCAGCAAGGTTGAACCACCTGAAGATTTCGGACAGTTGCTCCGAGGAAATATTGTGGAATGTGCACAACGTGATCCGGCGGCAAACCCTTGAAGACTATTTACATCTGCATTTATGTTCGATCATGTATTTATCGCGGTCTTTTCGTATTTCTGTCGAACCTCTGTACCGATTACATACAGCTTCTCAGTGTTGATCGATACCTATCCTCACACGGTTTGCCTAAGAAATTCAACTTGTACTCATCATTGTTATTGTTTAAACAAAAGCTTTACCACGACATTCCAGCGTATTCAAAAGCCTGAAGATGACAAAATTCGCTAGTCCCCTATTCGCCATTTGCCGTTGAAACTAGTTTAGTCCCCGAATGTAGACAATGAATGGTGGGTTTTATCAAGAGAGGTAAATACTGAGAAATTAAAATCAGTGACACAACTTTTATGGATAAGTATTGGAAATTAGGCCCACACTGATACCCTAAAAAAAGAAAAAAAGTCATCATTGCGTGTAGGAAGCATGCATCTAGACGAAGAAACTTATTGTTGTTCCTGACTACTGTAATTAGTTATTTTTCCGTACTGTCCATCTGCATGCAACATAGAGGGGCTCACCTCGTTATCGCTCCCCTCCTAACGTTTCAGTTCCTCATCCAAATTTCTCAAAAATATGTTTTTAATAACAACACGTAGTGATTTTGAAATCTTCATACGTTACTGGTGGTGGAGTGGGTTGTCTATAGAGTGCTACGCCATCATTGCACTTGCAGCCAAAACTGAAAAGTAGACATTCACAAAGATTAAGAACGTTTTTGTAACTTGAAAATTGTGTTATTAATTTTTCTCTACATTGAACATCTCTGCTGAAGGAAGACAGCTCTTCGACACCATCATCATTATCAATTTTCTCTCCCTATTTTGAAAAAAATGAAGGTAATGCGAAAGTGAACACGGGTACAGTTAAATAACTCCACAAACTTACCATTAGTTTTTGTTGCCACACTCATCAAACCACCAGTAACAGACAAAAGCAATCAATGAAAGCTTCGATATCACTGATGGTTGCCAAAATATTGGATCATCATTTAGAAAGAAAATACTATTGAAAAAGAAGCTTAAAACTTGGATCAGGTATGTAGGCAGTATATACACACTGTGGTGTTGGCATCTTCATCATCGTCTTGGAAGGACCATGGTGTGTTCACAACACAGCCGTTGCCACCATCATCACCAGCAGTGAGGAAACGAGAATGCTGAAACAAAATATACTGACGCAGAAGCCATTATCACCGTCATCCCGCCTGAAGAAATTCCAAGACGACGAATGTAGCTCAAATGCCCTTACGTCTGTTATTTCGACCTAACGTTCCTACAGTCGAATCCTGGGGAGCGCATTTTTTAAAAAAAATTGTGTTATTTTGAGCCCACTACTACGTTCATTTTCATGTGAGGTATACTGTTATTCTTTCCATTGGGCTTGTAAAATTCATTTTAACTAAATAAAAAATTTATTTATGGAAGAAATTTAGAGTGGTACATTTATTAAGCTCGGGGGATCAAACCCCGGTCGGACCACGGAATTTTTCAACCTGCATTTAATCCAATGATCTGAAGAGTCACCAGGGACGACGCGTGCTTTGGACTCCACGTTAAACTGTAAGACCCCTTCCGGTTGGGTGACAAGAGTAAATTAGAGACACGAATGACGCCGAAGTGGTGTCCGATCGAAAGAGTTCATTCGGTCGTTGAAACACATGAAATTATTATTATTATAAATTAATTAAGGATCAGTTGTCAAGCGAAGCGGATTAAAGTTATGATACGTTATCTGTTAATTTGTTTACAGCCGCATTTCGTGGTAATAAAAGCGTTTCCCGCATTTCAGTCCCTTCCTCTTATATTGAACCATTTTGTAGCGTAAACGTACATGGCAGACAATATTTACATTGCGGGCGTGCACTCTGCTGGTAGAAAGACATGAGGAGAAGGCCATCAGTTCACGGTGTTTAGTTTTGTTGGTTGTATTATTAATGTCATTGTTCACTCGATCCATCTGCATGCATTTTTGTTATCATAATTTTACGAGAATGGAGCATTTGCTTAGGCTAGATCTATTTGAAGAGTCTTTGAACTGCTTAAACCGTGGTTCCACCTGATGTCTTGCCTTTTTAATGACAGAGTCGTCTTTCGTGTGTTGTACAGATTTCGTGATGACAGTATCACTTCCATTTTCTCTCTTACCGCCGCGAGGTCGTACGAAGCTAATGGTTTGTTGTTAACTTTACATGACAACAGACACTACACAATTCGACAGAGTGCCTGTTTGTGTGTTGAAGAGCGAGGATGTTTTCTTCAGCTTTTTTTCTTTCTCTTGAAACCTGTCAGTTAAATGCAGCATTAAGCATCCATCTGGAAGGTCTCCGTTACGCTCCCATACCTGGTAACTGTTAATAAGGGATGATACCATCCGTTTTCGCAGTTGATTGTTGCCTGTTGTTTCACGGTAGAGTGACCATGTTAATCTGCTAGCGGTAGCAAATTTTGTCTGGTATTTTTTTAAAAAAATGTCTCTGAGCACTATGGGACTCAACATCTGAGGTCATCAGTCCCCTATAACTTAGAGCTACTTAAACCTAACTAACGTAAAGACATCAACACATCCATGCCCGAGGCAGGATTCTAACCTGCGCCTAGAACCGCTCGGCCACTCCGGCCTGCTCTGCTATTTTACCGCAGTGCAATGTCGTGGTCTTAGTGATCTAGTTGGTCACAGTGGACTCTATCCCTGAAGGTTCAAGGGTCAGTTACGGACGGAGTCTCGAAGATTTCCTCGTTTCAGTCATACGGGACGGCCCCAAGTACACTCACGCCACTCTCAAGCGAGTATGAAGGATCTTTTCCGGTAGCAAAAGGTGGCTGGGGCATTGGGCTCTCCACCATCCATCTCTAGTGGCACAACGGGAAAGATCGTTACTCCATCTACATTGAGACCAATAACCCAATCAGGGACCTGCACCCCTAGAAATTTTAACTGTTACGAGAGCCTGTGTCTGTCGTCTGCATGGCTGTTTTATACAATTTTCAGCACGAGTTTTATGCTGGCCTTGTAATTTCGTGTTCTCAATAGGTTCACGTAAATGATTGAAGCTCTGCGCTTGGCTGATGTTCTTCTCTCTATCTCTTCAACGGAGGAAAATACTACTTTTCTTTGTAAAGAATCCACTTTTTTCTATATAATATATATTAATGCAGACTGTACATACTGAACAACAAAAACTTGTTAGAAAAATAAATAATTGTTTTTGTATGTACAGAGACCATTATCGCTTATTATCATTCTATAAATAAACACATATTTACATAGATAGTCCATTATATTAATTGTCTGAAATAAAATGAGTGCGTTATAGCTCACATGGTTGGGAGGATGTTGCCGGGTGTCATTTGTGCTGTTTTGCATTCCCATATTATGCTAAAGACCGATCTCGGGTGGCTTACGGAGAAGGGAAGCATCACATATGGTCATGCAAGTTTATCAAAGAAAACAATGTCACACAATGGAAACAACTGACTGAATGATTATTTATAGGGGTGGCCAA
This sequence comes from Schistocerca gregaria, assembly GCF_023897955.1. Taxonomy (NCBI): domain Eukaryota; kingdom Metazoa; phylum Arthropoda; class Insecta; order Orthoptera; family Acrididae; genus Schistocerca; species Schistocerca gregaria. Next base: position 526,910,821 of record NC_064920.1, read on the forward strand.
GTCGAATATGAGGGTACCACACCATGCACATAGACATACTGATGAGAGGAGGGATCATTTAATCCATAACAGCAATAAGTCGTCACCACAACAATCACAAAGCACAAGAGTTACCCACTGAGATAAACGACTGGACATTAAATACGTGGTCAAGGGACTGTAATGGTGACCTGTTACCTTGGCACAGGTGAGTGAGCGCAATGAATGCAAAGTTATATGGATAATAAGTGAATACGACCAATGATTTAAGGAAAGTTAATAAATGACAGGAAGAACACGAAAAAGTAATGTCGAAAACTGAGATCGCCAAAGCCTATATTGAAGACAAACTAGGTGGCTGTAACATATTAACATTAGATGGGGTGAACTAATATCATCCCCCTACACAATAAGTGATCACAACTATAGCGCATCTTACTATAGTCTTGGCGTAATGCGAGAGACAGTGGCAATAGTGGCTGGATATTTTGAGTAGAGGTTCAAAATGGTTCAAACGGCTCTGAGCACTACGGGACGTAACAGCTGAGGTCATCAGTCCCCTAGAACGGAGAACTACTTAAACCTAACTATCCTAAGGACATCACACACACCCATGCCCGAGGCAGGATTCGAACCTGCGACCGTAGCGGTCGCGTGGTTCTAGACTGAAGCGCCTAGAATCGCTCAGCCACTCTCTGTACTCAGTGTTCAAGCAGTCCTACACGCCAGAGAGTCCCATCTCTCTGACGTCCGACCTCTTCCGCTGTGTACCTGTCAGTGTTTACTTGTCCATCTCCTAACATGAAGCCTTCTCTTTCTGGACACACTGTAGCTTGGCTGCTTTTGGCCAGAGCAGGAAATCGTCGTCCGATGGTGGCAGACATTGAGAGTTCTGTCCAGTAAAAATCAGGTAAATATATTAAACAATCTCCTACTCTTGAAACTTTCTGGTATTTCCAACGAGTAGTGCTCTTAAGTGGGGAGGAAGGCAGAAAACTCTCCCACTACATGGCACGATTTTGGAGCCGACCTATGAGACGGCTGACATGTAGCAAGACCGAGAAACTGCGTACTCCATGGAAAAGAAAAGTAAGAACTAACCAGATCGCTGGATACTGAACATTTAAACCGATCGTTGTTTCGCGTCGTTGCTTCTGAGGTAACGAAGATTCACACACTCTGGGCAACTATACCTGCCTAGAGATCTCCTACCTTGCTGAAGAGCTTCTATGAACGATGCTGTGTGTTTTCGACAGAAAACAGCCGACCCATGACCCACCTGGAGAGCGTAAGCTGAGGGAACCGAATGCCTGCCTGTCTACCTGAGACTGCTACTTCGTCTCAGAGTCTGAATATTTTTATGGTAGCCAGTTCTCCTTAAAATGACTCTTATCTTTTGCTAGCCAGCTCGTAGGCCTCCAACTGTGCAGTCCCTTCACTACAGATAAGTGAGTGGAAAGCAATAAATGGAACAGTCACTGGAGGTACTGAATCTTGATTGCAATTATTATGCAGTGTCAGTGATCGACTACTTCGTCAAGGGAAATGCAGAAAAAAATATTGCGAAATATGTTGGGTGACAGTTTCAGGGAAAACTAGCGACCTCACAATGTTATATTACTGTTATTAACTATCAATGGATACATCCACACACATATGAAATAGTTTATTATTACGTGTGTATTATGGTTTGTGGGAAGTAATAAATACAGATAAAACAGTATCAACTCCAGGTATCGAACCACGATCCTTTACACGCGTGCAAGGACACACCAGGTATCCTCCGCACTATCATGACAAAAAAAAAAAAAAAATTCTCAGTCTAACGAAAAGTTTAAAGATGTGTATTCTCTAGGATTTGAGACGAGGATCTTCAGGCTGAATTATGGATTTGAGAATACTTGAGCTATCCTCTCTGTTATCTTGATAAAGATAATAATACATGATTCTAAATAATGGAACTTGAAGAAAAACCTTGTTTTCTAGGATTCAGAGCAAAGTAAAGGATGTGAGGACAATTAATTTGTGGTAAGATCGTATGGGACCGAACTGCTTAGGTCACCGGTCCCTAGGCTTACACACTACCTAATCTAACTTAAACTAACTTACGCTATGAACAACACACACACCGAAGCCCGAGGGAGGCCTCGAACCTCCGACGGGGGGAGCAGCGCGGACTGTGACAAGGTGCCTGAGACCGCGAGAGATGCATAGTCTGTAATCTTGAATTTCTTGAGAGGAGAGATGAAATAACAGTTCTAGTATGTCTGTACCTCTTAATGACGTCATAATTGTTTTAGAACAGCCGTCATCTCTCTTAATGATGTATTAATTGTTTTTGACAGTCAGGTTCGTAACTGGATATCAGACCGTTTTGTTTACGTCGAAACTACGAGAGCTATTTGGAAAGTAAGGTCCTATCGAATGCAAAGTGGATGCCACAGTGAAAACCCAAGGAAATTCTGCATAGATGTTTTGTATGCTCGAGTATGCTTGTCCATCGCGTCACGTTGCTGTTTCTGAGTACGCAATGAGCACGTATAGATGGCTAGAAAAGAATGTTTCCTGCCAAGTATGAGCGTCTGTGAGACGTTTCGCCTGATTCAATGCAGCCCACATAGCGTAACCTGCAGCGATTTCGATGGACAGTGTTTGATAATGAAGAGTTTCCTAGCTCTACATGTGTTCATCACTGGCACAGAGAGTTTTTACAGGTGGATTAAAATATGTCATTCTTAAGCTACTTTATAAGAAAGGTTACAAGAAAGACTTGAATAATTATCATCCTGTTCCCATACTGACGTCTTTTTCCTAAATATTCGAACAAGTGCTGTACTCAAGAGGAGTTCTAAGTTAATGTGAATTTATAGTTTATAGCTAGAGCTCTGATTATGTTTATTTTATTCATATACGCAAGCATCCGTGCTCTAAAAATTTGGTAAACATGCTCTAAAAACTTTAAAACATATGGAAGAAATAAAATACATTATGTAAACTTCCTCATAATTATTAATTTTGATGAAGTAATCAAATTTGTTCTTATCTCAGTGATTAACACAAATTACTATTTATTACTGCTTCTGTATCTCTGTGTCTGTGTTAATGTTATTTGTTTTTATTGCAGTTAAAATATAAACATTTTTCACAGTTTTGTGGACGAAACAATTTCCTTCTATCACTTAAAATGTTATTATATGAAGAGAAAGAGCTCATTACTTCACATGTAGTCACAGGACAATACTAAAAAGAGGCTACGTCACTTACAAAATGTGCATTAATTTATTTTTCAGATCCTGTTTGCACCATCTCATTAAAATCCTGAAGAAACAGTACACCTGATTTCTTACCCCACTTTTCTCAGTTTTCTTACTAAGACAATTTTCTACTTCTCATGGTGTGTCTCTGGCGACAGCTGTTTCGCGTAATTGCGGGGAGAAGATAGAGGCATCAAATTTTTCCATGCATGTGATTTTGGTTGAGAATTTACTGGAGTGGCTTTTAACAAACACGAATTTATTCTGGAGATTATTCTCATTGCAGGCACAAAATGCAGGGTTACTTGCTGCTTCATTTTTGTCCATCACGTCGAGTACCTTTTTAACATATCTTAAATGATCACTGTAATATTGAGCTGCTTCAGACCATGTCCGCCATCTCGTGAGTATTAGCTCTTTGGTTAAGCGAATGTCTTCCATCATATCAGTAAATAATTTCGCTCTTCTCGTCACCTTCACAAGCACTTTTCTCACAGAGTATATTATGGTATTTACTCCTGGAAATTCCACTGGAATTTACTCTACCAAGCGCTGAAGAGCATGTGCTAAGCAAGTCATTTGAAGTGCATTAGGATAAAATACCTGCAAAGCCTTAGCAGTCGTCATCATGTATGCCGCGTCTTAGCTACGACCAAGAGTTTTTTAACATTTTCTTTAGCCGTCCACAAAATACATACTACATCGCGAACAACGCTAGCAAACGTGAATGGTTTGTTTCTTCCAGTGACGTGAGGGCAACGAGAGAGATGTTCCCGGCTCAGATGGTACGTGTGTAAGTACTAGATAGTCGATTGTATAACTATGTCGTTTATTGTGGTATAAGATTTTTAGACAGTTATAGGAGTTAAGTGTCTTATTCTTCTGTGGTTAGTGTATTTTTTAAGTGCCTGAAAATGACTTCGCAGTCGAAATTTACCACTAGCGCAGCAAATAAACGATAAATTTTACAGCCTACAACGGACAATATTATTTTTTACGAAAATAAACGATAAATTTTACAGCCTACAACGGACAATATTATTTTTTACGAAATACGCAAGAGTAGCCTCACATTTAAGTAGAAATAATTTACTTAGCAAATTGTTTTTGGAGTCCAGAAGTGTTAGTCAACTGAGAATGCCACTTATAAATTTTCTAACGAAATACCACAAGTGTTACCTAATAACTATGCCCAGTTGGTATTTTTTGCGATTTTTCCAAGACGATTGACTGTGTAGATAATGTTACTGATTTAGAAAAACGCAAGCTGTATGGAACTTATGGCTTTAACTGGGTTGAATCATATTTAACAAATAGAGTGTAAAAAGTTATAGCCAATTTTTCAAACACTACTTGGTACGTGTTGGACGATGCTAGTGTTAAAATACGTCGCATTGGAGAGAAAGCAACAGAAGGGATTGTTCATGACGTTTTAAAAATAATTACTAAATAGCTGTTCGAAAAGGACTTTTCATGAATGTTGAGAAAAGACACTATATATTCAGATTTGCACAACTAATAATGAAATACCAAAAAATGTTATAGCACATGAACTGGAGTTAGTAAACAGGAGAGAATATTCCAGACTTTTGGGTGCACATATTTATGAAAACTTGAGCTAGAAGAAGGATATTACTGAAATGTTTAAGTAATTTAGTTCAGCTTAATTTGTTCTACATATAATTGTTAGTCTTGAAAAGAAAAGAATGAACCTCCTTATATTTTTCTGAGGTAACGTATCACTTAGAAAAAAAATGCTGGTTGTGCAAATATGGGCGGTCGCGGTGGCTGGAACCTAAGAGTACAGCTTTAAATTCTGCAATTAAAACAAGGTGCCTAGCAATTCGCCACAGTTTGCCTTTGTACAGGTAAATTTTTAACGTAATCAACAAAGGTGCACAGGAGTTGCCAAACTGAGGGTCTTGGAGGTACCATTTGCCGTTTTATTCACGCATGTATCAGTGTCGCATCCCTCTGTCATCACGGCACAGGAGGACGTGAAACAGGATGGCTCCGAAAGCATGAGAACCTTTTGCGGCCTTAGATGGTGTTACAATTTCATCGAACGGTTTTGAATGGTTCTTTGTGGTTCCACCTTGTACAGCAGAGCAAAAACTATGGTAGCGCTTCACTCCAGAGGGTGCGATCACGTTCGGTGGAGTTGCTGGCCGATGAGTTCCTTAGAGAAGCATTGAATCGTTGGGGCTGGCAGGGGAGGGACCTCAGCAGTGTCAAAGTTTGGCAAGTACTTCGTCCAGTTGTACATCGTGAAACGTCCCCTTAGAAAAATTAGTGAATTACTGTGCTGATAAACCCCTTACGTTATTTGATTTTCAAACAGCTGAGCAGAACTGGACGTACTCAGACATTTCTCTCTTTACTTATTCTGATCATCACTAAACTGTCCCATAATATTTTTAGCGCAACGCAGTCTGACTTTCAATAATCCCTACAAAAGAATGGCCCTGACTAACAATAACGTATACCTTTCATGAATCACTTACCTCACAAAAATCTTCATTACTCGAACTACTGAAATACAGTGAGCGTCAATACTGCGAACTAAATAAAACATTCTAACTCCTGAAGGCACTAACTACTGATAGGCATAGTTAGAAAATGAAACATATTGATAAAGAGCAAACCATGAATTTACCTTAATAGCGTTCAAAAGTCATAATATATATATAGCAGTTCATGACATCCAGTCTTACAACTGATGGACACACGTCCAGATAATCCTTTCTCAAAAGTCCGTCATCTCTCTCCCCACATCCACCACTGCTGGCGGATCACCTCCATCTGCGCAACGGTGCGTGCTGTTCACATCCAACTGCCCAACACTACAATAGCGACTATTCCAACAATGCCAACCAGCTACAGACTACACACAGCACAGCCGGTGATTTTCATACGGAGCGCTGCGTGGCGTTAGCAACATAAAAACCTAAATAGCCTACGTACAATCGAACCGCAAAACTGCTTTTCGTTTTCGACGGTGAAATGTGCGGAATCAATCCCACAAGGAGAGATGAGAATCAGGGCCCCAAGGAGAGAGATGGGTTAATTGACGCCCTTAATGCCACCCCAAGGCCGTTTCATGTCGATTCTGAGCGGCGGTGTGTCTGAAAGCCGGCCGATGTGGCCGATCGGTTCTAGGCGCTTCAGCCTGGAACCGCGCAACCTTTCCGGTCGTAGGTTCGAATCCCGCCTTGGGCATGGTGTGTCTGATGTCCTTAGGTCAGTTAGGTTTAAGTAGTTCTAAGTTCTAGAGGACTGATGACCTCAGATGATAAGTCCCATAGTGCTCAGAGCAATTTGAACCATTTTTGGTCTGAAAAGTTTTCCTCAGCCACCGTAAGAAAACCGATTGTTTTCAAGCTGGGGGTCGTAGTTATCACCTCCACCGCAGAGGGGGTGAAATGTGGATAAGAGCGGGTGTGGTAACTTTCCCACCGTGAGACGCGTCCACGGGACGTTGGGCAGAGTTGATCTGAAATTTAGTGCCAATGTGACATCATTACCCCCCACCCCCTTCCACCTCACGTGAACTTCTGACCTCCAGCCCTTCTCTCGCATACGTCGACACCTTGCTGTTCGAAGCATGGCCGTGTCCGAGTGTGACGCCGCAGGGCGCCACGCTTTTGCACCGTTAAGCCGTCGGCACACGGACCGTGCATCCGAACGTTGAGCGTTGAGCGTGCCGCGTTTTTGACGCCATAGTGTGGAATAGCACGTTAGGGAATCTTTCCGGACGCGCAGAGCGATATCTGGCATGTCAAATACAATACTGGCCATTAAAATTGCTACACCGCGAAGATGACATGCCACAGACGCGAAAAATAACCGATAGGAAGAAGATGCTGTGTTATGCAAATGATCAGCTTTTCATAGAATTCACACAAGGTTGGCGCCGGTGGTGACACCTACAATGTGCTGACATTAGGAACGTTTCCAACCGTGCCACAGACGCCAAAATTAACCGATAGGAAGAAGATGCTGTGTTATGCAAATGATCAGTTTTTCATAGAATTCACACAAGGTTGGCGCCGGTGGTGGCACCTACAATGTGCTGACATTAGGAACGTTTCCAACCGATTTCTCATACACAAAAATCAGTTGACCGGCGTTGCCTGCAGAAACGTTGTTTTGATGCCTCGTGTAAGGTGGAGAAATGCGTAAAATCACGTTTCCGACTTTGATAAAGGTCAGATTATAGCCTATCGCGATTGCGGTTTACCGTATCGCGACATTGCTGCTCGCGTTGGTCGAGATCCAATGACTGTTAGCAGAATATAGAATCGGTGGGTTCAGGAGGGTAATACGGAACGCCGTGCTGGATCCCAACGGCATCGCATCACTAGGTGTCGAGATGACAGGCATCTTATCCGCATGGCTGTAACGGATCGTGCAGCCACGTCTAGATCCCTGAGTCAACATATGGGGGACGTTTGCAAGACAACAACCATCTCCACGAACAGTTCGACGACGTTTGCAGCAGCATGGACTATTAGCTCGGAGACCATGGCAGTCGTTACCCATGACGCTGCATCACAGACAGGAGCGCCTGCGATCGTCTACTCAAAGACGAACCTGGGTGCACGAATGGCAAAATAGTCATTTTTTCGGATGAATCCAGGTTCCGTTTAAAGCATCATGATGGTCGCAATCGTGTTTGGCGACATCGCGGTGAACGTACATTGGAAGCGTGTATTCGTCATCGCCATGCTGGCGTATCACCAGGCGTGATGGTATGGGGTGCCATTCGTTACACGTCTCGGTCACCTCTTGTTCGCATTGACGGCACTTTGAACAGTGGACGTTGCATTTCAGATGTGTTACCCGCCGCTCTACCCTGCATTCGATCCCTACGAATCGCTACATTTCAGCACGATAATGCACGACCGCTTCTTGCAGGTCCTGTACGAGCCTTTCTGGACACAGAAAATGTTCGACTGCTACCCTGGCCAGCACATTCTCCAGATCTATCATCAATTGAAAACGTCTTGTCAATGGTGGCCAAGCAACTGGCTCGTCACAATACGCCAGTCATTACTCTTCATGAACTGTGGTATCGTCTTGAAGCTGCATGGGCAGCTGTACCTGTACACGCCATCCAAGCTCTGTTTGACTCAATGCCCATGAGTATCAAGGCCGTTATTACGGCCAGAGGTGGTTGTTCTGGTTACTGATTTCTCAGGATCTATGCTCCCAAATAGCATGAAAATATAATCACATGTCAAATCTAGTATAATATATTTGCCCAGTGAATACCCGTTTATCATCCGCATTTCTTCTTGGTGTAGCAATTTTAATGGCCAGTAGTGTATTCTAAGCGTGCGTCTGAGCGTTGACCAATGAGACGGCACAACGCCACTTCCGTCACACGCACGCCGTCTCCCTTCAGTACAGAGTTATGAGGCGCCATATTGGCGTTCATTTCAAGCCTATATGTATATATGCCGTTTCTGAGCACCAGCAAATTGAGAATCACTGGAAAACCCGTTGTTAGTTGTGTGATTCGTTCCAATAAAACAATGACAAACATCATATTCGTGGCAAAAGAGTTATTTAACTTGCGTATTATAAGAGTAGGCTATTTGAAGGCAGCGACACACTAAAGACCCACCCAAAACGCATTGTTCTTGGTACAATTTGTTATAATTAAATTTCAATTAGTAACAGAATTATCTACGATTAACGTTTTCAGTAATGAGTAACATGATATGATGAGGTACATGGAGCATGTTGTTGGTTTAGCGTAATGAGTAGCGTCTCGGTCAGGGATTTTCTCTGCCTCGTGATGACTGGGTGTTGCGTGATGTCCTTAGGTTAGTTAGGTTTGAGTAGTTCTAAGTTCTAGATGACTGATGACCATAGCTGTTAAGTCCCATGAAGCTCAGAGCCATTTGAACCTTTTTAAAAAAAGCCTCCATAGCTCAGCGGTACAGTCGGCTCGCAGCCGTGCTAGCGTGCGGAGCTGCTCCGCGCGCTGTCCGATGCTCCGCTCTCGGCGGTGTTTACTTTCGCGTCGCGGTGTTTGTGTCAATCGAGTCCAGTACTAACGTACACCATGGCGCACTCGTATCGCCGTACAACGATCAAAGTAACGTTTCAGGCCGATCATCCACGACCCAGAGCTTTCGAAGTCGAACAGTTCATACGTGAGAATCTACGTTTGAACCCCAAGGACGTAATCGGCATTCATTTCTTCATCATTGGAAGTGTTGTCTCCATCAAGATGACGACGGAGGAAATTTGCAATGACGTAATTCACCGTCATGCCACCGGACTGAAATTTAAACACTCTGATGGACATATCGGTACTGTGATAGTCGCCCATGCTGGATTCGGTCTCCGGACATTGCGGGTGTTTGAGCTCCCATTCGAGGTGCCTCAGGATGTGGTCATTGCCGCTTTCCAACCATATGGCACCGTCTTGGGTCACGTCGCGGAGAAGTGGCAGACATTTACCCCGTATTAAATGGCGTCCGGCAAATAAAAACTGAGCTGACCAAACATGTCCCATCGTACCTGCTGATTGGCGGTGTGAGGGCCATCGTCATGTATGATGTACAGCCACGAACGTGCGCAGGATGTGGCCAGGAGGGACATGTCCGTTCCGAATGTTTACACCGCCGTTTAATACAGACGCCGTTACGTGAAGAAACCCAGGCTTCGACGGTCACGTCCTTACCCATCATCTACGCCAAGGTTGCACAGGACCTCACCGTACCAATCTCGATTGCACCAGCAGCATCGTCAACGCCACCCGCCACAGCACAACGCGCCGACGACACCAGCACGGCGTCGCCTCCAGTGCTCGCTTCAGGACCGTCCGGGTTGCAGACCGAAACCGATGTTCCTGTTGGAACCATGGACGTCGACCTCGGTGTCGTGCCGACGTCTGCCTTTATCCAGACGGGTTCGGCGTCAGACGACGGGCGACCACATTCTGATTCGGAAGGCCACATCAGAAAACAGCGGTCGCCTCGCAAACACAGGAAACGACGACGAACGCCTTCCGATGACGCCCTTTCTCAGACGGCCCCGCGAGATGTCGACCCGATGTCTAACGGTGATCTCCCACATTGCGGCCAGTCACGAGATGTGGCAGCAACAGGCGCCCCTCCTGTAACGCCTACTCTCCCAGCCAGGGACGTGTCCTCGCCGTTGTCAACGAATGATGACGGCGGTCCCCCTGCCACTCAAGTTGCGGAATCCACAACACCCGTTCCGGCAGTACGTGACCGTCACATGTCCACGTCGTCAGCTTCCTGGGCCGATGACGTTGAAGAAGAAGTGGAACAGACTGCCAGCTGTCTGCACAGGAGTCCACCTCGGCGACTCTGGGGCTGGCCCCCCCGCCAGTAATTATCAGCACTGCGGGACCACCGGTGGGTCTCCACCTGCCGGCTACTTCTACCGCACGTTCTGCAAATACTGAGGATGGCCGTACACAGCAATATCGTATCGCCACGATGAATCTTGCCACCATTCGTGCCCCCCATAAACTGGCCACATTCAGAGACACTATTTACTCTGCGGATGTGGATATAGCACTCTTACAAGAGGTGTTTGTGGCTGAGTTCCTAGTTCCCACCGGATACAACGCCCATGTTTCCCCCGCATCCGACACCGATAGCGGCGTCGCCATCCTGCTACGCGACGGACTCCCCACTGCGCGAGGTATGGCCCTCACACTGTTCGGCGTGCGTATTATTAATATCTACGCTCCGTCCGGCACTGGCCGCCGTCATGACCGACAAACTTTTTTTGCCGAAAGCGTCACACCCCTCTTCACCGGTCCGCAGCACGATTTGGTACTCGGTGGGGATTTTAACTCGACACAAGAGCCCGCGGACCAACTACCGCGACATTCCCCTTGTGCATCTCTCTTAGTGGTCATCGACCGTCTACGACTTGTTGACACATGGAAGAAGCTCCACGGAATTCAACCGGGCTATACATTCTACACCTCTCACTCGTCAAGCCGCATAGATCGCATCTACGTTACCCGCTCCCTTGCTGTTGGCACACGTCATGCGGAAGTCTGGCCCTTGGCCTTTTCAGACCATGATGCGTACCTCTGTAACGTCACCCACGCCCGACAGCAAGTGTGGCATAGTCGTGGTCTGTGGAAACTCAATGTCGCTCACCTGACCTCCTCAGACTGTCGCCGTGTGGTCGAAGCAGCGTGGGCACGCTGCCACCATCGTCAAGAAGCCTATGACTCCACCTTATCATGCTGGCTCTCCTGTGCAAAGCCGACCCTCAGGCAGACTCTGATGAGCTATGGAAAGGAATTAAAGGCGTGGCAAACTAATACCCTGCACTTCTACTATACCATTCTACGTGACTGTATGACGATGCCTTTCTCGCCAGCCCGGCAGTCGATGGTCCATTGCGCGAAGGCGCAGATCTCCTTGATCATGCGGCGTAACTTGGAAGGCACAGTAGTCCGTTCTCGAGCTTCTAATCGAATCCCTCAAGAGCGTCCGTCGATGTACCACCTCCTTCAGGAACGACAACGACGACGACGAGCTCTGATCCAAGTCCTCACTGATGTGAAAGGGCGCCGGCACGACACCCAACAAAGCATCGGTCGTGCTCTCCATGCTCATTTTGCCAGGCTATACGCAGCCGTACCGCATTCTGCAGCACTGATCACAGAAATCGCTCAGCTTACTACGAACGCTCTTCCGGAGGATGCAGTGCATGACCTCCAAGACGACGTAACCACAGATGAAGTGGTAGATGCTGTCAAGGCGGGTTCCGTTAACAGATATCCTGGACCTGACGGTATACCCATCGAATTTAATAAAAGTTTTCACTAATTGTTGGCTTCCACGTGGACAGCAATCGCACAAGAGCTGATGTCACCGATGACAGTGGTCCCGAGCGCCTTTCTAGAAGGCATTATTATCCCCGTACATAAACCGCGCGGGTTATCGAGGGTCCAGGACTATCGACCAATTACTTTGCTCAACAGCGACATGAAAATATTTACACGGCTACTGGCATCGCGACTCAAGAAGGTCGCACGTTACGTCACATCCTGCGACCAGACTTCCCTGGAAGGCGACAGCAACATCGGTACGGCCCTTTGCCGTTACAGAGACATGATAGCATTAGCGCATTATCGGCGTCTCCCTGGCGCCTTGGCTTCACTGGACTTGAGCCAGGCTTTCGACCATGTTGACCATTTCTATTTACGGACAGTTCTTCAGCATATGGGTTTTCCTGGCGGTATTGTCACAGTGGTTATGCGCCTATTGAGTAGTGCAACCTCTAAAATCATGCACAATGGTCGCCTTACACCGTCCGTGGTCATCGCACGATCTGTACGACAAGGCTGCCCTCTTTCCACGATTTTGTATGCTTTCGCCTTGGAACCCCTGCTACAGGGCATGCGCCAACGTTTGGAAGGTATGGCTGTGCACGGCCACCGTTTTTGTTGTATAGCCTACGCAGACGACATAGTACTATATCTGCGCAGTGAAGATGAAGTACGAGCAGCATTGACATGGGTGGCGACTTACGGCGAAGCGTCGGGGATCTGCCTCAACGTGTCAAAATCCAAGGTCCTACTTATTGGTGAGGGCTTGCCGGAAAGATGCGTTGCCCCCCTTAGTGTCGCCGCCACCATACGGTGTCTTGGACTTGATTTCACAGCAGACCCGCGCCCCCCAGTGACTATCAATGGTAGACGCTTGCTACAGACAATCAGAGCAAATCCCGCAGATCACCGGCTACGAGTTCTCGACGCTATCCAACGCGCGCAATAAGTGAACATGTGTCATGCTTCCCGTATACCTCACGTGGCTCAAGTACTACCAGTCCCAAATCTCCTGGCGAGACGACTGTTGATGGCTCTCGGCTCCTTCGTCAGCTCGGGGATGTTACTCAAGGTGCAGTATGAATCCCTTGCACTGCCACGAGATCGTGGCGGGGTGGGACTCATCCACGTGCCGAATCGTGTCAAGGCACTATACGTTAGCTCCCAACTAAAACTTTGGCACCGTTGCCCGCAGAGCCTTACTAGCCTCCTGCTTCACAACTTTGCACCGGCCTCCTTGTCCGCCCCAGTACTGGTATCGACCATTCCAACCCCCTTTTATTACATCCAACGATTTTTCCCGGAGTTCAGTTATGTCTACCGGTCCTTACCACTTCCACGTTTGTACCTCACGAAAACAGTCTCCGAATTGTTACAACAGTGCCGCCCGTCCAACCCCATCGAACGTCAGTATCCACAGTACGTGTGGCGACACATATGGAAGGCGATCCATGCGCGTTTGCTTGAATCAGACGTTCAATCAGCGTGGCACATCACCGTGAATGGCAAACAAGTTAACCGAGATCGTCTGCACCGCATTCATCTCGCCGGTTCATCCCTCTGCACCCACTATGGAGTGGATGACACGGATGTCCACCGGTTCCACTGTGGCACAGCGTTCGACGTCTGGACACTTGCGCGGCGAATTTTGGCGTTTCTTACTCGCCAGACACCGACTCAGATCGACGTCACATGCTTTTGTACCCCGACAAGACTTTCTACCCCTCCGCCAAAACTCACTCTGCGAATTGGATCTGTGGCCACACGATCCGCTATCTTTTTACTTCTGGCGACAAGTCTACGCTAGGATATTGGACTTCTCTCAACGAACGACACTGCGTCCTGATAAGCAACCCACGCTATAAACAATATTTTTCCAATTTCATACTGAGCACTTTCGATGACCCACCTAGTAGCTGGAACGTCCAAGCCCTGAGAAGCTGAAAACTGTATAAACCGAGCCGAACTAAATAGATCTGCTACCCAGAACCCACGCCTACGCCATGCGAAGACACGTTTGGACGAGCTGGCACGGTGTAGGCGGAGGCACTTCAGGAGTTCCTGAAAGAACTAGACTTTAACTACAAATCGCACTACGACTTTACGTATTTAAAAAGAAAAGCTCTTCCATATTTATTCCTCATAATTTGTTCTTAAAAAAATTTGAGTTTGGCTTTGAAAAAAAAAATTGTAACAAAAGATTGCTTCTTCGCCAACAAGACGAAGCAAAAAAAACCGGTTAGAGCACTGGTCTTGTAAACCAGAGGTCGGGAGTTCAATTCTCCCTGGGGGCTAACATTTTCATGCCGGTACGGTAGCTCAGCGTGTTCGGTCAGAGGGTTAACTGCCTTCTGTAATAAAAAAAAACTGAGTGACTGGATCAATAATGAACTTCAACGGCCGTCAGGGGGCGTCCGCCACGAACAATTACAACGAACAAAATGAGATTTTTTAAAAAAATTGCGTCTCTGGCTGTTAATGAGTTTTTGTTGAGACGGTGGTTCGCGTTTTAACACTTTCAAAATTTTTTCCTAACATTCGCGTTTTTATTAGGTTCTGATACTTTATTATTAGTTTAATATAAGTATATGCTATTATATTTGATGTTATGTAAATATAAGTTCACCTTTTTTTGAGGGGTGACTTTGTTCCATTGGCTTAATCTAAAGGCCAGCTTGCGCTACTTTTATAAAGATATTTTGCTCCTTTTTCTTTTACGCTTCGTAATTCACATGTTGGTAGGAACAGTGATCAAGTAAGACTGACCTTGGGGTTTTACTAAAATCTGGGAATGATTAAAGAATATTTATCTTATGCGGAGAAGTATTCAAAATTTGTACCGCACTGTTTGTAATGGAAATTTTATAAGCTTGTGTTCGTATTGATTGGACATGGTACTATCTCTTTCGTGGACGACGGAGGAAATGTGCGTTTTAATACAGCTAACGTGGTAATTTTCCGCGCCCGTTGAGTAAACAGTGTGATTTACGAACTAGAAACATCCCTCAAACTGCCGCTGGAGTGCGTTGCGATCGCGTTTACTACGTTGGGGCCCACATACCGTATGCGCAAGTAGCATCGTTCTTGAACGTTCAGCAGCACGTTGAACTTGGCACGTTCAACGTTAATGTTTGAGAGCACCGTCCGTGTGCCGACGGCCTTACAGACGAAGGCTATACACACCTTTGAGCTAAATTTCAAACTTCTACGTCGCCATGCAGATAACTGCTGGTTTTCGAAAAAGTGATCAGTTATGTACATAGTTCCGTTAGTCAGCGCGTACACAACTTTCCCACTAGAGCGCGCCCCGCTAAGCACCACAGCGCAGGCGCAGCGCTCGTCCGTCTCCGCACTACGAGATGGTGCTGCCTTAGAGACGGACCAAATTCTGCTTCCGCCGATCTGCATATTAATATGTAACGCAGCCAGTGAGATTGCTGCTAACGTAGAACCTTTTCTCCTCTCAGATCGCACTCGCGCAATGATACATGAACGCGTGTGGTATTATAATGAGTGTACAGACCTCCGATTAGTCAGTCTGCATTAGTCTGCATTTGTCTGCACCAATCTGTACCAGTCTATAGTCAAGTTTCAGTCTGCACCTAATAAGATTACCATATTCCTGTACACAGCCATGAAGATAAATGAACAGACACTTTGTCAAGTATCAGAGATACGTGAGAATAAGACTAACGTCCCAAGCCCAAAGGAATTTTAGATTGTCAATTGTAAACAGCAACCAGAATCAAGTTACGTAATGTCTATGCTTATTATTATTTTAATAAATGTGTGTGAAGATTAAGCAAGTTCTGTTTAAAGTTGGTCATCGTTAATCTGCTACTCTAAGCATGCAAGTGCCATTTATATCGTCTGAACTACCGGCAGAAGATAAACACGCCACGATAAGACCACGAGAGCAATTGCTGACCCTCGCCTACTTCGTTAGACCGAAAAGTCAAATAATGCGTTGGTGTGTCTACCGAAGGTCTTACAGTACATACACCACACGATCCTTTCATTGCGTCACACAGTGTAGGTTTCGACAGTAAAAAGAACTGATGACGTTTGTAGTCACAGTCAGATTTATTACTATTCCAGTTTTATCAAACGAACACGCTGGAAACTTTAACCCTTTATTTGGCAGTGTTGCTCTCAAGCAACATCAAATTTATGCTGGCCTTATGGGACAACAAACACTTCCCAGTGCCTTTTACTGGCACTGTTGCCTCCAGGCAATGTTCCTTTACACACTGCGAATGCCAGTTGTTGTAATAGTTCAAGGTTTTCCACACGAGATGGCAGTTAGTGCAGTGGTGTTACAGAGATCTCCTCGTGTGAGCAACAGGGGTGTCTTATTTTGGTTCTCAAAGAGTGGATTTCAATAAATTGGTAGTAATCTTAGCAGATTTTCTTCAAGAAATACCCAGAGGTGAGTTTACAGCAGAAATACTTCAATTTGATATTGTTTTGAATTACCTGAATAGTACAAAACTTTTATGTTGCCTGTGAGCAACATTGCCCATAGTTGGGACATGTACCATTAGTATATTACATATGCTTACTATGCTTACTGCGGATATTCAAAACAATAAAATCGTGACATTTGCAAGCTCATTTTGTGCTGTCCAAGCACTCTCAACAGTAAGATGATGGGACAGCAATGAAAAAAGAAGAATTGATGTGCCCTGTCCCAGTATTGTACGTCAGTTCAACAATAGTATGGGAGGAGTTGATCTTGCTGGTATGCTGAAAGAGCTCTACAGAGTACCAATGAAAACTAGGTGTTGGTACATGAGATTGTTTGGATTTATGCTAGATCTGAGTGTTGTAAATGCCTGGCTGGTATTTCGAAGAGAATCTCTGGACGAGAAGACCTCAGTGAAGTCATTCAGGGTAGATATTGCTAATGGTTTGATGTTTTCAGGGAAAAGGAAAGTAGGAAGGCCATCAATAGACATAACACCACCACAAAAGAAGAAGAGGAAGCCAACAGCTCTGACTGTTACACAAGATGTTCGATTTGATAATATGGAATATTGGTCTGTATACGGTCCCAAAGGTCATTGTCGTTATTGTCCATCTGGATTTTCTACAGTCATGTGTTCAAAATGCAATGTAGTATTGTGCTTCGTTCCAAAGCGGAACTGTTTCCAAAAAGTCCATTGTAAGAAGAACTGGAAGGGAAAATGAAACAGTTCTGTTACACAGCAGGAATGTATAAATGTGTTTATAAATTAAATTATTCATGTACAGGAAACCTTTTGTTTGCGGTAATTGGCTAACACTTTTTTTCCGTAAGATGTATAAATGTGGTCTACTGCTGGCAATGTTGCTTGTCAGCAACCTTTCATAATTTTAATAATTTTTGTCAAAAATTTCTAAAACTGACTGAATTGTTTTTCTTTGAACATAATAAATAAATATAAGCACTGAAAATTTTTTGTTTTTATTTTCACCATTTGCCAAATAAAGGGTTAAACGCAACAGACTGTGCCAGCAGTCGAGCAAGCGTTTCACGTGGAAACTTAGTTGAACATACACTCCTGGAAATGGAAAAAAGAACACATTGACACCGGTGTGTCAGACCCACCATACTTGCTCCGGACACTGCGAGAGGGCTGTACAAGCAATGATCACACGCACGGCACAGCGGACACACCAGGAACCGCGGTGTTGGCCGTCGAATGGCGCTAGCTGCGCAGCATTTGTGCACCGCCGCCGTCAGTGTCAGCCAGTTTGCCGTGGTATACGGAGCTCCATCGCAGTCTTTAACACTGGTAGCATGCCGCGACTGTGTGGACGTGAACCGTATGTGCAGTTGACGGACTTTGAGCGAGGGCGTATAGTGGGCATGCGGGAGGCCGGGTGGACGTACCGCCGAATTGCTCAACACGTGGGGCGTGAGGTCTCCACAGTACATCGATGTTGTCGCCAGTGGTCGGCGGAAGGTGCACGTGCCCGTCGACCTGGGACCGGACCGCAGCGACGCACGGATGCACGCCAAGACCGTAGGATCCTACGCAGTGCCGTAGGGGACCGCACCGCCACTTCCCAGCAAATTAGGGACACTGTTGCTCCTGGGGTATCGGCGAGGACCATTCGCAAGCGTCTCCATGAAGCTGGGCTACGGTCCCGCACACCGTTAGGCCGTCTTCCGCTCACGCCCCAACATCGTGCAGCCCGCCTCCAGTGGTGTCGCGACAGGCGTGAATGGAGGGACGAATGGAGACGTGTCGTCTTCAGCGATGAGAGTCGCTTCTGCCTTGGTGCCAATGATGGTCGTATGCGTGTTTGGCGCCGTGCAGGTGAGTGCCACAATCAGGACTGCATACGACCGAGGCACTCAGGGCCAACACCCGGCATCATGGTGTGGGGAGCGATCTCCTACACTGGCCGTACACCTCTAGTGATCGTCGAGGGGACACTGAATAGTACACGGTACATCCAAACCGTCATCGAACCCATCGTTCTACCATTCCTAGACCGGCAAGGGAACTTGCTGTTCCAACAGGACAATGCACGTCTGCATGTATCCCGTGCCACCCAACGTGCTCTAGAAGGTGTAAGTCAACTACCCTGGCCAGCAAGATCTACGGATCTGTCCCCCATTGAGCATGTTTGGGACTGGATGAAGCGTCGTCTCACGCGGTCTGCACGTCCAGCACGAACGCTGGTCCAACTGAGGCGCCAGGTGGAAATGGCATGGCAAGCCGTTCCACAGGACTACATCCAGCATCTCTACGATCGTCTCCATGGGAGAATAGCAGCCTGCATTGCTGCGAAAGGTGGATATACATTGTACTAGTGCCGACATTGTGCATGCTCTGTTGCCTGTGTCTATGTGCCTGTGGTTGTGTCAGTGTGATCATGTGATCTATCTGACCCCAGGAATGTGTCAATAAAGTTTCCCCTTCCTGGGACAATGAATTCACGGTGTTCTTATTTCAATTTCCAGGCGTGTATTTGCAACGCCAGTCAACCGGCCTGCGTTAACTGGTCGGACATCGCTGGTATCCGGCCCGCCAAGTATTTGAGGTGGTACCTATACTGCCAACAATTGAGTTTCGAAGCCTATCGTGACTAATACACCTCGATATTGTCGGAGCTCCATCTTTACAAAGCGTAAGGCCATGGTTAAACTTGTGGCTATCCAAACAATACACATTGGTTTGTTGCTTGATTCCACCACGAAATATTGACATACCCACTGCTCTTTAACAATTCTACATTCACTGTCAACCTTTCGTTTCTTTTCCATATTTGTACAGAGCTTCACAAAAGATTGTAATTTGGAAACAAAATTGTGATATTTAATACTAATAAAACTAGGGAGTAGTCTTCCTAAACAAAATGCAATGAATTTATTTTAAGGTACTTTAATTACTAAATTAAATACTCACAATTACACTGTAGTTACACTAAAAAATACAGTGAAAAAATACTCAAGTTGTGCTATACGTATTTCGATTTTCAGAATTTTCTTGTCTCTTCGAATTCAAACTTTGAATTGTCCCACACTTCGTCGCCTTACCTACTAGTACAGCGCATAAAACACTAAAAGAACTCGTGAGACACTCGCAACATAGACACAATCACGCAACAGAACTATCAAATATATGCTCTGGCTCTGCTACTCGCTACGAGACTACATAACTAAACTTATTGTTGCGCCGCTTGAACTAACAATGGGTTGATATACACTACCTCTGTTACATCTTGCAGTAATAGTGTTGCTAACAATGATTTTGAGATTTCGTTAACTTTGCAGGACGCTTTCGTGAAGAATGTGCAGTGACATACTATTTTGTTGGTGAAATTCGCCAGAATAAAATACGCCAGAATTTCGGTCACGTACGTCCACCAATCAAAATTATGTAATTAAATAAAAATCGCAATTCGTTTTACTGCTAGGAATGCCCACAGCCTTAGATTTTTGCGGTTTCATCTTTCCTTAAGCCTTAAATTACTGTGATCATGGAGTGCTAGGGTGCTTTAATCCCACTAGGTAGTTCTTGGCCCTTATGACTTCGTGGAGGAGACAATGTGGCCCGCGGACTAAAACGTTTGGAGACCCCTGGTCTATATTAGTCGCTCCTAGTTCGGTTAATTCGCTGAGGAAGACGTGTGCGCACCCTGTACTGTTGTATGTCAGCGACGCTACACACAGTTTCTCCCACTTGACATAATGGCGGAAATGTCAAAGCGAGCCCCGAAGTTACGCATCTGTGCATACAGCTCGGTGGCTGCGGCGGGGGCCGTGAGCAGAGCGCACGCTGCCGGCCGCACCGCGTTTGTTGGACGGCCCGGCGGCGGCAGCGCCCTCTGGCTGCCGGCCTCGGCGAGCAGATTAATTACGCGCCGGCGCGCACTCCAAACAGGCGGAATTCGCAGGTGGCAAACAGCGGGCGCCGCCCTGTTCCGCCGTGTCCCGCTCTGTCTCCTCTGTCGCCGCTTCTGCGCTCCTGTGATCTGGCGGCGAGAAGCCACGGGCCGATGGTTGCGCGACATCGCGGCTTGTAATTGCGAACTGCGCGCCAGGCATTCGCTAATTGGACGCCGACTGCCGGACCGGATGCGGAGGTGTGTGTGTGTGTGTGTGTGTGTGTGTGTGTGTGTGTTTGTGTGGTCCTTGTAACAGCCAGCGTGAGACCTCCGGTGGAAATTAGACGCACGGCTCCGGCCGCTGGTTTAAAGTTGTACCGGCGCTTGACAATAAACTGTGGGTCCTAGTCTATAGCAATGCAGGCAACACCGGGAGCGTTTTCGGGTGACAGTTACACAAAGGGGAAGTTTGCTTATTACCTGTTATGTGTTCGTCATGTTCTACGTGTGTCTAGTTGGTCAAGTTTTTACTGCTGAGATGTAAGCTCGCTGTTGCTTGCTAGCAGAAAAGAAACGACCGTTGGGGATCAGATACTGCAGGCAGGAAGAGCGTTGTTCCCTGCAACACTTTCTCAGCTCCACCTGTAGTCAGTCCTGAAAGAAAGGTATACTTTACTTTTATTGTGTTGGCAGAAGAGCCAACACCGTATTACTAGTGGAGGCCGAAATGCACACGTTTTAGCTCACGCAGGTTGGCGTGAGGAGGGAAGAACTATACTGACGTGAGGTCTGGAACATGACAAGGAATTAGAATTCAGAAAGCGGACGTAATTAGTTTGATACTTAACTTTAATCCATTAATGATGAACGTCGCTCTTGACGGTACATGATTCACAATATTATCTGTTCAGAATACATTCTAGTTACTGAATATGGCGCCTTGCTAGGTCGTAGCAAATGACGTAGCTGAAGGCTATGCTAAACTGTCGTCTCTGCAAATGAGAGCGAATGTAGACAGTGAACCATGGCTAGCAAAGTCGGCTGTACAACTGGGGCGAGTGCTAGGGAGTCTCTCTAGACTAGACCTGCCGTATGGCGGCGCTCGATCTGCAGTCACTGATAGTGGCGACACGCGGGTCCGACGTATACTACCGGACCGCGGCTGATTTAAAGGCTACCATCTAGCAAGTGTCGTCTCTGGCGGTGACACCACAATTTTCTTACCCCATTTTCACCTTTAAAGCAGACTTTTTCAGAAATTACAAACATTATTCCGGCAAAAAAGATTTTTTCGAACGTTAAAAAATATTACTAGGTACAAGATGATCATGTACCTAGGAACAAATGCTCTACTGAAATTTAAGTGTTACTGTCGAGGAAATTTTGTTACTGTTGCACTAAATAGTTTTTCTGTTATACAAAAATAAAAATAAAATGTTTTGCGTCACCTCGGTTCCGAGAGTTCCGCAACCTGTACAGAAAATTGGAATAGAGATCAACATAAACATAATTTCCGTCCTTTTTATTGCTCATGAAAACCACACATTCCATGTTGTACCACCATACCGTGAGACCCTCAGGCCTGGTGGTCCAGATTGCTGTACACGCCGGTCCTCCAATACCAAGTAGCAAGTCCTCTTGCACTGATGCATCCCTGTACTCGTCGTGGCATACTATCCACAAGTTTATCAAGGCACTGTTGGTCCAGATTGTATCACTCCTCAACGCCGACTCGGCGTAGACCCCTCAGTGTGGTTTGTGGCTCACGTCGTCCGTAAACAGTCCTTTTCAATCTATCCCAGGCATGTTCGATAGGGTTCATGTCTGGAGAACTTGCTGGCCGCTCTAATCGAGCGATGTCGTTATCCTGAAGGAAGTCATTCACAAGATGTGCACGATGGGGGTGAGAATTGTCGCCCTTGAAGTCCAATACCACGCCAATATGCTGTCGATATGGTTGCACTATCGGACGGAGGACGGCATTCACGTATCGTACAGCCGTTACGGCGCCTTCCATGACCACAAGTGGCGTACATCGGCCTGACGTAGTGCCACCCCAAAACAGCAGGGAACCTCCACCTTGGTGCACTCGCTGGACAGTGTCTCTCAGGCGTTCAAAACAGCAGGGAACCTCCACCTTGCTGCACTCGCTGGACAGTGTCTCTCAGGCGCTCAGCCTGACCGGGTTGCCTCCAAAGACGTCTCCGACGATTGTCTGGTTAAAGGCATATGCGACACTCATCGGTGAAGGGAACGTGGTGGCAATCCTAAGCGGTCGATTCGGCATGTTGTTGGGTCCATCTGTACCACGCTGCATGGTATCATGGTGGCAAAGACGGACCTCGCCATTGACTTCGCGAGTGAAGTTGCGCATCCTGCAGCCTATTGCGCTCAGTTTGAGTTGTAACACGACGTCATGTGGGTGTACGAAAAGCATTATTCGCCGTGGTGGCGTTGCTGTCAGTTTCCTCCGAGCCATAATCCGTAGGTAGCGGTCATCCACTGCAGTAGTAGCCCTGTGGCGGCCTGAGCGAAGCATGTCATCTACAGTTCCTGTCTCTCTGTATCTCCTCCATGTCCGAACAACATCGCTATGGTTCAATCCTAGACGCCTGGACACGTTGAGAGCCCTTTCTGAGAGACCTATCTGGCACAAAGTAACAATACGGACGCGATCGAAGCGCGGTATTGACCGTCTAGGCATGGTTGAAGTACTGGAAACACGAGCCGTGTACCTCCTTCCTGGTGGAATGACTGGAACTGATCGGCTGTTGGACCCCCTCCGCCTAAAAGGCGCTGCTCATGCATGGTTGTTTACATCTTTCTGCGGGTTTGGTGACATATCTGTGACACAATATCCACAGTCAACGTCTATCTTCAGGTCTGGGAACCAGGGTGATGCAAAACAGTTTTTTATGCGTGTATTATTACTCTATTACATCCTCATAGTACATGAAATCACAATCAGCAGAAGTATTATCAAAAACCAATTACAAGTTAAATATATTTTTTTAAAAAATTGGCCACATCCCAGTAGAAGTCACGCACTGACGGTTGCTAACCAACTGAATTATGCATACAGGCAGACAACGAGAACTGTGAATCTCGATGATTTTTGTCTGACATTGATACTGGCAGGGTATCGGTCCCATGGATTACAAAACTTTCGAGTGTATTTTAATTTCAACTGTGACGGCAAATAACAAATCACAAAGTATAGTTATCTTTGGTTTGATACAATTAAGAATTAAAATTTTTATGTTTTTTTTTTCTTTGATTGTATTTTGAAACATTGCTTCTTCCCAGTTTTCATGATTCTACGTCAACGGGGAGTAACCTATAAGTTCTAATGAGTGAGAGATGTCGAGTATCAAAATTTGTGATGTAAATGACTTTTTTTTTATTGCATGGACTTAGGAGATTAACATTTTTACATTTTTACACCACTAAAGGACCATAGACATCGGTACGTGACATAACTTTTATTTTGGTACATTTATCCGTTCCTAAGAAAAAGTAGGCTTAATAGACGACGGACAGACAGGGAGACAGATAGATAACATATGATATTTTTTTGTGATATGCTTACAGATTCATAATTTTAGGAGTTTTTTCCTTTACTTGTGCAATGGAACCATGCTTCTTACCAAATTTCGTGATTCTAGACCAACGGGAAATACTCTATAGGTTTCGATGAGTGAGTATCAAAAAATGTGACATAAACGACCGTATCTTTGGACTGCATGGACTTAGAAGCTAAAATTTATTATACCGCCAAGGGACCACAGGTCTTAGTTATGTGACATAAATTTCAATTTAATACGTGTAGCCATTCCTGAGAAAAGGGATCTTAACAGACTAACGGACAGACGAACAGTCTGATAACAAATAAAAAAATATTTTTCTTGTAAAATAATTATAAAGTCATACTTTTCGGATTTTTAACTGTGAAACTTTGCTTCTTGTCAAATTTCGTAATTCTAGGTCAACAGGAAGTACACTACAGGTTTTGCTTCGCGAGTTTGCGACTTTCTAACAATGTGACATAAATGGCCGCGTCTTTTGATTTCACTGATTTAGATGATTCAATTTTGTATACCACCAGGGTTCTTTAAACTTTAATTCGTGACATAAATTTAAACTTGATACGTCCACTAGTTCCTGAGAAAGAGGGTTTTTAACAGTCGGACAGACGGACGACATACAAACATATGGACAACAAAGTGATCCAGTAATCGCTTCGCTTTTAACGACTGAGGTACGGTACCCTAAATAGAAGAGATTCAAAACTAATACACGTTTCCATTTACAAGACAGAGAAAATCGAGGAAGACAAAGAAACTCATTTCACTTCTAGATATCAAATGTTCCATGGACCATGGTAGAATACACTCTTTCCTTTCAGGGTATAATATGGTGCATGACCGACGAAGTATGGCTTAACCATCTATAAATTATATAACTAGTTTTAAAAATTACATGATTTCGCTCGTTATGAAATTTTGTAACTGAAGAAATAAAAATATTCTCTGACTGGCATTAATACATTATCCAGGACTCGCGGGATAAAAAATATTTACGAATGCTCCACAAAACACAACCTGATGTCGCACAACACCTAAAACAGAAGAAAGTAGCGGAAACTGCTTATGAATGTCGCTAGTGCACTTCACCTCACACGATTCTAAAACCCGTCGCTAAACTGAAACACAGATCAGGTAGCATCATACGTCCTCAGGTACAATTGAAACGTCCCCTTAGAAAAATTATATAAGACTGTGCTTAAATTGACACACAATATTTTTGATGCAACGCAATCTGACTTTTAATAATCCCTATAAAAGAATGGCCCTGACTAACATTAACCTATACCTTTCACAAAGCACTTACCTCACAAAAATCTTCGTTACTCGAAATACTGCAATACAGCGAATGCCACTACTGCAAGCTAAATAAAAGATTCAAACTACTGAAGGCAGTAACTACTGATAGGCATAGTTAGCAAATGAAAGATTTTAATAGAGAACAAACAATGTATTTACCTTAATAGTCATTAGAAGTCACAATATATATAGCAGTTCATGACATCCAGTCTTACAAATTTCAAAACTCCTCCATTTCTCTCCCCACATCCACCACTGCTGGCGGCTCACCTCCAACTTCGCAACGCTACGCGCCATTAACATCCAGTTGCCCAACACTACAATGGCCAACAACAATGCAAACCAGCAACAGACTGCACACAACACAGCCAGTGATTTTCAGAGCGCTACGTGGCGTTACCAATATAAAAACCTAAACAGCCTACTTACACAATATCCTCTAGGTACAACACTCTCCCCTACATTATGTGTTTAAACTTTTTTGACTCTATCTATATATTCAGCGGTATATGGGTCATCAGCAACAACGTATTATTTACCGTTGATACTTCGTATTAAATTGCGCACTACAAAGGATATACCCGTGGTCGAACTTAGAACTAATTAAACCTAACTAACCTAAGGAAATCACACACATCCATGCCCGAGGCAGGATTCGAACCTGCGACCGTAGCGGTCACGCGGTTCCAGACTGAAGCGCTTAGAACCGCACGGCCACACCGGCCGGCTGCAAAGAAAGACTAATAATTGTTTTAAAATACGGAGATAAGTCTGTTCTGCTCCCCAATTTATTTATCTCTATAATTCTATATTTATTTACAACCCATGTCTGAATTTTTATTAATATAAGAACTACAAAGATGCAATCGCTGACTAAACAATACTATATAACAGACAATTAAAAGAAGTAGTGTTCTTGAAGGTTAGAAGCTTTGTTTGAACATTCCAGTTCTTTAGTGGACATGCTTCTGTTAGAGGTGGTATGCTATTGCCTTCGTCCTATCTCTCAACTGACTTATCCAGAAGAGTACTTGCAGTTACGTTGATTCTGAACCACGCTACGGCTCGGTATTTTTCACATTAACAAACAATATCAGAGGTGAATTAAACCAAAAATTGCAGATAAAAGTTCTAGAACAGGTGAGGGATCTAATGAGAGGCCATTGAATCCGTAGTACGGCAACTTAACTCTCATGCCCCGAGTTATACAACAGACAATTAAGTGGTTCAAATGGCTCTAAGCACTATGGGACTTAACAACTGAGGTCATCAGTCCCCTAGACTTAGAACTACTTCAACCTAACCAACCTAAGGAAATCAAACACATCCATGCCCGAAGCAGGATTCGAACCTGCGACCGTAACAGCAGCGCGGTTCCGGACTGAAGCGCCTAGAACCGCTCGGCCACAGAAGCCGGCCAGCCAATTACGACCAGAAAATTTGCAAGAGTCGTAAATGAGATATTATTTACAAAAACTGGATAATTTGTTTGGAACAATACACTGAAGAGCCAGAGAAACTAGTACACGTGAATAATATCGTGTAGGGCCCCGCAAGCACGCAGAAGTGCCTCAAGTTGACGTGGCATGGACTCGATTAATGTCTGAAGTAGTGCTGGAGAGAACTGACACCATGAATTCTGCAGAGCTGTCCATAAATCCGTAAGAGCACGACGGGTTGGAGATCTCTTCTGAATAGCACGTTGCACGGCATTCCAGATGTGCTCAATAATGTTCACGTCTGGGGAGTTTGGCGAACAGAGGAAGTGTTTAAACTCACAAGAGTGTTCCTGGAGCCACTCATTAGCAAATCTGAACGTTGGGGGTGTCGCATTGTTCTGCTGGAACTGCCCAAGGCTGTCGGAATGCGCAATGGATATGAAAAGATGCAGCTGATTAGATAGCATGTTTACGTACGTGTCATTTGTCAGAGTCTATCAAGACGTGTCAGGTGTCCCATACCACTCCAACTGCACACGCCCCACACCATTACAGAACCTCCACCAGCTTGAACAGTCCCTTGCTGACATGAAGAGTCCTCGGATTCATGAGGTTGTCTCCATACCCGTACACGTCCATCCGCTCGATACAATCTGAAACGAGACTCGTCCGACCAGGCAAGATGTTTCCAGTCATCAACAATCCAGAGTCGGTGTTTAGGGGCACAGGCGAGTCGCAAAGCCTTGTGTCGTGCAGTCATCAAGGGCACACGAGTGGGCCTTCGGCTCCGAAAGCCCATATCGATGGTGTTTCTTTGAACGGTTCACATGCTAATACCTGTCGATGCGCACGCATCGCAATCTGCAGTAAGTTGCGGAACGGCTGCAATTCTGTCACGTTCAAAGATTCTGTTCAGTCGTCGTTGATCGCTTGCTAGGAGCTTCTTCCGGCCGCAGCGATGTTGATATCAGATTTCTGATACTCACGGTACACTCGTGAACTGATCGTACGTGAAAATCCCCACTTCATCGCTACCTCGGAGATTCTGTGTCCCATTGCTCGTGCGCCGTCTATAACATCAGGTTCAAACTCACTTAAATCTTGTTAACGGGCAATTGTAGCAGCTGTAACCGATGTAAAAACTACGCCACTTATTGTCTCATATAGGGTTTACCGACCGCAGCGCTGTATTCTGCCTGTTTATATATCCCTGTATTTGCATATGGATATCTATACCAGTTTTTTGGCGCTCCAGTGTATAAGTCACTGCAAAGACCTGGATGAACATATAACTATAGCTTCTAAGACAGGTATGTTGCAGTGCAGTTACATCAAAATACTGTAGCACAACCGCGTGTTGTCCTTGTCGAGTATCAGTGTGCTGTAGCGTTCTGCTGTGATCTGATCTCACGGGATACACTATACTCGGTTATTACAAATAGCTGAAGCGAAGTTTTCCATACATCAAACTCATTATTTTACATAATACTGCAGGACTTTGTAATTGTACAGGGAAACTCAGAAAATTTTGGTTATAGTCGCTCAGTGTTTTCCCCGTGGCTGTTGCCACAGATAGCTGGTATGTAATCAAGTTTCCTAATATTAATCTTAATCATAATTTTTATCCATATATCCATACAGATTATAAAAATTTATGTATATATTTACGTGTGCATTAAACCACTGGCCCGATTTCTTGGTACACCTATCATTTGCTGTCTGGAAAGAATCACCGTGGAGGTAGTAACCCCCCCCCCCCCCCCCCCACCTATCAAAGGGGTGGAGAGAGAGTGTAGCTTATGACGCTGGAATACCCATCCCTTAGTCATCCAGCATTTGAGAATGAGAGCACTCAGAGAACTGCAACAAATTTGGACATAATTTCAAACCTTTACGAAACTTTTTTTCGTTGACGACCCCCGCAAAATGATGAAAGAAAAAACGGTTATCATTTACTACATTTTCGGTGATCTTGAAGTAAATCTGCCACATGAAGCATGGCACTTTAAATTATTACTTCTTTACTACTAACTGTGTTCACGACAGATATTGCACATAGTATTCACTTATACCACTGAAATTACCAGCAAAATAACACCATTGCGCGACACTTAGTTTATGAGATACGAAGTCAAATACTGAGACGTCAGAAAAAACGGCCGCATCATGCATAACGCTTTATTTCTCGAACAGTCCACCGGTATACTGCCCGTTCATAGTGTCCAGCTGTCCCGTTGGACGCTATGAACCGGCACTATACCCGTGGACTGTTCGAGCAACAAATACGCCGGGAGAAACTGAAGAATCATAACGCTTTATTTCTTCTTTACTTCTGTCTCTATTCGCAACACATTTCGTAGACGATATTCACATATGGCGCTGAACGTATCTAGATAAATGTATCAGTGTATGACATATACACTCCTGGAAATTGAAATAAGAACACCGTGAATTCATTGTCCCAGGAAGGGGAAACTTTATTGACACATTCCTGGGGTCAGATAGATCACATGATCACACTGACAGAACCACAGGCACATAGACACAGGCAACAGAGCATGCACAATGTCGGCACTAGTACAGTGTATATCCACCTTTCGCAGCAATGCAGGCTGCTATTCTCCCATGGAGACGATCGTAGAGATGCTGGATGTAGTCCTGTGGAACGGCTTGCCATGCCATTTCCACCTGGCGCCTCAGTTGGACCAGCGTTCGTGCTGGACGTGCAGACCGCGTGAGACGACGCTTCAACCAGTCCCAAACATGCTCAATGGGGGACAGATCCGGAGATCTTGCTGGCCAGGGTAGTTGACTTACACCTTCTAGAGCACGTTGGGTGGCACGGGATACATGCGGACGTGCATTGTCCTGTTGGAACAGCAAGTTCCCTTGCCGGTCTAGGAATGGTAGAACGATGGGTTCGATGACGGTTTGGATGTACCGTGCACTATTCAGTGTCCCCTCCACGATCACCAGAGGTGTACGGCCAGTGTAGGAGATCGTTCCCCACACCATGATGCCGGGTGTTGGCCCTGTGTGCCTCGGTCGTATGCAGTCCTGATTGTGGCGCTCACCTGCACAGCGCCAAACACGCATACGACCATCATTGGCACCAAGGCAGAAGCGACTCTCGTCGCTAAAGACGACACGTCTCCATTCGTCCCTCCATTCACGCCTGTCGCGACACCACTGGAGGCGGGCTGCACGATGTTGGGGCGTGAGCGGAAGACGGCCTAACAGTGTGCCGGACCGTAGCCCAGCTTCATGGAGACGGTTGCGAATGGTCCTCGCCGATACCCCAGGAACAACAGTGTCCCTAATTTGCTGGGAAGTTGCGGTGCGGTCCCCTACGGCACTGCGTAGGATCCTACGGTCTTGGCGTGCATCCGTGCGTCGCTGCGGTCCGGTCCCAGGTCGACGGGCACGTGCACCTTCCGCCGACCACTGGCGACAACATCGATGTACTGTGGAGACCTCACGCCCCACGTGTTGAGCAATTCGGCGGTATGTCCACCCGGCCTCCCGCATGCCCACTATACGCCCTCGCTCAAAGTCCGTCAACTGCACATACGGTTCACGTGCACGCTGTCGCGGCATGCTACCAGTGTTAAAGACTGCGATGGAGTTCCGTATTCCACGGCAAACTGGCTGACACTGACGGTGGCGGTGCACAAATGCTGCGCAGCTAGCGCCATTCGACGCCCAACACCGCGGTTCCTGGTGTTTCCGCTGTGCCGTGCGTGTGATCATTGCTTGTACAGCCCTATCGCAGTGTCCGGAGCAAGTATGGTGGGTCTGACACACCGGTGTCAATGTGTTCTTTTTTCCATTTCCAGGAGTGTAGTTCATAAACTTTGAGATTCGTGTGAATCTGCCGCATCATACATGATATTTTAATTTATTGTATTTTTGCTACTAATTCTGTTCACAACATATATCTGCAAAACTATGTAATTGTACAGCACATAGTTCAGAAGATACGTTGTCATTGACATTGAGTGCGTAAAAACGAAGCTGAGGGCGAAATTCGCTAGACATGCTACTGAAATAGGGGTACAGTAAGCATCAAATACGGGGAATATGTGTGAAATACATTTGACAAGTGCGGATGAGGGCGAAGCCACAGGTAAAAACGGCATCCTGGACACCTGGAACGATTTCAATCGAATTTGGTACACATACTGGTTACAGCCTGGAAAGTAATACTGTAGGGGGAAGAATCGCCAGCCTCCTATAGAAGTGAGTTTGATGACGTGGAGACAAAACAGATGGGGAGGGGGTGGACAGACAGCGAGGGAGGAGGAGGAGATAGGCTCAGATAGGAGGAAGAGGAGAAGATAGACGGAGTGGTAAATGGACAGAGAGAGGGAATATGGGGAAATGGGCAGAGAAAAAGAAGAGGTGGAGGTGGACGGTGACGGGTGGAGGAATAGATAGAGAGAGATATTGGGGAGGAAGAGATGAATTTGCAGAGAGGAAGGTCGAAATGGGCGAGAAAGGTAAGAGATGGACAGAGAGAAGTTAGACGAGGTGGACACAAAACGGGAAGAGGGGAAGGTGAACAGGGAGAGGGAGGAGGAGGAGATGCACAGAGAGAGGCGGAATACGAAATGGGTGGACACAGAGAGATGGACAGAGAGGATTGGAGGGGGAAGATGAACTAATAGAAGGTAGCAACAAATACGAACCTGGGCGACACTGCGTAGTCCGGTTTCTTTCCCTCTTTTTGAATCATCAGTCTTCTGTTTGATATGACTCACCACGAATTCCTATACTGTGCCAACGCCAGCCTTTGTGGCCGAGCGGTTCTAGGCGCTTCAGCCCAGAACCACGCGGTTGCTACAGTCGCAGGTTCGAATCCTGCCTCGGATATGGATGTGTGTGATGTCCTTAGGTTAGTTGGATTTAAAAAGTTCTTGATCTACTGCGCTGATGACCTCAGATGTTAAGTCCCATAGAGCTTAGAGCCATTTGAACCTGTGCCAACCGCTTCATCCCAGAGTAGCACTTGTAACTATCAGTTAGTATATTATAAAAATAAGTGCATGTGAGAGTGTGTATGTATATTTAACATCTCCTAAACCACTTGATAGTTTTTAGCTAAACTTAATACGCATTTCACTTACGTTCTGGAAAGAAGCACTGTGCAGGTAAGAACAACCTACTTCCCATAGTGTTGGAAGTGAGGGTGAAAGAACTAGTTCTTCCTTACAGTGATGTAGGTAGAGCAGTGTAGCACCCGTTGTCCAGTTGGATTTCCTGCACGACATCTGTGCTTGCCAACCTGCATCACAACCCCTGCATGTGCAATGTGCTTATGCTACAGAAAGTGTCGCAACAACTCGCCCCCTGGAAAAACGTTACTGTGACAGTGAAGCCCGCATACCAAATTTACGAGTCTGGAAGTGAAAATAGGTGACATAAAGACACACTCGGAGCAATTTCAACCAAATTTGTTGTACTGGGTGAAACGAAATTCTCACACTCGGGCTTCGCAGCGCGACTCCTCAAATGCCAGCGATAAAAAAAATCTCTCTTACAAAATTTCGTCCGGGGGTTACACCCGACAGAAAAAGGACGTTGAAGAGTGGCAATCGGGCAAACACTCAAATCATACGTATGGTAACTACCTCTGTGCGGAGTTCTTGATATTGCCGTATAGTTGGTGTAGTGGCTATAGTTTTGGATTAGCATGCAGGAGGTCGATGGTTCGATCCTGGGTTAAAGCAGATGTTTTTTATTCGGTAAATGTTGTCCAGGTGATATTGTATTCGGCTTCTTAATCGTCAACTGTGACTGCAGCGGGTCCTCAATAAAACATTTTTACTTACACACCACAATCGTAGAAATGGAAGATTGGTCACCTTTGAAAGAACCCGTTTCTACCTCGTGGGCATGAATTTATTCGCACCACTTCATCAACTACATGCAAAACCTGTTTTCTTTGTACCCTATTCCTATGGTCCCACAGATTAGTGCTAACTATTATTCTTGCCTCGTTCAGGCGAATTACACTTCGTTAGGGCCTTATGTCACCACTAGGAATAGCTACGTCCTTTGCGAATAGTGTCCAAACTCGGTTACTATTTGAATGTGTTATCACCATGGTCCCAATAATTATGCCTTTCCACACTGACGAGGGGACCATCTGGGATGTGCATCGAGTTATGTGCTCCCACTTCACCTGCTTATAGTGTGGGTAGGTACCTATCATCACACCCTAAAATTGTACGTGTCAATGATGCCACGTTTCTCAAGTATTGCCTGTTAAAGTTTGGGCAGCTCTTTATATACAGAAAAGTTTCACTGTTGTGGCAAGTGAGCGAGTAGCCGACCGGAAGCTGACACAGTAACTCAGCGCGTTCGGTGAGAAAGCTGGTTGGCTCCTGTAATAAAAATCTGAGTGGAAGGATCGACAAACGAACGTGAACGGATGTCATGTGACGTCAGCAACGACCAAAAAGAACGACAAGCAACGAATGAAATGAAAAAAAAAAAGAAGTGGCAAGCGAGCGAGCCTCCCGTCAGGCGACCGTCGTTCAAGACCCGTCTGTGCTAGTTTTGTTTCCTTTTTTTGCTTGTTTTAATTCATAATTAATCATGAAAATTCCACAAGGAATTGATGAAAAAGAATTACAAGGCTCTATAAATAAAAATTGCAAATTGAATGTCACATTTTGTTTCAATCTTCAGCGTTTTTTATTTTAACAATAAATTAACCGTAATTAAAACGTTGGCATACATAAATTTGTCTATTTACCTGAAAATTGGGAGACAATGTTAAAACATTTCTTCGAAAATAGCCATAAACCCGTCATTCTAGAAAATTTTATACCTGTCAGATCGTTGACGCGTCGTCGCGCCTAATCCTGTTTATGGTCTGTGACTGTTGGCGTTCCCCTGTTTGTAGCTGCCATTCCACGAATAAAGGGACTCCACTGTCTGTGTACGTGAGTAGCGACGGTTGTAACTGCCGAATAAACGTTTCTCGTCAGTTGAAAGCTTGGCTTTGAAGTGTGCAGACGTTTATCCTATAAAATGGAGCAAAGTGCAAGTTGTTCACGAGTTATCA
Source organism: Schistocerca gregaria (assembly GCF_023897955.1). NCBI lineage: Eukaryota > Metazoa > Arthropoda > Insecta > Orthoptera > Acrididae > Schistocerca > Schistocerca gregaria. The sequence continues at coordinate 526,944,609 of NC_064920.1, forward strand.
GTGAGTGCAATTTTGACAATATTGAACATTTGGTGTAAGACCAAGGGACTCCACCTAACAATGAAGAACGACAGGAGTTAACAGACGCAATGCATTGTCTACGGCAGTTACTTATCAAAAACAACTTTATACTAGAATCAGTGAGCTCCAACCTGAGCGAACGATCTTCATTAAACGGCAGAGAAATGTTCAAACGATTTCTAGACATGTACGGGCCTATGACATTCATGGTCAAGAAGTGTTATTTTCCGACACTGAAGAGGTTGCGAGTCCTTCCGAAGCGGGAGTTCATAAATCGATGTTCCTCCCAGAAGGTCTCCTCGTGAGTCTGGTAACCACACGCTGTTTAGAACGTATCTCAATGTATTATTATTATTGTTATTCTATCGATTGGATTGTGGAAACATCACGTCTGTTACCGTTAGGGAAACAGTTGACAATTGGCGGTGTCGGGATGAATCATACAAAACAATATCTGTCAGAGGGGCAATGCGCGTTAAGTGGAACAGCTCGCAGAACTGACAGCGTGTTTATACTGTAGGCGTTGTCCACCAGACAGGAACTAGTTACGAGCGGAGTAACTCGCCCGTGACAGACTCCAATGTACATACATACAAGCATCGAATTTTCTTATTGTAAACCTTTAAACCAATTTGGCAGCGTTATGGCATACATAAACAAAGAATATGAGATATTCTTCTGGTCCTTGGTGCATCTGATAAACAGGCTGGTGTTGTCACTCGTGAATATGCTGCTAGATATAGTTTTCGACGTCATCCAGATAAAAATGTGTTTCGTCATCTGGCGCTGCACCTGCGGGAGTCAGGTTCTTTCATTCCACCATCGCATGACAGTGCTCGTCCACGGACTCGCCATACTCCAGATACTGAGGCAGCTATTCTGGAGGCCATACACCAAGAAGCTCAGCGAAGTACACGTAGCGTAGCAAGGCCGCTCCGTGCCCCGAAACGTAGGGTCGTTAACTTGCTACACGAGCATGGGATCCACCCTTGTCATTATGCTTTCACACAACACCTGCATCCTGCAGTTCGTCATAAGCGGATGCAATTCTGTGACTGGTTCCAACCACAACAAGAAGCCAATTATGACTTCTTGAACACCGTAATATGGTCGGATGAAGCAGCATTCACTCGTGAGGGTATCTTCAATATGCATAATGCCCCCCGCTGGCGTGAGGTTAATCCAAACGTCACCCGCCTCCATGGGTATCAAGCTCGCGTGGGCCAGAATATTGGGCGACAAGTGTTTGAGCCCCTACATGTTGCCTGACCAGTTGACTGCACGGAGGTATGATGCATTCCTCTCAAACTATCTGCCTGATGAGCTGGAAGATGTTCCACAACATGTTCTTCAGAGGATATGGTTCCAACATGATGGTGCGCTTTCACACTCTGGAATTAATTTGGGACAGTATTTGGACATAACATTTCCACGGAAATGGCTCGGATGTGGAGGACCAGTTATACAGCCACCGCATTCACCTGACCTCTGACCTATAGTCCCCGGATTTCTTCCTGTGGAAATACATGAAAAGCATATGTACTCTACTCCGCCGACGAATGTGGAAGAATTGGAAGTGCGTGTTCATGCTGCTGTTGTTACTTTGGTCGCAGCTTTGCTGCGAAGGGTGCAGACATGTGACATCCAGAGGGTTGCGCAATGCAGGGAGGTCGCTTTCGCTTTGAACATCTATTGTTCTGAGGACAACGTATTCTGTTGTGAAGATGATGTGGTCATTAATATGGACCTTATTATTATCACTGGTTGCTAATGTGCGACATCTGAGCGCTCATATTACATGTAGTATAAGTGACAAGTAGACGTTGTATTATTGTACAGTGCTATCATCTTTCGCATCTCGAAATTGATATTGCTTTTGTAGCTATTCTGTCCTATAACAGGTCCTTTGTTTCAACTGTCTCTTTTTTTAATGCTAAACACATATTTGTTATATTCAGCGTTACAGAATGTTGTCAATTTAGGATGCATGTGACCTAAGAAACGGTGTATATTACAGTAAGAAATATCAGAATGAAATCAGCAAATAAAAAAGTGCGCCCCTACCCAGGATCGAACTCTCGACCTCCTGCATGTTAATACAAAAATCTGGCTACTGAGCAGCAGTACAATGAAGTCCTGAAAGGAGGTAATTACCATACATGTGGTTATAGTGTTGCCAGATTGCCACTATTTATCGTCCTTTTTCTGCCAGATGCAGTTGCCGGTCAAAATTATGTAAGAGACTTTTTTCTATCGCTGGTATGCGAGGAGTCGCGATGGGAATCCCGAGAGCGCAAACATCGCTTCACCCTGTCTAAATGACTCCTTTTTTGGATAAAATTCTGTGGGAGTAAGATACCGTGAGTATCCCAATCGACGGGGATGGGGATGAAAAGAGGGTGATATGTAAAAAAAGCTCTATAAAACCTGCTGATATTTCTTTTTTTATTTAGTTGACTGGAATTCTTTAGAAGTTTAAAGTGCAATTTGTCTCTTATTTACGCTGTTCATTTTATTAACCATGACTCGAGAGTGAGCAATGAAGTGAGCAAAAAATTTTGTCTACGTGTTTCCGGATATAAGATCATGCGACACGACTGAACACTACAGACAGATTTAAGATAGGATCTGTATGTTGTAAAACAACAGAGACCCGCTGCCATATATTTCAGTGGGCAGTGTACGTGTCCCACTCTCGCAAGTGTGACTGTGGATAAAGGGCTAGGATGCTCATATGAGTCTGTTCGAGACCATTGTTGGTACGAGATCTTAGTTAATTGCGATAAACTTAGTGTGAAAATTTAATGTTTTACACAATGTTGAGTGGATTGAGAGGCGAATTCATGACATGTGTTTTTCATCATTGACCCCCTCTACGACCGACCCTTCTCTTTCCCATTGTCGTCTGGAATAATTGGAGAAGATGAGGTTGGAGTTGGAGTAGAGCATCACCCTGTCGACTGATCAAATGCACACACTTAGTCTCTAACTGAAATGTGCCTGTTTTGTAGTATATGAAGATACAGGTTCCCTGCAATTGTCTGTTCTGTCAAGAAAAACTGGCTGTAAGCAATACACCACTAAGACCACAGCAATTTTTTATGATTCACGGAATTTCTCTCTACGATTCTCTTCCGCATTCTGTCGCATTTATGTAGTAAACCGAAAGTAACTCACTTTCTACTCAGACGTCAGTGCGTGCAGCCATTCAGTACAGTGTCGATTCTCTCCCAGTAGTATGCGAAAGAAATTGCAAATATTCGATCTTGGAAATTCACCTATCTGCTTGCTCCGTTCAGCTGTCTACTGCCTTGAAAACTCGCCGCCACACAATCAACCTTTTCTTTAGTTAACGGTGGCTAACCCATTCGTGTCCCTTGCAGAGACAGCTTGTGGCTCTAACCTGTGACGACACCTCCAGATATTGTTGTCACCCGGTATATCGTTCTGCCACCTCGTTCCGAAATTACGTTGGACTCTTCTAGTGAACTGATACACAATCAACGCCTTCTCAGCAGGCGTTGCCACCTTCTCTGCCACATAATTGCTGCACTTACAGGGAAGAATACGGTTTCTGCCGGCAAGCGCATATATCTACAAATCTTTTTAATTTTTTTGTAACTGTAACAAATGCGGGAATTTGAAAAGAATTTGTTTATTACGCTTTCGAAGAAATAAGAGTGGGCAGTCTGAAAACTCAGCGCAATCAGTTCACTATCACATAAGTAGATAAAATAAAAGTATTTCATCCAAGAATGAAAGGAACAATTGAATGTTGAAAAGAGAAGGACAAGTTTGATTGTAGGAGAAGCAAGGGCAACCGACAAACTATTTCAGCACTGCCGTCAATCTTGCATCGTATGTCTGTAGAAGACTTCTGGATAACGTGGAATTGGATAATACGTTACTTATTCTTAGGTGTCCTGGTTTTATCTAGTAAGTAATCCATTTCCTCTGTGTGAAGCAGGCTGGAGTAACCAGCACTGACGGAATGATAAGCAACCGAAATTTGAAAAATTGTAATGTGTGGTTGCTCACTGTCGGAGCTCACGATTTGATTTTATATTGAAGATGCAATGGGGGAAGTAAAGGATTGCTTCTACGTGGCAGTCATTAATACGAGCAGAATATCAGCATGATACGGTTCGCTGATTAGATAGCAGTAGACGCTCAAAGTCAACAGGAACGTAGCCTAATGTTCAATGAAATAGAACTTATGGAGGTTGAAGACTGTAATATGATTATTACCACAAAGAAAACTAACGTACTGGCGTGTGCAGTAGGTCGATGGTTAAATGTTAACTTGTTCAAGAGGCTGATGGAGACAGATCTTATATGTAGTAATGATAGTAACTTCAGCTGTATTTACTGGTTTCATTCATACGCAGCTGGTTTGAGTCTTACAGTACGCCGTCTTCAGGTATGTGGAGACAGCAAACATATTATTTCCTACACTTTAAAAAGCACAACATCAGAATATCTGTAGTTCCTTTTACAAAATGACCACTATATTAATAACGTACGTGTGTATGACCAGCATCGCATTAAAACATTAATAAAAGACAGGAGCTATAAATAGTGCCTACACTGTAGCATATCATAATTATAGCTGTAAAATAAGCTTACAATATAGCTGATGTACTAGTAGGAAGAAGCAGTAGATGTGTCCAAGCCACAGTATATACACGGGGTCATTTAATACGATCTAAAACCTAATTAGGCTATATAAACTTTAGGAGATGGACTGACTGCCTCTTGTGTCACTTATGCATAATATTTCAGGTGCTGTGGTGATTAATGAGCCACTTGCATGACGTGGGACCTACATGTACCACAAAAAAGGGTAATATATATTAATGTAGTTAAAATATTTAACTGTGTGCTAAAACACACCAGTACATGACAGAGTCATTATTTGTAATGCAATAGGCTACAAAGGCTACTTAGGACGCTATTCTCAATTCGTTCTACTAAGCTAATATGCGATATGAGATAGGACTAACATAATCATGGTACACCATGACAGAGTGTCGCTTTGGCAATTAGACAACACAGAGTATATTGAACAGCTACCCTCGACAACAGAATGCAAACGCCTGTGACCATGTAGCATACTGCAGTTAAATGTGAGGTGATGTCTAAATGTAAAAGGAGGAGGCCATATTAACAGTATTATAAAAACGTGGAGTAAGTCTGCTATCTCGAAAGCAGAACAGATGAAGAAGAATGGTGCAAGAAATACAATAGCTATGTTTTGCGCATAGCACTGTATGATTGAGGAATATGGAAATTGGGGAAGAAAAAAAAACGAGCGAGTATGCAATGAAGACACCCTGCGGAGTCGAAGGCAAAAAAGTCTAATTAAGAACATAATGAGCAGCAGAGAATGGTTTGATACGCATCATAACAAAATGGATGGAGGGATCTTGGGAGGAAAGAATCTCAATGCAGACCTAAACATGAGTACGTAAAGAGAGAGTATACGGGCTGCGCATATAAAATAATGGGACTGATGCTGTCAGAGAGTAAATACCCATGCGCCAAAGATGAACGACCGACAGCTATGTAGTACGAAGCCTTCTCAGACGACTGTGGCATCTGGAATCTACAGACAAATCATTGTAGCCGTGGCTCTTGTTTGTGCATGAGCTTTTATTTTGTTTTTGCAGGAAAAGTGATAAGTTTAATGACAGAAAAACGAACTGTAATGAAGTTTCACAAAAACTAGGAAAAAGTGCTATTGAAACGTACCTGTGACTAAAACAAGAGTAAGGTGAATAATATTTATCACGAACGCGAGTTTTTGAGTGGTTCGAGCGATTAGAAGATTTTGAAAATTTTTCGGGTATTCTGCCGGGTAGCGTCGTCCAAAAGGTGCGTTATTTTGGCAACCCAACTTCTTGCCATATTCAGGCGTTCTGAAGGCCTGAAGTAGTCAGCTTGCCAGAATATCGCGCCTTTTGGACGACGCTACCCGGCAGAATACACGAGAAATTTTCAAGATTTCTGTACGCCGGGAAAACCTCAGATCACAATTCCAAGATGGCCGGGAAGACGTTGAAGATCACTCACGCCCAGGGTGAACATAAAAAAACTGATGGAAATACTGAAAATGTGATAATCTGATTCGATCTTAACGGCGATTGAGTATTCGATCGATTGCTGAAACTGTAGGAATTGACCAGGAATGCGTAAGGCAAATTTTGCGTATCCAATTTAACAAGAGAAAAGTGATGGGGAACTGGTGGCGAAAATTCTTACAATTGAACAATGTTTGTAATGACACTGTGAATACTGTGGAAACTGGTCCCAATTTCTTGGAAATAGTGATAAAATGTGACGAATCTTGGTTTTTTTATTTGTGATTCATAAACTAGGCGCCAATCCGTCAGTAGCGTAGTGAACGTAACTGGCGCTGGTCACGATGCTTATTAAGCCCAGCTCTCCCCCCCCCCCCCCAAATAGGCGTCCGAGGCACAAAACATTATTGATTGTTGAGGCCCTCCCCAAGTCCCTCCTCGGCGACTGGGTACAACACTACACGCTATTCGCGCGCCCCCCTCCAGAAACACAGGTAGTAAAACAATGTATAGAAATTACACAAATAATAATGTATTTTCCGGAAAACCTTGTGTGTCTTGGAGACCATTTGGCACCCCTCCAAGTGGCACACGGAGCATGATAGATCCCCCTTGCACGCCATCGCTACGCCAGTGTAGTCGTACTACCTTGACGTTCTTGCTCAACTCCTTCGCTACAAGGAAAAAAAAGCCGCAAATTGTGGAAGCACTAGTCATGACTTCCACATGAAGACGATGCACAACCTCATACCGCATTACCGAATTTACTGTTAAGTCGGTGCAACGGGCAGTTAAGTCCTTCGGCCGGATATCCTCTCGTTTCAAGGCCTGTTCCATGTGCGCTGTTCGAAGCGGTCGCGAATTTTCATGTATAAAAACGAAATCATGGTCGAATGTATCACTGAAAAGACGTACGTGGAGAACGAGTGCGGTATGACAATAAAGTTGATCGGTGAATGCAACGCGTTCAAAGAATTGGAGACCAATATACCCACGCAACATTATGCCTCCCCACATCATAACAGCTGAACCACCAAAATAAAGATGCTGGGCAATGTTCCTGGCTGCACTACGTTCCCCACGTCACACCTCTTTAGCCCTCTATCGACGACCTCGACAAATTTGTAACGCTTAAAATATGTTGCTGTATCTGCACAGTGCGAAGCTTTTTCTCGCAGACGACGAGCGTAGCAGATTCTTAGCGCTTCAGACTGCAAGTATTGGAAGTGGCGCCGCGCTCAGGAAAGTTGTCAACTACGTCAACAGTTGCATCTTGGGAGTTGAGTGAATCGTGGTCGTGTGCATTTCAGTTGTCTATATTTATTACAATTGGTGTTGAAAAACGTAAGTTATCAACTATTTGTAAATATTGTGTGATAGAAATTTGAGGTATATCTGGATAAAAACAATTACCATAACAATTACTGCCAGAATCTGAGAGCTTGTGTTTCAAACGTTACAAATTTGTCAACTCAGGTACTTGCACAGAAACTGTTGTTCTTTCTAGAAAATGAATCCTGCACCATTTTATGGGAAGAAGAAGAGTGTTGTGGTGCGTGTAGCTGGTGGGAGGACAGTTACCTGAGAGCCTCCTGTGGCGATAATGAGGAGGATTATGTGCCAACAAGTAGGGAATTTGTGTTCAGCAATTCTGAAAATGGTATGCTCTGTGCTTTTATCACTTGGTTGCACTGTAGCATTATGTACTGCTTTGGGACACTAAACTATGTATTATATTCGTAAATTCTAGGCATCAGTGATGAGGATGATACCAATGTTCCTGACGCGGATACCATTTCGGCTCGTTCGTCATCATGTGCATCCAATAAGCGAAGAGCAGTTTGGAGAAACATTAGCAAAGACAATAGTGGTCATGACATAGCACAGTGGCTGGGCTCCATCCCTGAATCTACTGCAATCAAGGAACCAGTGGATTATTTCAAACACTTCTTTGACAATCGACTATTGGAACATATAACGCAAGAATCAAATTTGTATTCTGATCACAAGAATCCAAGTGAAGCTCTCCAAGCGTCTGTCAGTGAACTGGAACAATTTATCGGAACAATGTTTCATATGTCACTGTACCACGTACACGAATGTATTCGTCAACCTTATTTGGCGTCTCTTGCGTATCGGGCGTTATGAGTCGAGACCGGTGGGGAGACATTAAATCCAATTTCCATTTCAATGACAACACCAGAATGACTGATTCAGAAGGTACTTTTCAAGATCAGACCATTGATGAGTCATTTGCTCGAAAAACTGAGCAAGCTATATACTGATAGGATGCTATGTGTCGATGAGTAAATGGTACGCTTCAAAGGAATGTCTAGTATGAAGTAATATACGCTAAAAATGCCTCACAGGTGGGGTTATAAAATATATATTTTATGCGACAACAAAGCAATTGTGAACAATTTCGAAGTGTATTGTGGGAAACGTGATCAACTGCAAGGAATGGAAGATTTAGGGGCTAACGCCAATGTTGTTATGCGTCTTTGTAAGGTTATTCCACAACAAAGAAACCATTTGTTATATTTTGACAATTGGTTTACGACAATAGCAGTGCTTACAGAGCATACACGCATGAAGATTTTTTGTCTGGGCACAGTTAGAGCCAATATATTACCTGGATGTGTGGTAACAACTGATAAAGATTTGAAAAAAAGGGGAGAGGTGCATACGATGAGCGAGAGGCAGATATTGATGGACAGTGTGTGAGAGTTGTCAAATGGTTTGACAACAGATCTGTAGTACTTGCCTCTACTTTTTCTGCTGGGAACCAATAAGTAAAGTGAAACGATAGGATAAAAAGGCCAAAGCAAACGTTGAAGTAAACTGCCCGTCAATAATTCTTCTTTACAATCAATTTATGGGAGGACTAAATCTTTTAGACTGACTGATTGCACTATACCGGATAAACATCAGATCAAAAAAGTACTACCATCGTTTATTTTTTCACTTCCTTGATAAGGTTGTAGTGAATGCATGGTTGCTGTACAAAAGAGACTGTGATTCTTTTGGTGTAAACAAAAATAAACAAAGGGGACTTTGTCAGTTCAAGGCTGAAATAGCCGAAGCTTTGTGCAAAATGAACAAGGACTTGAGTGGGAGGAAGAAGGGTAGACCTTCTTCAAGTATTGATGTCGAATATGTAAAGAAGAAGAACCTGATACATGCATCTAAGCCAATCCCCTTAACGGTTGTTCGTCAGGACGATGTTGGACATTAACCAGTTGTGCCTGACAAGAGAGGTAGATGCAAAAAGCCAAACTGCAAAGGAAGTCCATCAATCGTTTGACAGAAATGTGGTGTTTATTTGTATCGAGAGAAAAAGAAATTGTTTTCTGGACTTTCATAGAGAATGAGAAGTATCCAAGTCAAAAGTTTTAAATTCATAAATATTTTCAATTGTAAGAAAAGTATATATGTTTGTATTCACTCTCCAACATTTAATTATCTGGTATCCTTAAATGCCTACCGTAACAAATTTGTAACGTTAAAAATATATATTCTTTAAACATGACTTTTTGCATTTTTAATCAAAATATGTTTAAAGTGACCCCTAAGTAATACAAATGTAGCATTTAGAGTTTTTTGTTTGTATTACGTCATATTTCTGTCCATAGAGGGTTAGGATACGTAATGTACCCAGGAACAATGTCGAATACAATCATTTTGGGGCACGGGTGTTCTAGGGTGGAGAAGGATAATGTTGCCCGGCTTTGTGGCCGAGCGGTTCTAGGCTCTTCAGCATGGAACCGCGTGACCGCTACCATCGCAGGTTCGAATTCTGCCTCGGGCATGGATGTATGTAATGTCCTTAGGTTAGTTAGCTTTAAGTAGTTCTAAGTTATAGAGAACTGATGACCTCAGATGTTAAATCCGTTAGTGCTCAGAGCCATTTGAACCATTTTTGAACCAAGGATAATGTTGTCTTGCATACTGACCACCAAATCTTTGGATACAGTAACAGTTACTGTCACATTGTAGTCCTTTTGCATGTGCGTCTTTTGAAGGGTGCATTCGGCCCCGACTTGACTTTCACGCTTGACAGTGCTCAACCACATCGAACAGTGTAGGTGGACGAGCTCTTGGAGTGAGAGGATATTCGCGAATGAGCTAATTTTCCCGTTCCGTCCACTTGAATACCATCGATTACATGTGGAATGCGCTGCGAAGACGTATTGCACCGCGTCCACAAGCACCAACGACAAACCACCAGTTATCAGCTGTGCTGGTGGAGGAGTGAAACGCCCCACCACAAGAACCCCGTCCAACTCATGCGTGTGCGCTGCAGAGCATGCGTTGCCGTCCGTAATAATCACATACCGTATTAAAAATAATATCCGCCGTTTGTAATGTCCAGGAGACCATCGTGAATAGCGGTCTCCTCAGTGTAATTATTGTCGTTTCTGTTCATCTCACTGCATATTTCTTTCAGTTCCCTTCTGTACTGTAATGTAGCAGTTCTTTCTACTCAAAAAGGGTTCAAATGGCTGTGAGCACCATGGGACTTAACATCTGAGGTCATCACTCCCCTAGAACTTAGAACTACTTAAACCTAACTAACCTAAGGACATCACACACATCCATGCCCTAGGCAGGATTCGAACCTGCGACCTTAGTGGCCGCGCGGTTCCAGACTGAAGCGCCTAGAACCGCTCTGTCACAGCGGCCGGCGTCCCATCTGTGTATGGTCCAACTTTCATCGCGCTATGTTACTTGGTAGTAGAGTTGCGCTACTACGGCTCGGTAGTTTCGGTACACAACATAAAAGATGTAGTAAATCACATTATTACCAGTAGTATTCGTGGCACTAGTAGGGAGGGAAATATAAATTAATGTGCGAGAGAGAAACTGGGAGCCGACGACTTCTCTTTTTTGTTTGTTTAGTTGTTTGTTTTGCTTGTAATTTGAACAGCACATCATTCGCTATTAGCCTATTGTGGAGTTTATAACCTTACATAATATAAACTGCGTTTTATAGCTAATAAAAACTAGTTAATCACGTTACTTCTGTAGATTTGATGCAAGCACAGTTAAATGCACAAACTATACTCAATGGATCGCTCCTCACCACGATCAAAAGTAAGAGTTTCCTATTATTTCTGGTAAATGCGAACGTTATTTACGAATTTCAGAAACATGTTTTGTGTAAGTTCGACGAAGTATTGAAGCGATTTGATGTATTTATTCAGCTTTATGTTGAGGAAATTGCATTTTCTAGATCTATGTGATAAATCTGTATTGGTTTCTTTATTTCCACTGCAACATTCCTCTGTGTAAAGTTACAAATCAATAATTCGCTAATAAAACCTGAATCAAACACTGACATTTTCAATTATGCTATGGATTTTGTGTACTTCTAAGTAACAGGCCGGAGGATATCTATGTAGAAAAAAATTTTTCTGTAAGTTACTTGGCCCTTTGTATATCCTTACTCATGCTGAAGATTAGAATGCTGAAGATTAAATGGGTAGATCACATAACTAATGATGAAGCATTGAATAGGACTGGGGAGAAGAGAGGTTTGAGGCACAACTTGACAAAAAGAACTGACCTGTTAGTAAGACATGTTCTGAGGCATCAAGGGATCACAAATTTAGCATTGGAGGGCAGCGTGGAGGGTAAAAATCGTAGAGGGAGACCAAGAGATGAATACACTAAGCAGATTCAGAAGGATGTGGGTTGCAGAAGTACTGGGAGATGAAGAAGCTTGCACAGGATAGAGTAGCATGGAGAGCTGCATCAGACCAGTCTCTGGACAGAAGATCACAACAACAACAACACTCAGTTTCTAGCCAGTTAAACGATTCCGGTTTTTAGGGGACTCGTACTAAGACACAGATTGCATGCGCAAAGAAAGTCATTGTCATTAGATAACACCCGATACACCTCTAATACCTAAGGCACTGGTAAGGTGGTTCCGACCTTAACTGACCAAAGATTCAATGACAGCTATAAAGCTCCTATCGGTCGCGAAATGGAAAGTGCAGTGAAAATGCAACCTATTTTATTTGCAACAGTCTGATACACATTCCAACTAGTAAAGTACATAGTCGCCTCTCCGACGTACACATCTGTCATAGTGTTGTACCGACTTTCCAATACTCTCGTCATAGAAGGCGGTCGCCTGTGCTTTCCGCCACTTTTCTACGATGGTCTGCAGTTCGTTGTCTGCGCCAAAATGTCGTCTCCATAGCCAGCGGTTCATGTGAGCGGAGATGAACATCAGACTGAGCCAAGTCTGGGCTATATTGTAGATGATCAAGCACCCCCCTCCCCCTTAAAACGCTGCAGGGGCATCCTCATTGCCCCTGCGGTGTGTGGCCGAGAATTGTCACGAATAAGGAAATGCACGACAGGTATGTAATGTTGTGTTGCTTACAGTCAGGAAGAACCTCTCAGTGGGGACCCATACGTGGCGGGAGACATTATTGTTGTAGGCATCTTTACGTGCTCACTGTGTGCTCAGAATTAAAAAGAGTTACGGGATGCATACAACAGACAAAGCCAACACATATGTGAAAGTTTTATCTGATTTTCACTATCGTACCTTCCTTTTCGAATAGCCGTCGTAAGGAATTTACTACTGTCTACCCATACTTACTATAGTCTACGTTATCCTACAGTTTTTTTTTTTTTTTTTTTTTTTTTTTTACAACTGTACTTCGCAGCTACGTATAGTGAGAAAATTACTTTCCTCCTTAAATTTTGCACAACAGTATATTTTGCTGGCGAGCATACTTAACATATCCTGTGGATTACACTCCTAAGAAGAGGGTAATTTCCAAGAATGATTGCCTATGGGAATCGCTGGTTCAAATGATACATATCGAACGTGCGATCGGAAATCGATCATGCGATACCAGTGGCGGGCGTTGTGATCAATTATTTGTGATCTGTTTTTGTCGTTCCCTTACTTGCTCGATATTGCATACCTGCGCGAATTATTTGTGAGTTGCTAGGGAAACACAGACCATTTATGTCGTTAGTGAGTGCGATGTCTGGTGCTCTTGACATTTCTTCTGCAGATTCTCTCACATACAAGAATCTAATACCATGTATATCCAGCATAGAAAATTGTTCAACATTTTGTTGCAAATATGGAGTACTACCGGTCGAGGAAAGAAGGGACTGAGTAGACTGTGAAGGTGCGAAGTGTGTAAAACTTCATGAGAACAGTTGCGATGCTGAAATACCGTTACAATTACATTGCGGACACTGCGGAAAACGAACGAGTATCGGGAAGAATACATGATTCGACTCTTACAAATTATCCATCCAGATCACCGTAATGGACTTTCACATGACGACAACGCCGACGACGAGTAAGTAAGTCGTCTCCTTTGCAATTACAAGTATTTTTGTAACGCTGTTCCTTTGTCGTTGCTGTAGTGACCAACTAAACATCCTCATAACGCCCGCCAGAGTCGAATGATCGATTTACGATAGCACGTTCGATATGTGTCGTTTGGACCCATCGCTTCGATAGGCAATCATTCTTGTAAATTACCAAGAAGAGGAGTCCAGGGACCCTCCGTATGCATATTCTAATGGTGACCGCACGGCTATCAACGATTTAATTGCTCGAGGTAGACTTCAGAACGCAGCAGGATGAAGTGAGTGACACTACACCATCTCGGCAAGGTGTGAGGCAACATTTCAGAGGGATTGACAGTTAGTATGCGCCTGGCCTGCTCGGTGCATTAACGCGATCCCCTAGTGGCTGGTGCGACGCTGCGTCGCACTTACTCATCTGTCCATAACTCTGTCTGCCCTGGCGTCCGGCGGGCAGCGCGACGCCGGTCGTAATTTGTGGCGACTCGCATGCCCTCCCCCCCTACGCCCCCCCCCCCCCAACGCCGCTCCCCCACACCTCCGTTAATACCTGCCGCCTGAGTTACGGCCCCATCACATAAACACCGGCTCTCCAAGCCACGGCTGTCGCCTGCTGGGCCGTGCCGTACTGTACTCCGCTGTTACTCCACAGCCGCGCGCTGCCTCCACCGCTTTCGTTCGGCCTTGCAGTCATTGTAAACCGGGGAAGCTTCACCTGGTCACCTTACAGGTATTCCAGCAAACGACACTGGTGTTACGCACGCGGTTTTGTGACGAACAGCACACATGAAGGGCATTTCACGGGGATTCGTACAAAGAGTGTCTATAATATAGTGTGATAATAGACTGATACGTGTATGTAAATATTTCTATCATTGGACACGCATACGGACAAGGTACAAAGCTGAAGCAGGTTTCCTGACTGTTTCAAGAACCGCGCAGCTGTAATTTGATGTCGCCTAATTTTAATTCACTCGTCATGCTGCTCTGTGTTGATTTTATTATTCTATTTCACGTAGATTTCTGGACATAATCGTAATTTTACCATGAATGTAAAAATTTAGCTTGTCGTAGATTGTATTAACGATATCTACACCTTAATAATGCATGTATGGAATCCTATATCCATTATTAAACAAGAAAAATAGTTCTTGAAAATTTGGCTCGTAAAATCACAGAAGGTCCAAAGTAAGATGTGCAGCATCTACATCTACACGATTACGCTACAATTGGCAATTAAGTGCCTGGCAGAGGGTTCATCAATTTCTCTACCATTCCAGACTCGTACAGCTCGCGGGAAAAACGAACACTTAAATCTCTCCGTGCGGGCTCTGATTACTTTTATTTTATTATGACAGTCATTTCTCCCTACGTAGGTGCCATCAACAAAGTATTTTCACACTCTGAGGAGAAAGTTGGTGATTGAAATTTCATGAGAAGATCCTATCGCAACGAAAAACTCTTTTCTTTTAAATACTGGCACCCCAGATCACGTATATAATCCGTGGCACTCTCTATCCTATGTTGCGATAATACAAACCAAGTTGCCCTTCTTTGGACTTTTTCGACGTATTCGTCGAACCTATATGATACGGACCCCATACCGCACAGCAGCACTCCAGAAGAGGGCGAACAAGCGTAGCGTTAGCAGTCTGTTTAGTAGACCTGTTGCAATTTCTAAGTGTTCTGCCAACAAATCGCCGTTATTGGTTTGCGTTCGCCACAACATTATCTATGTGATCGTTCCAATTTAAGTTATTCGTGACGGTAATTCCTAGGTCTGTAGGTAAATTTACAGCCTTTAGATTTATGTGATTTATCGTGTATAGTGGATTCCTTTTCGTACTTACGTTGATGACTTAACAGTTATCATTATTTAGAGACGATTGCCAATTTCCACACCATAAAGATATCTTGCTCAAATCACTTTTCAGTTGGTTTTGTCCTTCTGGTGGCAGTACTAGACGGTAAGTGGCAGCGTCAACTGCTAAGAATCTAAGACGGCTGTTCGGACATTTACGTAGACTAGGAACAACAGAGTATCTACAACATTTCCTTGGGGAACGCCAGATATTACTTCTGTTTTACTCGATGACTTTCCATCAGCTACTACGAACTGTAACCTTTGTGACAGAAAATCACGAATCAAAATGCACAACTGAGACGATACTCCATAGGCGCGCAATTTGATTAAAAGTCACTTGTGAGGAACGGTGTCAAGTCTTTTGGAAATTTAAAAATATGGAATGAATTTGACATCCCCAGCCGCTAACACTCATTACTTCGTGATAATATAGTGCTAGTTGTGTTTCACGTGAACGATATTTTCTGAATTCGTGTTAACTGTTCGTTAATAAATTGTTTTCTTCATGGTAATGTGTAATGTTCGCGGACAACGAACGTTCCAAAATTCTACTGTATATCGATTTTAGCGATATTGGTTTCCAGTTCAGTGGATTACTCCTATTTCCTTTCTTGAGTACTGTTCTGACTTTTTTAACTTTCCAGTACTTATCTAAGGCTCTTTCAATGTGCGAGCAGTCGTATATGATTGCTAAGTATGGAGCTATTGTATCGGCGTACTCGGAAAGCAACCTGAATGGTATACAGTCTGGGCCGGAGGTCTTGCCTTTATTACGTGATTTAATCTGTTTCGCTACACCCAGGATTTCGAGTTTTACCTTACTAATGTTTGCAGTTCTTGATGCGAATTTTGGAATTTTACTTCGTCTTCTTTGGTGGAAGTATTTCTGAAAACTGTGTTTAATTACTCTGTTTTAGTGGCTTTGTCACCAGTAACATTACCGTTGTCATCATGCAATGAAGTTATTGATTGCCTCTGGCCGCTGGTGTACTTTACATACTATCAGATTATATATGGGGGTTTTCTGCCAGATTTTGAGACAGAGTTTCATTAGATTAATATCAATTCCGTAAAACAGAAGGCCTACAGTTTCCATTCGACGGTCATCTGGAAACAGGAGTGCTAAACGATTATGGTCGGGATAATATCGTTCGTATCCCAGTTCAAAAACAAGAAGATTCATCTGAAAAAAGTTCTGACCCGATTATCGCCGCAACGACGGGAATTAACGGACTCTGAACGAGGAATGGTAGTTGGAGTTAGACACTTGAGGTATTCGATTTCGAAAATCTTTAGGAAATTCAGTATTCCGAGATCCACAGTGTGAAGAAAGAGGGTGCCGATAACAACGTATTTCAGGCATTATCTTTCATCACGCAGTAGCTGACGGCTTTCACTTAACGACCGACAGCAGTGGCGTTTGCGTAGCTGTCGGTGATAACAGACAAGAAATAAATGCACACATCAGTGTGTGACGTACGACAAACGTATCCGTTAGGATAGTGCGGTGAATTCTGGTGTTAATGGGCTGTGGGAGCAGACGGCCGATGAGAGTGCCTTTGCTAACAGCACGACATCGCCTGCAACGTCTCTCCAAGGATCGTGACAATATCTGTTGGACCCTAGATAGCTGAAAAAATGTGGCCTGGTCAAATGAGCCTCGATTCGAAATAGTAAGAGCCAGTGGTAGGATTCGAGTGCGGCACAGGCCCCTCGAAATCATGGACCCAAGTTGTCAGCAAGACACTGTGGAAGCTGGTGGTGGCTCCCTACTGGAATGGGGTTCTCTGGTCCAATTGAACCGATCATTGACTGAAAATGATTATGGTAATTTAAAAGGAGATAATATGCAGTTATTCATGGACTCCATGTTCCCAAATGAAAATGGAATTTTTAGGTATGACAATGCATCATTTCACCGGGACACAATTATTCACTATTGGTTTGAAGATCACTTTGGACAATGTGAGCCAATGGTTTGGTCATCCAGATCATTCGACATGGAGTCATCCAACATTAATGGGACATAATCGAGAGGTCAATTTGTCCACATAATCCTGAGCTGGCAACATATCCACAATTATAGACGGGTCGTCTATAGAGGCAGCATGGCTCAATATTTTTGCAGAGGACTTCCAACGATTTGTTGAGTCCATACCACGTCGAGTCCCTGCACTACGCCGGGCAAAAAAATGTGTGACATGGTATTAGGAGTACCCCATGACTTTTGTCACCTCAGTGGGCAGAAAAAGATTAATTCTCAATCCGTAATTTGTCATCTAACTTGGTTGCAGCTGAGTCGCCGTTACACCATCATACACAGGAAAAGAACCAGAAAACACTATTTCACTCATTCACATTTGTCGTCTAGTCCTTGTTAGCTGTTGAGACCGAACATATTTCATAGGACGTGGGCCCACAGTGGTTTCCGTACTGCGTGAATCAAAAGCTTGTGGTCAAAACTGTGGAAATTTGTCACTAAAACTGACTTCTGATTTCTGTGTTAAACCCTCTTCCTTAAAATCTGTCCTATTAGCATCAATAGTTATAGTTTTTTCCAGTTCTTAAACCTCTGTAACGTATTGTAACATTTAACTTTTTAATGGTAAGATTTTAGTACTTATTCCTATACTCATCACTTACGCAGTAAGGCGACTGTCTTCAGATGTGCCTGGAAACTCAGAGTAGTGTAGTTGAAAATAACGTCAGCATGCTGGACAAAGAATTGCGAGCCCAAGATGTATCACCCTAACACAGCACAACACCGTCCATAGCTTTGACAATGACCTTTTTTCAGGGAGGAGTTACTTTAGGTCTTCCATATCCTGTTGAAGCCACTCGTTGATGATTAGACACCACACAGCTTACAAAGTGAGGGGATGTTGGCCAGTAAATTTCACCAGCTATTCCAGATAATCTCAGACTTTGTATATGAAATTAACAGCGGGTGATTTACGGGGTCAGTCGAGGTGCAATATGGTGCCTCAGTGTTCGTCAAACCAGGGACGTATGCATGCAACCCGTGAACATGGTTGGTGTCATCTTGGAAGGAAGATGGCAATGTGCGCAGCCTGCTCATCACGAAGATGAAGAAGAAAGGACAACCCTTGGTCACGGTGAATGTTGTAGAAAACGTCCTGGTGCATGCTCAGGGTAACGTAAGCGGGCCCAAGTCATGGTGCGAAAAGCTCTCCGAAAGCATCACAAAACCACCTCCGACCTGAAATGCACCAGCAGTATATTGCGCATTCATTGTTTCAAAAGATTGAAATGGCTCTAAGCACTGTGGGACTTAACATCTGAGACCATCAGTCCCCTAGACTTAGAACTACTTAGACCTAAACAATCTAAGGACATCAAACACATCCATGCCCGAGGCAGGATTCGAACCTGCGACCCTAGCAGCCTCGTGGATCCGGACTGAAGCACAGAGAACCGCTCGATCACAGTGGCTCGTTGGGCAATCGGTGCACTTGGGATCTTTCATTTTTTGAAAACAGGAAGAATGGCGACTCGGCACACGTGATAACACGCCTCCAGCCGGCTCCTGTGTGGTTTTTGTGTTCGCTAGAAATGTGGCATAGATGGATCTGCGCTCAATGGATGCACAAATACCTGAAACCGATGATCATTGAGAAGAAGTGACACCCGACTTCTGCCCTTATCGTGAAGCATATTCTTACCACCACAGTTCTTACGCCATGTTATGTGGCTTCCTTGTAGACTCTTTGGACAGTCCGTATTGATACAACATAAAAACTCAGATTACAGCAGTCTCTCTTAAATGGCTTCCTCCATCCACTTTCCGCTAAGTGGGAATAGCCACAGCCACAGCCGCAGCTGCAGCCCGAAGTCCCTCTGCAGGAACGATTCACCGAACACTGTTTCCTCGAATCACTCGCATATCCAGGTCATTGGACACAAAATTTATAGCTCGCAATCAGTCTTTCTCCCTGTTCTCTGTCGCTTCCACTACGGCGCGTTGGGAACATGTTCTCTATAGACTACACTTGCAGTTATACGAACAGTCCACCCACAATTTATTCGTGCAAAAGAGTCATAAACCACACCTACCAAATGTAGCACTGGTGAATATGCAGATCATGACCTAAAATATGAATATGAATCTGACCGACAGCGTAATTAAAGTGAGAGAGTGGCGTGCCTCCTCTAATCTCAGAATACACTCTTCTCGGTTTTCACGCCGCGTCAGTTCGAATAGAATTCTCGAGCTTTGGATGCCTATCTTCGTCATCGTCATCAACAGTAAAACTATCGACTGTCGAGGGTGGAACGATTTTCCGTTTATATACCCGTGACTACGGCCGTTGCCAGCCATTAGAGAGAGCCGAAACGACCGCGCTTGGAAGGTGAGTCGGGCAGCCCACGGCAGCTGTGTTCCGGCCCGCCCCCAAGATACGAGATGTATTGCGCCCTGTTAAAGGCGACATAGCTGTTCGGGTGTATGATGTCTCTTGCGAGTGTGGCAGCATCTACGTACATAGGCCGCATTGTATCGAACACAAGAGACATATTAAAGGGAGCTCGATACGTAGGCCATAGCTGAGCATTGCTTCGAAAATGACACAAAATACCGTTAGAGAACACGAGAGTTTTGGCTCATGCGTCAACGTAATGGTAATCCATTACAAAAGAAGCGACTGACCTTAGAACGAACAGCAACAATTTTAACAGAGACCAGGGCTATACGCTGAGCAGGGCGTGGGGCCGGCCTTTCGATATCGAAAGGAATCAACGACGGATGCTTAACGCTTGTAGCGAGCTGGGGCGGCACTTTAAAACTTGGCGCCGGCCACTCTGACGTTGCTCTGTCCCACGGCAGGCCGTAGTTGCTATGAACTGCCCAACTGACCTTCTGTGAAAGCGTCATTTTGGCCCTCTCTGATTGGCGCCAGCGGCCGTAATCGTGGATATATAACCGGAAAATCGTGCCTGCCTCGGCTCCTACCAAATTTATCCACCCACACCGTCCTGCTCTTCCTTCACAGGCCGTCCTTCTCCTCCACGAATCCCGCCGGCTCTACCACTCCTTCCTCCGCAGTCGTGACCGGGAGACACTCCTCGGCCAACGGCAATTACGACACATCCGCAAGCCCGTGACAGCAAAGAAACGCTGGGACTGGCGCCAGACACTCACACGTCTTATCTCCGCCCTCCCCGCCAACTTCTCCAAGTACTGCCGTGCCTTCCGCCACCTTGGTGGTAACCGTCCTGCCCCCATTACCCTCCTCTCCTCGACGACCGGCCCTTCCCTAACAGCCTCAGTAAGGCTAACCATTTTGCTTCCCACCTCTCCGAGGTCTTCTCCTTTCTCGACGATCCTCATTCCGAATAATCCCTCTTCCCCACGGTCCTTGAACTCTCCGATACCTCCATCCCACCATTCACCCCCAGTTTCCAGTACTTGGATCACTCACCCCCCTCAGACGTAAACACTTGACATCAAACTCATACTCCAAACGCAACACTGCCCCTGGTCACGACGGTGTCACCTACTGGCACCTGAAAGAACCCCACCCCTTCCTTCCTGGCTGTCCTTGCTAGCTTGTATAATGTCATCCTCTCCAATGGATTTAACCCTGACCTGTGTTGGGAGTACCTAAAGCAAACCAAACCCCCTCTGACACCTCTTCGTATTATCCCATCTGCTTCACGTCCATGTTCAGTAAGGTATTCGAGTTCATCCTTTCCCAAAACATTCATCACTACCTTAACTAACACCATCTCCTTCCCCTTAATCAATATGGATTCCAGCCATCCTTCTCAGCCGACGATCAGTTCCTTAACCTTACCAATATTTTTTTCCCTCCAACTTAACTCCTGTCGTTCCATTATCTTTGTTTCCCTCGACATCCAGAACGCCTATGACTATGTCTGGCGTCCCATGCTCCTCTTTAAATTCCAGACCTACTCCCTTCCCATCAGTTTCATCCATTTCATTGCTTCCTTCCTCTCCTGTCGCTCCTCCTATGTCACTATTCACAAACCAACTCCATACGTTCTATACCACCAAGGGCGTGCCCCAAGGCTTCATCCTTTCCCCTCTCCTCTATCTTCTGTATACTGCAGATGTGTCCTGACCTCCCTACTGGTTCACTTCCTGCAGTTTGCTGATAGTAACGCCTTCCTGGCATTCTATCCTACCCTTCAAGGGCCCCAACGCACCATTCAAACCCACCTCGTCCATTTCACTGCCGGTTGCAACCAGTGTCTCCTTCCAAGACCCAGGAAATCATCATAGGTCATACCACCCCCTCCTTTTGGTTCCACGATTTTTACCTTAGCATTAATGGTCATTATATATACCCCACTCTTAACCTGGAATACCTTGGCCTCCCCTTCGACTATCACCTCACCTGGACTCCCCTCTCCTTACGATTCAACACAAAGCCCACAAAGGACTCCACCTCGTGCAGCTCCTGTCTGGCCGGACATGGCTCCTTCCACCATTCTTTGTACCTACAAATCCTTGATCCATCTCATCCTTTGTTATGCCAGCATCGCCTGGATTTCTGCCCCATCTAGACTCTATAAAGCCCTACACGTGCTCTAATGCCATGCACTCCATCTCACTTCCCACATCCACCACCTATCCTACACATGGATCCTCTATGAATTCATCCCTTTCCCACGTCATCTCCTTTTCCTCAAACACATCCACACCCTGAACATCGTCTGCAGACTCGATCCTCCCCACCACCTGGTGTATCCTACCCTCTCTAACCCCAGCCTGTTGCCATGCCTTTACTGTTATATCCCACTCTCTCTCCATCTCCATGCCCTCCACCTCCTGTAGCAACCTACCTTCCAGCGCCCACCCCTCCCAGATGATGAGATCTGCCCTGATATGTACCCCTCCTACCAACTCTTACCCCACTTTCCCCTGCCCCTTCTCAGGGCTCCCTCTACCCTCTTTTTCCCTTTATTAGACGGACAAGCATGTGGCTGACACTAATTAGCGGTGATAAACAGAAGACCTACGCTCAGACAGGCACTTTCAGGAAAAGCCCAGTGGACAAGCAAATGGAACCGACTTGCTGTCGGTATTTCCCTCTACTGAACCAGAGTATGCATATCACCTACTGAAGCACGGATGACAGTTGTGCTGCGCTAATGATTTGCTCGTTTCGACATTGGCCACTGTGCAGATGGAGTATGTGGCGTGCTTGTAATTCTTTGCCTACACAGTGGGCGTAATATGCTGTCTGCTGTCACCCAGATCTGAAATTACCTCAGTACAAGAACACGAGTCGAGATCGCTGTTTGCCGGCCGCTATAACCGAAGGGTTCTAGGCGCCATAGTCTGGAACCGCGCGACCGCTACGGTCGTAGGTTCGAATCCTGCCACGGGCATGGATGTGTGTGATGTCCTTAGGTTAGTTAGCCCTAAGTTCTAGGGGACTGATGACCTTAGAAGTTAAGTCCCATAGTGCTCAGAGCCATTTGAACCATGTGAACCCAATCACCTTCTTTTCACCCCACCCTCTCCAGCACCACCCAATGCCTCCTCCTCTCTCCTCTTTTCTCTCCTCTCGGGCCTCCCCTCCTTCGGCAGGTCCCTCCTGGCAGTTTTTACTCTTCGTCATGTGTACTCGGTCTCGTGCAGTGATTTTAAAGTGTCGTTGTTCTGGTGTGTTTTAATACTGTCTCCAACTTTTAACTTTTACATGTGACTTCAGTGTATTTTATGTGCTACCAACATCGCCCACTATGTTTTTTATCTTTGTGTGGATTTTTAACTGTCCGACAATGAATTTATCTGTGTCAGTGTTTATTTTAACCCCCATTGTCTGCCCCTATTATGTTCTTCACTCCCCCTCTAGATCGCCGTTTATATGTATCGTGTCCTCTTTTTATTTGTGATGTCATTCGGCCGAAGAGCGGCGGATTTTGCCGCTGTTAGCCTTTCCCTGCCCATGTGGGGATGAGGAATGAAATCGCAAATAAAGAAAACAAAAAAACAAAGTAAGCCCTGGCAGTCAGTAGTTTTACTGCTGACGTCGATGGCGGGGATAGCAATAGAAAGCTCGTGAATTTTATTTGAATTGACACAGCTTGAAAACCAAGAAGATTTTATTCAGACATGCTGCCACAAAAGACCCTGAGGGCATATTGGTTAGTGTTATTCACGGTGTGATCATTAGTAAGGTTGCACACTTTAGCGATAAAGGTTCAAATGCCTGTCTGCTACGAGTTCTACAGTGAGGTGACCAAAGTCACGTGATACCTCCTAATGTCGTGTCGGATCTCCTTTTGCCCAGCGTAGTGCAGCAACTCGACGTGGCTTGACTCAGCAAGTCGTTGCAAGGCCCCTAGAGAAATACTGAGCCGTCCATAATTGCTCAAGTGCTGCTGGGGCAGGACGTTGTGCAAGATTGCATCCCATAAATTTTCCATAGGATTCATGTCAGGTGATCTGGGTTCTCACATCATTCGCTAGAACTGCCCAAAATTTTCTTCAAATCAATCGTGAACAGTTGTGGCCCAGTACTATGACACACGAAGTCCATGAGCGGCAGCCAATGGTCTCCAAGTAGACGAACATAACCATTTACAGTCAATGATCGGTTCAGTAGGACCAGAGGACCCAGTGCATACCAAGTAAACACGGCCTATACCGTTGTGGAGCCCCCACCGGCTTGCACAATGCCTTGTTGACAACTTGTGTCATAGTCGAATCCTACCATCAGCTCTTACCAACTGAAATCGGGATTCACCTGACCAGGGCAAGGTTTAGCATTCGTATAGCGTCTAACCGATCATGAGCCCAGGAGATTTGCTGCAGGCGATGTCGTGTTTCTCGGCACTTGACGCTGTGGATCTGGGAATAGAGGATTCTCTATTTCCTAAATGGAATGTCCCATGCGTCTAGCTCCGACTACCATTAAGCGTTCAAAATTTATTGCGGTCCTACACAGCGATTGTTTTGGGAGTCTCTACTGTATATTGAAAGAAGTAATTAGAAGAACAAAGCAAAGCAGAAAAATTAGTACAAATATTTATCCAATTTTATGTGGTCATTGAGCTACAACTGTTTTAAGATTATTAATAAAATCTTACAGCAACGATAAAAGCACAAAACGAATTAGTGAAAGCATTTTGACGATGGATGAAGAAGCAAAATTTGTAACGTGAGAGGTTGGCATGATATCAGGAACAAACACACAAAATTTATAACATGAAAGCTTAACATGATGTCTAAAGGTGTTACATATCATCGACACACACTGAGGATCGATTTCTTTTAAATTTAGTACATTTTCTAATATGTTAAAAAAATTTAAAAAGATGTTAAGTTTGATGGTACAAAAATAATTTTAAACACACATTTGATAAATATAGAAGTGTGTACGATACAACTATAGTCGCAGAGCCACCTGTCACTTCATGTACGTTCACAAACTCCATCAGTCAGTAACGAACATATATTACAAAGTCAGTATTTGTGAAGGAGTGTGGGCGTGTACGCTAGGAGGTGTCGCCCTCTGTATGTGGTAAATCATGTTGATGAGTAACTTCCGGGCAGATTAAAACTGTATGCCGGACCGAGACTCGAACAAATCAGGGCACACTCCGTTGTAGAGTGAAAATTTCAACAGGCCCGAGTGGCCGGGCGGTTCTAGGTGCTACAGTCTGGAACTGCGCAACTGCTACGGTCGCAGGTTCGAATCCTGCGTCGGGCATGAATGTGTGTGATGTCCTTATTTTAGTTAGATTTAAGTAGTTCTAAGTTCTAGGGCACTGATGACCTCAGAAGTTAAGTCCCATAGTACTCAGACACATTTGAACCAGTTTTTGAACATTTCATTCTGGGAACACGCCCCCCCCCCCCCTCCCCCAGGCTGTGACTAAACTACGTCACTGCAAAGTGCTTTCTTCCGGGAGTGCTGGTTCTGGAAAATCGCAGCAGAGTTTCTGTGAAGTTTGGAAGCTAGGAGACGAGGTACTGGCATAATTTAAAGCTGCGAGGACGGGTCTCGAGCCGTGTTTGGGTGGCTCAGATGGTTGAACAC
Organism: Schistocerca gregaria; assembly: GCF_023897955.1. Classification (NCBI taxonomy): domain Eukaryota; kingdom Metazoa; phylum Arthropoda; class Insecta; order Orthoptera; family Acrididae; genus Schistocerca; species Schistocerca gregaria. Next base: position 526,969,955 of record NC_064920.1, read on the forward strand.
TTGCCCGCGAAAAGCAAAGGCCCCTAGTTCCGGTCTCGGTCCGACACATAGTTTCAATCTGACAGGAAGTTTCATACCAGCGTACATTCCCCTGCAGAGATAAAATTTCATTCTGCAAGTTGAAGAGGTCATTGTGTTAAAACATAGCAGTTGCACAACTAAAACAGGATTATGGTCAGTGAATACAACTAAAACTACAATGGACGACAAACTCTCAGTTCACATCTGTCCTTGTGTCTTGCATATTATTGTGCTTCTTTTTCTAGTATTCCGTCGGAGGAGTTGAACTGGAAGTTGTATGTGTTCCGCAGCCGCGAAAACAACAGTTTAACAGTTTTGAAAAATTTCATCGCTCACTTCTACACGCTGACCAAACGTTTTTGGAATGTGACTCGTAGCTCTTCAGAGAATAACCTTGTTACCTTATGTGCAAATAACTGATCTTTTTCTTAAGATGTTTTTAATGTTTATGATGATTTCGTTTCAATTTTGCTGTGTTTTAGAACAGCTCTCGAAGTCTACGCCAGGATCTGTGCTTTGGACCTCGGCTGGAAACTCGGGCCGCCTTGATGATACTTGCCATAACGAGGCCCTTGGGAGCGCACGCCGCCTCCAGGCGTTAGGCAGTTAGCGAGCCTGGCCTGCAACTTCCCCGACGGCTTCAGGCGCTCGCTGGCGCTCCAGTATACTTCTCAGCAGCGGCAAGAGCAACTACTCTGCAACTTTGTAATTGAAACGCACTGAACTGAGGTGCAGGCAGCAGCTTCGCGGTTTTAGGGTGCTGAGCAGATCATACATCACCGCGTCACGGGCTGCTAGCGCCGCTTACTGCAGCAGCGGCCACCTGTTACTATTCGGTGCGTTGTGGGTTGCCTACAACCAGTGGCGTTGGCAGTGCTACTAACGATATATCTTCTTATTTAAAATAATTGCCATCGGACGTTTAAGTGCCGACGTTGGACTTTCTACAGGCAGGCACCACTCTTCGCGGATTCCTTTAGTCTCTATCTACTGAAACTCACGTCCGATACAGATCTCTACGTAGTATTTATTAGTGGAAAAATAAGTTGTTAATTTTAATGAAGGACCGATATGTTACTTTTTAAACTGGTCAGATTTTTCTGTATGGGAGGCAACTTTAAACATAATTCCATCGCATTAAATGTGTTAAACTTCTTCTTTATCCCTGGGGCTATTTAGGACCCCAGCGCTCGTTTTGATTCACCTGTTTTTTTTTTTTTTTTTTTTTTTTTTTTTTTTTTTTTTTTTTAGCCCAGAAAGCTTTAATTTTCAGACTGGGAGTAAGCTTCCTTTTCTATGTACGCTTCGGTCAGCTGGTTCTTGTGCTCGTTTTGCGTACAAGGGGCACTGAAATACCTCTTTTACAGTGATCTGCCGGAATTTGGACCAGTCCTGTACTAAATGGAATTTAAGGTTGCTGTAGATCTGATTTCACTGTGGTGATCCATTTGTTATTGGAGGCTATCCCGCTACCTGCCGTGGTGAAGATCCTGTTCGTGAGCCTGAAGGGATTCGTGTGAGTCAAAATCTCATAGAAGGCTAGTCGCCTTTCCCTCATAGCTATGATTGTGTTTTCTTGAAGATGGTATGGCTCACTGTTGTGTCTGATTCTCTAGGTGCCAACCTCTTCTCCTATTGATCGTCGTAGTCTGCTCACGGTTTTCCTAGAGGTCTATTTTCCTGAAGGGACCAATCCTGTTCATCAAGAGGTATTCAGAGGCATGTAATACGTAGGGCCTTACAGCTGAGCTGTAGTATTTTAGTTGAAGATTCTTGGGAAAGTACCTGGACGTGTATATGCTCTCGCAGGAATGATAGACATTTTTCAGCTTGGCACGTGTGGTATCTATCGCCAAGTTTTCACTCTCATTTGCAAAATTACACTCTCATAAATACTCGACTGCAGGGACTTTACGAACTGTTGTGCCTTCTTGTGGAACTGGAATGGGGCTCCCTCTGTTTTAGTAAAGAACTCACCTTTTTTGTATACTGACCTTCACACTTCTCTTAGCTATTGTGCTGTAGACGCTCTGTAGTTGGTAAGTAGCGTCCTCTATATAGTTCGCTAAAACGACAAGCTCATCTTCAAAGGCTAGGTAGGGTAAACTGAGGTTATCCATCTTTATTGCAGTTTCCGATGGTAGTGCGCGAATCCATTCCCTGATAATATTTTCCAATACGCAACTGCACAGCATGCAGTGTGTCTAACTACCGCTTGAGTGGTGAAAGCCTCAGAGAGCTCATTCTAAATTTGACTTTGGAGGTGGTTTTCCGCTGAGTGGCTTGTACTAGGCTTATGGTCTTCCCATCCAGGAGCATTTCTCTAGGCTTATGATCAGGATCTGCCTGTCCATCGAATTATATAACTTTTGTTCACTAGGATGGTTATCCAGGAATGTCCATCACTCCTCTGGTGTGTAAGGATGGTCTTGAGGTTCTGTTTTTGGTTTCTTGGGAGCGGATTTTTGCAAAGGTGTTTGTCGCTTTACGTTTGCTATTCATAAGGTTCTGAAAATGACGTTCTTTTATTGTGGTTTGTCGGTTTTTAACTCTTAACTAGTATGCAGTTTAAAGTCTCTGTCTCCCACCAAAATTATGAAAAAGGTCAGTAATTCGCACACTGTATAGATCTCTACAGCGTCTTTAAGTGTTCAAGGAATCTGTTCTTAATTTTACGTTTTATTGAAATAAGAGGAATTTGCACGTCCACAGAAGTTTTCTACTTGACAGCTGAAGGCCGAAACTCTTTTCACAGTAGATGTGGCAACACAATGGGAGCTACCAATGTCTCGCTCAAACTGGTGTTTCGGCCGAGGGATCCGCTTTTCAAAACCAAATACTTTAAATTTGACTATAAGTACGCCAATGATCGTATTTCTTCGTATTAACTTAGATTATTTGAAAAAATAACTCCAGATTACTGTCGGATTCTTTGCTTCAGGTATTACGATTGCGAGAGATAATACTCTAATACTCTAAACATGACTGACAACAGACCTCAGCGTGATATACACTCCTGGAAATTGAAATAAGAACACCGTGAATTCATTGTCCCAGGAAGGGGAAACTTTATTGACACATTCCTGGGGTCAGATACATCACATGATCACACTGACAGAACCACAGGCACATAGACACAGGCAACAGAGCATGCACAATGTCGCCACTAGTACAGTGTATGTCCACCTTTCGCAGCAATGCAGGCTGCTATTCTCCCATGGAGACGATCGTAGAGATGCTGGATGTAGTCCTGTGGAACGGCTTGCCATGCCATTTCCACCTGGCGCCTCAGTTGGACCAGCGTTCGTGCTGGACGTGCAGACCGCGTGAGACGACGCTTCATCCAGTCCCAAACATGCTCAATGGGGGACAGATCCGGAGATCTTGCTGGCCAGGGTAGTTGACTTACACCTTCTAGAGCACGTTGGGTGGCACGGGATACATGCGGACGTGCATTGTCCTGTTGCAACAGCAAGTTCCCTTGCCGGTCTAGAAATGGTAGAACGATGGGTTCGATGATGGTTTGGATGTACCGTGCACTATTCAGTGTCCCCTCGACGATCACCAGAGGTGTACGGCCAGTGTAGGAGATCGCTCCCCACACCATGATGCTGGGTGTTGGCCCTGTGTGCCTCGGTCGTATGCAGTCCTGATTGTGGCGCTCACCTGCACGGCGCCAAACACGCATACGACCATCATTGGCACCAAGGCAGAAGCGACTCTCATCGCTGAAGACGACACATCTCCATTCGTCCCTCCATTCACGCCTGTCGCGACACCACTGGAGGCGGGCTGCACGATGTTGGGGCGTGAGCGGAAGACGGCCTAACGGTGTGCGGGACCGTAGCCCAGCTTCATGGAGACGGATGCGAATGGTCCTCGCCGATACCCCAGGAACAACAGTGTCTCTAATTTGCTGGGAAGTGGCGGTGCGGTCCCCTACGGCACTGCGTAGGATCCTACGGTCTTGGCGTGCATCCGTGCGTCGCTGCGGTCCGGTCCCAGGTCGACGGGCACGTGCACCTTCCGCCGACCACTGGCGACAACATCGATGTACTGTGGAGACCTCACGCCCCACGTGTTGAGCAATTCGGCGGTACGTCCACCCGGCCTCCCGCATGCCCACTATACGCCCTCGCTCAAAGTCCGTCAACTGCACATACGGTTCACGTCCACGCTGTCGCGGCATGCTACCAGTGTTAAAGACTGCGATGGAGCTCCGTATGCCACGGCAAACTGGCTGACACTGACGGCGGCGGTGCACAAATGCTGCGCAGCTAGCGCCATTCGACGGCCAACACCGCGGTTCCTGGTGTTTCCGCTGTGCCGTGCGTGTGATCATTGCTTGTACAGTCCTCTCGCTGTGTCCGGAGCAAGTATGGTGGGTCTGACACACTGGTGTCAATGTGTTCTTTTTTCCATTTCCAGGAGTGTAGTTTAATGAATCGCTGTCAAACTATCTACAAATCGGTCTGTGCTGCGTTGGCTTCTGACGCGCGGTTGTCACGTTGTAGAGGCCAATAAGAGCATCTCTTACCACTGAATTACTTGTTGGATCTCCCTTACCTATGTGAATAATTTCTTTTACCTCATCATACATTCTTTCAATCGGTTACACATCTGCAATAAAACTGTACAACTATGGTTGGTGCTGGTCCGGTTACAATAATCCGTTCACTATGCTATTCATAGGAATTTACTTTCACTCCTTTTGTTTTATTCATTATGGAGCCTGCTCCTGCCTACACCAGAAGTTCTGTTCTTCCTTCCATCACGCTTCACTAATTCCCACGATGTCTAAGTTCAAGTTATCAATTTCACTTTTTCAGTTCTCTAGCCTGCTTATCGAATTAAGGAGTCTAAAATGTCACACGCAGCGTCGTAGAATGCCAGCTTTCTTGCTTACTACTGTGACATTCTGAGTAGTCTTCTCCTGGAGATCTGGGTGCGGGACCATTTTATGTCCGGACTATTTTACTCAAGAGTACGCCATCATCATTAAGCCATACAGCAGAGCAGCACGTCCACAGGAAGAAAGAAACCAGTTTTGGCTGTTCACAGTTCCAGCACAGAAAGGATGTATTGTGGCTAATGTTGACCTTCAATCCAAACCAGTGAAACATTCTTTCAGCTACTGAAAAGGCTTCTGCCCGTTGGAGGAAATATGCGTTAGTCTAGCATTTTCACAGATGCCCCTCTTCGCGGTTACACCTCCATTGTCGAGGCACGCAAGCCACCTCGTCTCATCAAATTTCGTGGATCATGGGGGTGGAGTATACACAAATAAAGGCTACAAATTAAATTGTTATTTAGAAGGTTAGATTAGATTGGATGTACTTTTCGTTCCAACTAAGTCTTAGTGAGGAGATCTTCTGGAGTGTGGAATATATCAGAAAACAAGAATACACAATAAATATTTACAGAATAAGAAAAGATATGTTAATATGCCTTCCACAGCTCCCAAATGAAATTGTCCTTGTGAATGTGGAATTGGTGGCAACAAAAATAGAAAATCTTTTGCACATTTACATTTAAAAGGACATAAAACTTGTCACCAAATGTTATATGTTCACTACACTTAGGTGCATATGATAAATCTTAGAGAAAGTTTTGCATTCATCAGCAGATAAAAAGCAATGAAATAAAAAAAAAACAGGACTTGTTTACAGTGATAGAATTACTGCACAAAATGTGTGCGGAAATCAGATTGTACTCAATATTCACATTATGTGACGTTATTAGACGCATCAATCGTTTCTGCTAACAGTTCAGGAATGGAGTAGAAGGCATTGGCCACCAATAAATCCTTTAGACTCTTGTCAAACTGAACTTTATTATTAGTAAAACTTCTTATGCCTGCTGGCATGTTATTGAAAACGTGTGTTGCTGAATAGTGGACATCTTTCTGTGCCAAAGTAAGTGGCTTTAAATCTTTGTGAATGTTATTCTTATTCCTAGAATTGGTTCCAAGAACAGAGCTTTTGGTTTGAAACAAAGATATATTTTTAATGGCAAATTTCATTAAGAAATAATTCCTGAAACAGCTCTCTGTAGGACATTCTTGACTTCACACTACAAATAAATTGTACTTCACGTTTTTGGGCTCGTTAAACTTAAGTCTGAGTTGATGTGTTACCCAAAAAATAATCCCATATGGCATTATGTTATGAAAGTAAGCATAGTACGCTCGTTTTTCATTTTTTACATAACCTATGTCTTACAACACTCGCATAACAAATAAAGAGTACTTAAGGTGCTTCAGCAGTTGTGTGGTATGCACCTCCCACACAAAATTTTTATCGAGCTGGAATCCCAAGAATTTAACACTGTCAACTTCTTTTTTCTGCTTGTCGTCATAGTTTAAGCATGTGATAAAGAGGAAACCTTTTATAGCTTCTAAATTGCATGTAATATATTTTTTCACGGTTTAGTTACAGTGGATTGGCTCGGAACCATTTATTAATTTTCATGAATATTGTATTAGCCGACATTTCTAAGGCTATGTCCGACCCCGGTAGCTGAATGGTCAGTGTGACGGATTTTCAGTCATCTGGGGCCGGCTTCGAATCCCAGCTGGGTCGGGGAATTTTCTCCGTCCAGGGACTGGGTGTTGTGCTGTCCTCATAATCATCCTATCATCCTCATCGACTACAGGTCGCCGAAATGGCAGCAAATTGAAAGAAAGACACCAGGCGAACGGTCTGCAGAACGGGGAGCCCTAGCCATACTATTAAATAAAATAAAATCTAAGGCTATATTTGATTTTCTATTTATTGCAATTTTTGCATCATCTGCAAATAAAACAAGTTTGGCGTCTGGTAATGTTACTGGTGAAATATCATTGATATAGAGAAGAAAAATTGAGGGCCCTGAGATGAAACCTTGGCGGACATCACATGTTACTGGTCCGCAGTTGGATGACGAATGATAGCTTAATACACGCCTCTTTCGTATTGACACCCTTCGTTTTCTGTCAGAGATATAGGATTTGGACCAGTTTGCAGAATTTCCTGTTACAACGTAATATCGTAATTTACTTAAAAGGATATTGTGACTTACACAGTCATATGCCTTTAACAGATCAAAAATATACCAGCAGGTTGTAATTGACTGTCTAATGAACTGAGCACATTCTCACTCTACGTGCAGGAACACTTCTCAATAACGGGACACTTTAGAAAACCGACTTACGACACGGATAATGTTATATTTGTGGTCAGTTACTGCAGAATATGACTGTGTATTACACTACTGGCCATTAATATTGCTACACCACGAAGCCGACATGCTACAGACGCGAAATTTAACCGTCAGGAAGAAGATGCTGTGGTATGCAAATGATTAGCTTTTCAGAGCATTCACACAAGGTTTCCAACCGATTTCTCATACACAAACAGCAGTTGACCGGCGTTGCCTGGTGAAACGTTGTTGTGATGCCTCGTGTAAGGAGGAAAAATGCGTACCATCACGTTTCCGACTTTGATAAAGGTCGGATTGTAGCCTATCCCGATTGCGGTTTATCGTATCGCGACGTTGCTGCTCGCGTTGGTCGAGATCCAATGACTGATGGCAGCATATGGAATCGGTGGGTTCAAGAGGGTAAAACCGAACGCCGTGCTGGATCCCAACGGCCGCGTATCACTAGCAGTCGAGGTGACAGGCATCGTATCCGCATGGCTGTAACGGATCGTGCAGCCACGTCTCGATCCCTGAGTCAACAGATGGGTATGTTTGCAAGACAACAACCATCTGCACGAACAGTTCGACGACGTTTGCAGCAGCATGGACTATCAGCTCGGAGACCATGGCTGCGGTTACCCTTGACGCTGCATCACAGACAGAAGCTCTTGCGATGGTGTACTCATGGATGAACCTGGGTGTACGAATGGCAAAACGTCATTTTTTTCGGACGAATCCAGGTTCTGTTTACAGCATCATGATTGTCGCATCCGTGTTTGGCGACATCGCCGTGATCGCACATTGGAAGCGTGTATCCGTTCTCGCCATACTGGAGTATCACCCGGCGTGATGGTATGGGGTGCCATTGGTTGCACGTCTCGGTCACCTCTTGTTCGCATTGACAACACTTTGAAGAGTGTCGTTACATTTCAGATGTGTTACGACCCGTGACTCTACCCTTCATTCGATCCCTGCGAAACCCTACATTTCAGCAGGATGATGCACGATCGCATGTTGCAGGTCCTGTATGGGCCTTTATGGATACAGAAAATGTTCGACTGCTGCCCTGGCCAGCACATTCTCCAGATCTCTCACCAATTGAAAACGGCTGGTCAATGGCGGGCGAGCAACTGGCTCGTCACAATACGCCAGTCACTACTCTTGATGAACTGTGGTATCGTGTTGAAGCTGCATGGGCAACTGTACCTGTACACGCCATCCAAGCTCTGTTTGACTCAATGCCCATGCGTATCAAGGCCGTTATTGCGGCCATAAGTGGTTGTCCTGGGTACTGATTTCTCAGAATCTATGCACCCACATTGCGTGAAAATGTAATAACGTGTCAGTTCTAGTATAATATATTTGTCCAATGAATACCCGTTTATCATCTGCATTTCTTCTTGGTGCAGCTGTTTTAATGGCCAGTAGCGTATGTTTTACAAAATTTTTGAGAATGCACGCAAAAGTGAAATTGTGTGGATGTCTGATGGTATGAAAATACTTGTCTCTCTTGTAATTGTGCAGAAATTTGGTCTTGCAGCACTACAACGTGTGGAGTTACTCTGCATTTCATAGTCTGCCGAAAGCTTTGTTCCGATTTCTTTAATCGCCCGTGAAACACTCTTAGTGTGCCCGTGGCGCATGACATTGCGAATATTGATGAGGAGTTGTGATGTGTAGTCGCAAAAAGTCAAAATTAGGGCGTCCTGGCGCAGAGGCGGTCGAGTGCGGACGCGGATCTGCCCTGCGGCTACGAGTGCCGCTAGTGGCCGGCCTGCAGCACTGCGTGGTTGCAGGCTGCAGGCTGCGAGGGGGCGCGCGCTGCTGGCTGCTCGAGGACGGCGCGTGGAGTGCGCCGGCGCTCCCCTCGCATTACTGAGGGGGCGGCCACGGGCAGCGGCCGCTTCAAGCCGGGATTATTCGGCGCCCCCCCAGGCCGCCTCGAGGGCGCACATTGTGCTCGCCAGTCGCCAGTCGCCTGTGAACGACCGCTCTGTGTAGCTGTCACGCTAGGCACGTGGCAGCCAATGCCGCCTCTGCGGTCACTGTCAGCTTCTACACTCAAGAGACAAGCAAACTGTTACACATCCTTTGTATCGTGTAGGGATCCGCGAGCTCGTACAAGTCCCGCAACACGGCCTGATGTGGACTCGACTAATGTCTGAAGTAGTGCTGGAGGGAGTTGGCACCACTAACCCTGCAGGGCTGTCCATAAAACCTAAGAGTACGAGGGAGTGGAAATCTCTTATGAACAGCACGTTGCCAGGCTTCCCACATATGCTCAATAATAACCATGTCTGGGGAGTATCGAGAGGTTGCAACAATGGAAAATTGTACTGAAATGCACGAGGATCTGCAGCGAATTGACGCATGGTGCACGGAATGGTAATTGAATCTCAATGTAGACAAGTGTAATGTGATGCGAATACATAGACAGATACGTCCTTTATCATTTAGCTACAAAATAGCAGGTCAGCAACTGGAAGCAGTTAATTCCATAAATTATCTGGGAGTACGGATTAGGAGTGATTTAAAATGGAATGATCATATAAAGTTGGTCGTCGGTAAAGCAGATGCCAGACTGAGATTCATTGGAAGAATCCTAAGGAAATGCAATCCGACAACAAAGGAAGTAGGTTACAGTACGCTTGTTCGCCCAATGCTTGAATACTGCTCAGCAGTGTGGGATCCGCACCAGGTAGGGTTGATTGAAGAGATAGAGAAGATCCAACGGAGAGCAGCGCGCTTCGTTACAGGATCATTTAGTAATTGCGAAAGCGTTACGGAGATGATAGATAAACTCCAGTGGAAGACTCTGCAGGAGAGACGCTCAGTAGCTCGGTACGGGCTATTGTTAAAGTTTCGAGAACATACCTTCACCGAAGAGTCAATCAGTATATTGCTCCCTCCTACGTATATCTCGCGAAGAGACCATGAGGATAAAATCAGAGAGATTAGAGCCCACACAGAAGCATACCGACAATCCTTCTTTCCACGTACAATGCGAGACTGGAATAGAAGGGAGAACCGATAGAGGTACTCAGGGTACCCTCCGCCACACACCGTCAGGTGGCTTGCGGAGTATGGATGTAGATGTAGTAGATGTAGACTGGTGGCCAGCGTAAGTGTTTAAACTCAGGAGAGTGTTCCTGGAGCCACTCTGTACCAATTCTGGACGTGTGGAGTGTCGCATTGGTTCTAATGGCTCTAAGCACTATCGGACTGAATATCTGAGGTCATCAGTCCCCTAGACGTAGTAATACTTAAACCTAACTAACCTAAGGACATCACACACATCCATGCCGAGGCAGGATTCGAACCTCTGACGGTTGCAGCCGCGCAGTTCCGGACTGAAGCGACTCGAACCGCTCGGCCACAGCGGCCGGCGAGATGTCGCATTGTTCTGCTGGAATTGCCCAAGTCAGTCGAAATTCACAATGGGCATGAATGGATGCCGGTGATCAGACAAGATGCTTACGTGCGTATCACCTGTCAGAGTAGTATCTAGACCTATCAGGGGTCCGATACCACTCCAACCGCACAGGCACCACCCCATTACAGAGCCTCCACCAGCTTGAACAGTCCTCTGCTGACATGCAGGGTCCACGGATCATGAGGTTGTCTCCATACCCGCACACGACCATCCACTCGCTACAATTTGAAACGAGATTCGTCCGACCAGGCAACATAGTCATCAACAGTCCAATGTCGATGATGACGGGCCAAGGCGAGGCGTAAAGCTTTGTGTCGTGCAGCCATCAAGGATACACGAGTGAGCTTTCGGTTCCAAGAGCCCATGTGGTTGATGTTTCGTTGAATGGTTCCCACGCTGACACTTATTGATGGTCAGCATTGAAATTTTGCAGTAATTTGCAGAAGGTTTGCACTTCTGTAAAGTTGAACGATTCTCTTCAGTCGTCATTGCTGCTTACTTGCAGGATCTTTTTCCGGCCACAGCGATACCGGAGATTTGATATTTTATCAGATACCTAGTACTCATCGTACACTCGTGAAATCGTCGTAAGAAAAAATCTCCACTTCGTCGGTACTTCAAAGATGCTGTGTCCCATCGTTCGCGTGCCGACTATAACACCACGTTCAAACTGACTTAAATCTTGATATACTGCCGTTGTAGCAGCAGTAACCGATCTAACAACTGTGCCGGACACTTCTTGTCGTATATAGACATTTCCGACCGCAGCGCCGCATTCTGCCTGTTTACATATCTCTGCATATGAATACACATACCAGTTTCTTTGGCGGTTCGGTGTAAACTGTGTTGCTTTGTTCTTGACTCGACTGTTATATTATTTACATAACTCTCAAGTAAACTGCGGGATGTCGGCCACCCATAAACTCTACGGAATGGAATATTTACCGAGAATGAATGATAAAGTAGTTTTTTACTTTCACAAAACAGCCTTTGAAAAGAACAAGAATTGAATAAATAAAAAATAGCTATACTCTGTTGTAATTAATGAATTGGCCAATATTAACACACTCGCTTTAGTACAAAGCAATACGAAAGGCTTGTCGTGTTCTCACCTGCTTATGCAGAAGGTTGCATTTGATTTTCTCTAGGAATCGAACGCCAATAGACCTCACTACTAACATCATCTACTTTTTTTGAAGGCAGGCAGTTCGTATCTTGCTATCGGATATCAGACGAAGGTTAAAGTGCGTGATTCCTGCTAAAGACGACAGGGCTACTAGTAGAAACTCTATAGGCAGAGGAGATAGCCCTTCCTCGCAATTTTGGGACAATCTTTTCGGCTGTTAATTGTACATTGTACACTGCAGAAAAAATAGTACACCATTACAGAGACTTCCAATTCACTCAAGATTTATTGTTGCAGCAGCGCATATGGAGTACATGTAATGATTATATTAACAGATCAATAGAACAATCGGTTCCGAGGTACTAGGTATCGAACCATGCTGAAACATCCAAATTAATACATGATGTACCCTACACGAGCAGCAATGCAGGTGCTGAGTCTGGTATCCAGTCGATCGTAAACATGGTGAATACTGTCCTGGGATTGGTTCTGCCAACGTCTGTTCAACATGTTCACGTATATATGTAAGTTTTATTGGTTGACGTGTTGCAGTAGTCTCGTCCCATCATATCTCACACTTGTTGACTGAAGATAACTCCGGAGATCGTGCTGGCCAGGGAAGTTGCTATATGTCTTGCAGAGCACGTTGAGTTTCACGAGCAGTTTGTGGGGGATCACTGTACTGTTGGAACAACACATCAGCTTGCTGTTACAAGAGCGAACTTTGTGCAAGTTTGCGCAAGCATGCCGGCTGAAATGCCTGTGGAAAGGCCTGATGTCATTAAGTGTTTTAATGAAGATGATAATGAATTTCGAAAACATGGATGAGCTTCGTGTGGCACCTGGAAGAGCAAGGCATCATACCCCAGTCGAAGTTATTGACGAGGTTGCTGTTGCTGTAACTGAGCACGCAGTACGTGCTCTGGATCGCTCTAGTGGTCGTGCAGTATCACGAGAATTATCCGTTCCTTGAAGTTCTGCGGTCTACTTCAAATTGTTACCCGTGCAAGATCCAGACGACACCGCAACTGAAATCTCATTATGCACAGTAATGTTGTGAATCAGCTCTTCCGTTTATGGGACGAATCGAAGTTGCTGAGCCGGCCGTTGTGGCGAGTGGTTCTAGGCGCTTTAGTCTGGAACTGAACAACCGCTACGGTCGCAGGTTCGAATCCTGCCTCGGGCATGGATGTGTGTGATGTCCTTAGGTTAGTTAGGTTAAAGTAGGTCTAAGTTCTAGGGGACTGATGACCTCAGATGTTAAGTCCCATAGTGCTCAGAGCCATTTGAACCATTTTTGAAGTTGCTGACATGCGGCCGGGAAATATTTTATGGAGTCATAAGGAACATTTTGCACTACAGGATGCAGTGAATACACAGAACTGCCAAATTTGGGCTACTTTTAAACCGCGTGTTGTGCGCGAATAGCCATTGCACTCACCGAACGTGACTGTATGGTGTGCATTCACAAGCAGCTTTGTTACGGTCCGTTCTTCTTTGACGAGAATACACTCAGATTACCTGTCAGTTGCAGGACAGCGTCTGTACATTATAGAGACCTCTTTGTAAAGCATGTGATTCCTGTTTTGGAGGAGCGCAGCTGTATGGAAACGACTGTTTTCGTCCAAGATGGGGAAACCGATTTACGCTGGAGAAATATTTGTTCCATTGGTGGTCACCAGTTGCAAATCCGGCGCTGTAGACTGTTTGTATGATGGTACGACATCCACGCTGTTATGTCGCTCGCCCAGTGAAAGATCTGCTCAATACAACTTTCCACGTACTGTTACCTCCAGAGGTTTTCCAGATGCACAGCCTGCAACATCATCTGAGATGAATCCATGTGACTTTTGGCTATGGGGTTATCTAAAAGAAGGCGTCTACCAGAGATATGTACGGTCTCTACCTAATCTTAAGGCCAGTATACAGGAAAACGTTGCCCAAATTCCACCGGAACTGCTGCGAGCAACTGTTGGTCACGTCGTATTACGGATGCATCGTCTCGTCGACGCCTCCGGAACGCATATTGAAGTGATTGTGTCAGCGACGGTTAATAATAAAATCAACATTACACGCTTCTCACTTGTTTGACTTTCTCTGCCAAAGACCGTTCCAATACATTACGTGTGGAAACATTTCTATACGTCTTTCACAGTGTCAGATTTGTCTCTGATCATCACGCGAGTGTTACGGAAATGCTTCAGGAACTCGGGTGGGAGTCTAGAGGGAAGGAGGCGCTCTTTTCGTGAATCGCTACTGAGGAAATTCAGAGAACCAGCATTTGAGGTTGACTGCAGTACAATTTTACTGCCGCCAACATATATATTTCGTGGAAAGACCACGAAGATAAGATAAGAGAGATTAGGTCTCGTACAGAGGCATATAGGCAGTAATTTTGCCCTCGTTCTGTTTGGGATTGGGAGTGGAACAGGGAGCGAAGATGCAAGTTGCGATACGAGGTACCCTCCGCCACGCACCGTATGGTGGATTGCGGGGTATGTATGTAGTTGTAGATGTAGATGGTGACCAAGACTGGACCTAATTTTTTTTCCAATGTAAATCAGTTCTGCATTAACACATTAGAATATCTAATGCGTTTCGCTGCCGTACGGTAATTACAAACCTCACTGCACCTCTGTGTGTAGCTGCAATTTATTTGTAAGCACCCTGTATAATCGTCCCGGAAGTATCTCGACAACATTTTGGTAGATTGCCATCGAATTTAAAAGAACACATTGCCTCGAGCTCTTTAGGTGGTACACAGCATCCTACTGTACAGAAGTGGTGGGTGCCGCTTGTGCATCGAGTTGAGCCAGCCAGTCAACGCACGGCAGCAGCGAGAGCGCGAGGCTACGTCGCTGCGGCAGCGGCCGTGGAGTGACGCTGCGTCCCCAGGGGGGCGGCGAGCGGCGGACGACGCCAAATATTGACAGCGCGGGCTGTCCCTCCGGACGGCACACACGGCCGCTCACCTGCGCGCCTACCCCACTGCGCTGTCACTGCAAATATGTAGTCGCCATGAGCCGACGCTATATTGCAGCCTGATACATATTCACGGGCCGCTCTTTCATACGACGCTATCCAATATACTGTACATTGCTGATTAAAAACAAGTGAAGCAACGAGAAGGGGATGGAGAAACGAAATGAAACCTTACGGATTGAGAGGGCATGTGATGTTACTTCAGTGATTACCTTTTAAAGTCAAATGCACAAAGCACTTTGCATTTGTTCAGTGTAACGCTGCAGCCCCTATGGCCTAGTTGTAGGCGCTGACTGGGTTGCTAAGTGTGTCATAAGGCCGCTGTATCCCGTCCTTAAGCAAGCTGGCCCACACCTGTTGTGCCTGATCCTTGATATCCTGGATACTAGCATTGGAACGCAGTTGACCGACATATCCATATACAGGGTGTTCCGAAATTACCGTTACAAAGTTCTAGGACTTGTAGACGGGACTGAGTACATTGTATTCTGAATGGGAACCCATGTCCGGATACGTACTGTTTCTGTTCTACGACGGTTCGAGACACCTCAACAGACAATATGGTGTAAGATGGATAGGCCGAGGTGGTCCAGCTGCGTGGAGGCCGCGAACGCCGGGTTTAATTCCTATGGACTACTTCTTGTGGAGTCGTATGCAAAATGTAATTTACGAGACTCCTGTAGAGACAAAGGAGAATCTGGTGGTACAAGTTCTGTCCGCTGCAATAGAAACTGAAGAGACAGCAGGTGCGATGGATAACGTGTACCAGAACAGGCTTCGTAGGTACAATATCCGAAGCAACATTGTTGGTCGACGCATCAAGTCGCTGTTGTACCTGTCAGTACTGCGCTTTTTGAGTAAAGTAAACAAGTAATGTTTAAGTGTTAATACAAACAAATTTGCTTAAGTAAATGTCGTGTGACTAGGGATTCCTGTCGGACAGACCGTTCGGCGGGTGCAAGTCTTTCGATTTTACGCCACTTCGGTGACTTGCGCGTCGATGGGGATGAAATGATGATTAGCACAACACAACACCCAGTCCCTGAGCGGAGAAAATCTCTGACCCAGCCGGGAATCGAACATGGGCCCTTAGGATTGACATTCTGTCGCGCTGACCATTTTTTTTTAAAATCTCAATTTGTTCGCTTTTTTTCGTTGCGTCTGCTCGAGGCGGACGTCGTAAGACACCCGTTTAAGTTCGTTGTTGATCTATTAACTCAGTTTTTTTTATTACAGAGAGCAGCTAACCCTCTGACCGAACACGCTGAACTACCGTGCCGGCGACCACTCAGCTACCGGGGACGGACATTTGCTTAAGTGATAATGGGTGTTTCGTTATGATTCCTTTCCAATTGTTATCCAGTAATTGTAGTACGTAACTCCATATTCAATTCTTCCAGCAGAAGTAGATGAGTTAAATATCTGAAGTGAAAGCCTCGTAGAACGGAAATGAGAACTTTCCGGTCAAGGGCTGATGTTCAAAACGTTATGTGCTCACTCCCCTCTACAATTCCTAGAAGTTCACAACGAAAATTTTCGAAAACTCTGTAAATATTTCATCTGAATTATAATGAATTAAAAAATGGTTCAAATGGCTCTGAGCACTTTGGGACTTAACATCTGAGGTCATCAGTCCCCTAGAATTTAGAAGTACTTAAGCCTTACTAACCTAAGGACATCACACACATCCATGCTCGAGGCAGGATTCGAACCTGCAACCTAGCGGTCGCGCGGATAATGAATTAAAGTTAAGCTGTGAAAGCGATTCTATTGCCATCTAGCCGACAGTCATCTTAACTCGAGACAGCAGTAGTGACATGAGAGTGCCGGAAGCATAACTAAACTTGCAATTGGTATGAAGGCTTAACGGACAGTCGGCCTTTGGCTATGGTGAGGCGCCCACGCCTTGTTTGCATCTCGCCTCTTGTGCTACTTGCGAGCGAGCGCACGTTTGTTTACTTCCGCGTAGCGGCTTATCTCAGAGTCCGACTTCGCTGACCGTCATGGCGTTTTCTTACCGTCAAGCCACAATTAGATTAACTTTTCCGTTAGATCACGAACGACCGGAAGCGTATGAACATTTTATACGGGATGAAATGGGTCTCCCACCACAAGATATTCTCGGAATGCATTTTTCCATCCTCAGTACTACTGTGTACATAAAGCTAGCGATACTCTGACGGACGTGTAGGGACTGTCGTGGTTGATCACGCGGGTTTTTTTGGCTTCCTAACGTTGCAGATTTTCGATCTCTCATTTGAAGTACCGTCGGTCGTTGTGGTGACCGTTTTTAAACCGTACGTCAACGTCGTCAGTCACGTGGCTGAAACGTGGAAGACGTTCTAAACATGCCGTGTCCTCAATGATGTCCGTCAGATAAAAATTGAACTATGGAAACATCTGCCTTCCTACTTGGTTATAGTCGGCTGCAGGGCTGTCGTCATGTACGATGGCCAGCCGCGCACCTGTTCAAGTTATGGCCAGGAAGGCCGTGTCTGTTCTGAATGCCTTCGACATAGACTCGTTCAGACGCCGATCGGAGACGTCGCTTCTCCAGCGGCGCCCAGTGTGTTACCTCTGCCTTACGTGTCTGCGGCGGCTCTGCCTGCTACACACCCTCTGAATCAGTCGGTACCCGTGTCAGCTCCTCTCGACGACGCGGTGGACGTTTCGCCTGTCTCTACTACATCCCTGCCGGAGGCAATACAGCAGGCACAAGGTTTCTGTCCCGACCCCATGGTTGTTGATAATGGAACTGTACCTATCTACTCCTCTCTGCCATCTGGCTACATGTCGGATGATAGCCGCCCGCCATCCGACACGGGAAACCATGTTAGGAAGCAACGGTCGCTGAAGAAATGGAGGAGACAACGCCGTAACCCTTCTGATGACTGGGTCAATCGGACGTCTGCACAGGATGACGACCCTGCCACTGATAGTGCGTTGTCCTCTGACTTCGTGGCACCTGGCGACGTAACATCCTTCCCTGCCTCAATCTCAAATCAGCGTCCACCGGATACCGACCTTCTCCCGCCTGAGTTTGATGGGGTTGCCTCCTGTATATGTGTCTGACGCTATCTGTAGACGCACCTCTGATAATGTGCCACTATACCAGCCCGGAGACACGTCTGTTTCCTGTTTCCTGGGCGGATGACGTCGATGCTGAGGATGGACATTCTGTTGGTGTACACAACGATGGACCCTCTTTGGTGGGGTCGGCTCCCTCCCCGTCAAAGTGCTGTACCTTTCCATGGGAGCCTAACAGGGAGTTCCCTGTGCTTGAATAGCCTGTCCTCCTGACGATGGCTGTTTTCTAGAATTATCACATCGCCACGGACAGTGTCAACACCACCAACTGGCTTTACTCGATGACATGCTGTATGCCGCGGTATTTGACGTAGTTCTTCAGGATGTGCATACTGCACTTTCTGTGCTCCTGCTGGTTTTACAACACATGTCTCTCATGCTTCGGCTACTGGTAGTGGGGTCACGATCCTCTTACGTGAAAGTATCCTCGCTGATCCAGTTGCCTATCTCCCTGCTGCCAGGGGTACGGCACTCATGTTTAGTGGCGTCAGGATCGTAAATGTCTTAAGCGCCATCTGCTTCTGGTCGCCACCTTGAACGTTCCACCTTCTTCTCAGAGACAATCACGCATCTCTTCCTGGGTCGGCAGCATGCATTGACCATGGGAGGCGATTTCAACTCCACCCAGGCACTCTCCGTGCGCAGCGCTAGTGCCGATTCTCCAGCACCTCAGCTTAGTGGATTCTTAGGAGATTGTTCATGGCGATCGTCCGAGGTCTATGCATTTCACTAGCCATTCTTCAAGCCGACTTAATCGTGTTTACATCTCCCGCGATATTGTCAGTGGGGTGCAGGCTGCTGAAGTCTGGCCCGTTGCTTTCTCTGACCATGACGCATACATCTGCGCCATCAGTCTCTGCCGCCAAAGGATGTGGTGCGGCTATGTACCGTGGAAACTGAACACGACTGCCGGCAGCTCATCGAGACCACGAGAGCAACTTGTTGTCTAGGCCATCATGCATATCAGTCTGCTGTGTGATGGTGAGTGCTCTGTGCGAAGCCTGCCCTCCTCAAGGCCTTGATTGGTTACGGAAGGGAGGTTGCGGCATGGCGGTGACGGACTCACCATTCTCCGGGAATGTACTATGATGCCTTTTTCGCCAGAGCGCCAGACGATGGCCAATTGTACCAAGGCACAGCTCACGTCCCTCTCTCGGCGGCACCTTGAAGGAGCTATGGTCAGGGCGCGCACGTACGATAGGTTGGTGCAAGGGTGTCTATCTATGTATCATGTCATAGCGGAACGACGCCACCGTCGGAGGAACTTGATTAATGTTCTTATGATTGATGATGGGCAGCGTTCTGATACACACAGCCAACATTACGGCGCTCTCCGGACTCTCCTTTGGCTCGGTTTCCGTGGATGCGAAGATGGATCTGATTGCTAACGTCGCTGAGGACGAAGTCCATGACGCTATACAGGCGGGTTCTACTAACAGGGCGCCTGGCCCTGACGGTCTCCCACTGGAGTTTTATCGGACATTTCGTCCCCTTCCGGCGCCAGTGTGGACGGAAATTTGTCAGGACCTGATATCATCTGTCGTACCGATTCCACAGGATTTCCTCGATGGTTTCCTCATTGCCATCCACAAGCCTCGGGGTACCTCACGGATATGTAGTTACCGCCTCTTGAAGTTACTCAACAGCAATACAATGCTCTTTACCCGGCTGTTGGCTGCGCAGCTTAAACGGACAGCTCGGTAGGTGGTTTCCCCCCGATAACACTTCTTTGTGAGGTGCCAATAACATCTGCAGTGCCCTCTGCCGCTATCGGGACATAATCGCCCTTGCCCACGCTCGTCGAATGCCTGGACTTTTGGCAGCCCTTGACTTCAGCCAGGCGTTCGATCGAGTCGATCACGACTTCCTGGAAGGGATGCTCCACAATATAGGCTACACTGATACTACCGTCGACGTCGTAATGCGTCTCCTTCACGGAGCTACGTCTCGTGTACTGTACAGTCGGTGTCTTACTGCCCCCATCTCTATCCGTCGATCAGTGCGTCAAGGCTGCCCGCTCTCTGCCCTGTTGTATGCATTCGCCATGGAACCGTTGCTATGCGGCCTCCGTCCTTGCCTCTCTGAGTTATCTCTCGGTGACCATATGTTCAGCTGCACTGCTTATGCAGCCGATCTCGTGGTCTTTCTTCGAAGCGGTGCTGCGGTCCAGCAGTCACTGGCATGGGTTACCACCTATACCGAAGTTCCTGGTAGCTGCCTTAACGTCTGAAAATCGAGCGCCATGGCTATAGACACGGGACTTCTGCTAACAGTGATCCTCTGTTGCTTGTAGCTGATACTCTTCGACGCTCAGGACTCGATTTCGCAAGTGATATGTGGCGGACAATTGCCATTAGCTGCCGACGTCCACTTTCCCAACTACGAGCTGCGCTCTTAGATCACTCGAGCACTCGATCAGAATGCAATGCACAAAATACGTAAATGTATATTTGGCGACAGGTATCCCCCACATGGCACGGACACTTCCTATTCCGCCATCTATGGCCCGCCTCATGCTAGCGGCGTTGGGTTCGATTGTTTGTCATTGCTTGCTATTCAAGACGAGGTACGAAACCCTCACCCTCCCGCTGTGCAGGGGCGGTTTAGGTCTGTATCATGTTCCTGAAAGAGCGCTAACCCTTTTGATTGGCTCTTACATGACGTTGTAGCGACGTAGTCCTACTTGCCTTACCAGCCTATTGCTGGAGGCTCTTGCACCACACTCTCCCTCCGCACCTCTCCATCGCCCTTGTTTTACTTCCGCCACTTTTTTCCTGAACTGAGCTACGTCTGTACTGTGATACTGCCAGCGCAATTGACATCCATGAAGGCGATCTATGATATCCTTCAGCAGCACAGGTCACCGAATGTGGTTGAGGTGGAAGCCTCCCCTCTTCGACTAGCGTGCGGTTTGGCGATCGGTGTGCACTCCTTGTGTTGACACTGACGTCCAGTGTGCATGATACCTTACTACCAATGGGAAGTAAGCACGCCAGTCACGCCTTCACATGATTCACCTCGCAGAGCCCCGTTGTGTGTCGACTGTGATTTTATGGACACAGACGAGTACCGCCTGGCGTACAGATCGGCGAGAGGTGTCTGGTTCTTGGTGCGACAGATGTTGTCCCTAATTATCTATACGAGTTCTCATCAGATACCTACTCAACTGCTGCTATTTTCAGACTCGGGATACATCTCGCAAGCGAAGATGACATCTGTGAAGTGGATTTGTAGACACGCAGCACGCTACGTGTTTGCTGCTGGCGAGAAAGGTATCCTTGACTTTTGGCAGTTCCTTAATGAACGCCATTGTGTAGTTGTCCGCACTCCGACATGCAGACAATTTTTCTCCAATTTATTTTGCAGTGTCTTCCTTAACCCACTCTAGAGATGGTGTGTTCCTGTCATGAAGACTGAACCCTGCCTCTTCCACACTTAGATCCGTTATATTCACTGGTCATCGAAGTGTTCTTCTCAGAAAAACTATACGTTGGTAGGCCCTGTTAGGCTGATGTCTTGCTGCGCCCTCCTCCTCGCTTTCCGCCGGTTTCCTGATATTCTGGGTGGTAATAATGACAAAAATAAATGAATAAATGAAAATAAAAAAGGACGAAAAGAAAAATTAATAAATGAACGATGTTCGTTGCACCTCTAATCCATGTTCCCTACGCTTTCCTTGGCTTCTGGAAGGTGGGAACGAGACATAATGGCGAGACCTCGGGTTCCGAGCCCAGCCCACTTCGTGACATCCATTTGATTACAATCGGTACAGTGCATCTTCATGGGGAAGAAAAGTGCAAATCTAAAACCTGTGGTTTCAGTTCTTTACGCATACAGTAAAACTATTTGTGAAAATCTACTTGAACATGAAACTGAGCTTTGCTTCGATTATGTAAAGAAAGTCATTCATAAGTACAGCAGATAACTCAAACTTTAACTTTCTGCTTTCCTTGAATCACACCTAAATGTGGACAGGATTCATTGCAAGGCATGCCGAAGAAGTTTGTCATTAAGAGTCCATGCTAAAGAATTGCGGTAATAAGCCTTTCATGGGAAGTGCTGTAACACGCGGTAAACACGTACATCATGCAAGTTTTTCTTATTTAATCTTTTATTTGTGCCACCTCAACCAGCCTCTGCTATACATATTGACTCACTCACACGCATACCCCCTAGATTCGCATACTATATTTACGTTGGTTTAGATACACACGCGTTACTTACATCACGATGTGCTCGCATCATTCCAATGGGAGCTGATTCCAAACACCAACTGGATGTGGAACACTCATACATGCCTCCAGACAACTATCTAGGCGCCAGTTATGTAAAATGATGATACTCGTTTTCTTAATTTTGTTCTCTGACTTTTCTTCGTAACTGTGTGCAGTGGCCCGTAGGCTAGTCGTATGGCCGTAGGTCTTAATACTGTCCAGGCGAAGCTGGCCACGTCGCTAGTCTTCCATAGAGGACGGATCTAGGAACCTTGCTGGCCACGGCAGTTCTTTAGCATTACACAGACAGCTTATAGTGACAAGTGCCGTGAGTGTAAAAGCATTGTCCTGTTGAAAAATGGCTGCACGTTATTGTCGCAACAGTGACATAGTGCGCAAGTGTCCCTCATGTACATGTTCTTGCCCTGGCGCTCACTGATTGGTCAAAATGCGGAAACCACACGCATTAAACGCTAAAATATAAGAGAATTGAAGATGAATGAGAGAAAGCTTTTTTATAATGATACTACGGCAGCGTGAAAGCGTTGCTGTTACCTGAGCAGCAGCATGCATGACTCTGAGGCTCAGCTTGACTTTCTAGCTATAGTCATAATATTTATAAATCAAGTTAGCGGGAAGAACGAACGAAAGAAAATTAAAAAACAATTTTATCATTGGAAACTGGCACGAATCCCTAAACGTCAGAGGTTTCTGCACTGCGATAATGGTGCCTAAACAGGTCATCTACGTTGCCCGGACTCTATCTGCGCTTATCATGGAAATGCGTGTTGCTTTATTCGTGAGGACCCAAAGATTGAGCAAATGAGAGCCAGCCGGCCGGTGTGGCCAAGCGGTTCTAGGCGCTTCAGTCTGGAACCGCGTGACCGCTACGGTCGCAGGTTCGAATCCTGCTTCGGGCATGGATGTGTGTGATGTCCTTAGGCTAGTTAGGTTTAAGTAGTTGGAAGTTCTAGGGGACTGATGAGCTCAGATGTTAAGTCCCTTAGTGCTCAGAGCCATTTTTTGAAATGAGAGTCGCTGCTCGCTCAGAGTGATATTTAAAGCCCCGCTTCCCAAAGAACACAGTCGACGGACAAAAGTGGCACCACATTGTATGGCCAAGCTAACTGTGTCTTTTGCGTCAGTTCTGGAATGACTGCTCTGGGACATCAGGTTGCCAGGCACTTGGATCTTCTAACGACCAACTTCATCTTACAGATATTAAAGTGCTAAAATTCCGTATTAACGGAAATCGCCATCTTAATGATAATGAGTAACACAATTACGTATAACGTAAAGTCAAAAACACACCTGCATATCATCACCTGCCAGATGTCGGTCACCCTGTCATCACACATAAACGGAAGCCACCATCTTAATACAGAGCGGGGTAGTCGGACAAGTCCTCCCTCGGGCGTGTGTGTGCTGTCCTTAGCGTAAGTTAGTTTAAGTAGTGTGTAAGCCTAGGGCCGATGACCTCAGCAGTATGGTGCCATAGGAACTTACCACAAATTTCCACCATCTTAATGATAATGAGTAACTTTTCAAAACAACTACGTTACGTAAAGACAAAACTACATCTGTATATCACCGACTGTCCACTATTTTTCATCCTGTCATCACGCATGAAACTGATATGCAGATTTTCCCGCCCATGAGTAACTGATGCTTCTGTGGTATTTTTAATCTGAAGTGTTTTATTTTGTCTAATTAATTCTAAAATTTTATTTCCAGTCCTTGAAGGCGTAACATTGCGGAGTCACTTGCGACATATTTGCTTTAGTAAATTGTGATCATTTGTTTGGTGATAATTTTACAGTTTCAGCGCATCAGCTGAAGGTTTTGTGCAATTTATTTTATTTCAGCAATTTGACTAAAACTACGAGCTTCCTACAACAAACAGGAAAAACAATATGTAATTTATTCTATCTATACACTATTTCCATGTTACATTCGCGATATAGGTAAGTGCATTTAATTTTACACACGTGTATATATCTATCCCTGAAAATGGACGCCGGCATTTCATTCCATTTGATATATAATATAATTAGGAATATAATATAATCTAATTAAGACAACAAAGAAGCTTGCATATCAAATGGTAACCTATACAGGAGAAAGTTTAAGATATCGTGAAAATATCTCGCCTCTCCGGAAAACGACTTTGTTTTAGTGATTCCCATCCAAAATCGAGTATCATATCTGATGCATTCTCTCCCCTAATTCTCGATAGCACAAAACTAACTGCAATTCTGTTAACTTTTTCGATGTCCTCCGTCAACAATATCTGGTAAGGACCCCTAATGCACAGCAACACTCAAGCAGAGAACGGATGAGCGTAGTGGAGGCAGTCACTTTAGTGGATCTGTTGCATCTTCTAATTTTTCTGCCAACAAAACGTTGTCTTTAGTTAGCTTTCCCCACAATATTATGTATGAAATTGTTCCAGCTTAAGGTGTTCGTAATTTTTATCCCTAGGAATGTCGTTGGATTGACAGCCTTTAGATTTGTGTGATTTATTGTGTAACCGAAATTTAACGGATTCATTTTAGAACTCTTGTGAATGACCTTGCACTTTATATTTTTTTCAATTGGCACTTTTCGCACCATAAAGACATAAAAGCCCATGATTCTTATGGACATGGGACAGCGGCTGACAGTGTAAGTGATGGAAATGGGACACCACAGTCGTATTTTCAAAGTATGTATTATTCAGACTGTTAGATTGAACACTACGTTTGCGTCGCCTTCAGGACCTGCTGCAAACCGAGTAAGAACTTCCCGCCATTGGCTCGTATGTTACATGAGCTAATGACTGGACGTACTTATTTAGTTTGTAGTAGGACCTCAAAATGACGCAAATGTAGCGTTGAAACTAGTCGTCTGAGTAATAAATACTTTTCAAATACGGCCGTGGCGTTCTACTTCCGTTATTTATAAAGATATCGTGCCTAAATAACTTTTCAGTTCGGTTTGTCCTTCTAATGACTTTACTAGACGGTAAATGGTAGCATCATTCGCAAAGAATCCAGGAGGGCTGCTCAGGCAGTCTCTTAAATCATTTGTATATATTAGTAAGTACCTAATAAGCAAGGAAAGACCTATAAGGCTTCCTTGGGGAACGCCATTTGCCTCGATGGCTTTCCGTCAGTTGCTACGAACTATGACCTTTATGACGGGAAATCACAAATTCCCTTTGCACAACTGAGACAATACTCCACATGCACGAAATTTGATTAGAAGTTGTTTGTGATGAATGGTATCAAAGGCCTTTTGGACGTCAAATGGCTAAATTGTTCAAATGGCTCTGAGCACTATGGGACTTAACATCTGTGATCATCAGTCCCCTAGAACTTAGAACTACTTAAACCTAACTACCCTAAGGACATCACACACATCCATGCCCGAGGCAGGATTCGAACCTGCGACCGTAGCGGTCACGCGGTTCCAGACTGAAGCGCCTAGAACCGCACGGTCACTCCGGCCGGCTTTTGAACATCCAGAAATGTGGAATCAATTTCAGGTTCCCTGTCGACACCACTAACTACTTCGTGAAATAGAGAGCATATAGTGGTAGTGGTAAATACAAAATGTATTTATAGATGTACGTAAATGATTTGTTATGAGACAGCGACTTCAAAATTCAGGTAGCTAGGAGCTTTAAGGTATGACGAAGATTAGGTTCAAAAGAAGGGTATTTGGTTGTACTGGGGTAACGAATGCGTAGAGAAACAAAAGTAGACATTATTGGTACTTGCAGGTCCTGGTGGTTCTATCAGCAAGGCGCGTGGCCGAAAACTAAGGGATAGCGGGATGGAATGCCGATCAGCCTATGGAAATTTTCAAGCTCTTACTCATGTGAGGAACCGCCAGGAAAAACACGTGGTCCGGCTTCCACTTCAGTACACTGAGGGCACGCATGTCGCCGAAGTGGCGTACAATCCAGCCGGCCGTTGAATCACACGAAATTGATTAATGTTACTTTAGGAGGCAGGCTATGAAGTGTGTTTTGAAGCTGGAGCTGTTATTAAGGTCGTTCCACACACAGGTTCCTGCTGCTGGAAAGAACCTCGAGAAAGCGGCTGAGTGACCGAAGGGGACAGAACGGACTGTGCTTTGACGGAACTAGTCTCTCTGACGTGTTGTTCAGACAAGAGCGCTGAGGTCGAAGGGTGGTATGGGGGACTGTATGTGTTGATAAGGACGTAGAGGTGACGGTGTGTATCGAGATTTATGCACCTGTCTGCGCCTAGACACATACAATTGTGTATATGATGGTGAAATGAGTTTAGAAAGTCGGACGCCGCAGATACATCCAACGCAAGCTTTCGACACCGGTTTCAGGCGTTATAAGCTTTTTTAAGAAAGACCTTGCAGGTTAACATCACTGTGATCAACAATTAAAGCTTTAAGTGTTTCTACAACTTTCTGTTCTTCTCAAAACGGAAGCCCTTTTTGTATTTTTATTCGGCTTGGAGCGATACTGATTTCTTATTGCCCATTACAGCTAACAGTCATGGACAGTGCGGCTGGTCCCTTCGGAGGTTCGAGTCCTCCCTCGGGTATGGGTATCTGTGTGTTTGTGCTTAGGCTAATTTAGGTTAAGTAGTGTGTAAGCTTAGAGACTGATGACCTTAGCAAATAAGTCCCATAAGATTTCACACATATTTCAACATTTTTTTCAAAAATGGTTCAAATGGCTCTGAGCACTAAGGGACTTAACAGCGGAGGTCATGAGTCCCCTAGAACTTACAACTACGTAAACCTAACTAACCTAAGGACATCACACACATCCATGCCCGAGGCAGGATTCGAACCTGCGACCTTAGCAGTCGCGCGGTTCCAGACTGTAGCGCCTAGAACCGCTCGGCCACCCCGTCAGGCACATTTTTTTTCATTACAGCTATGTACTCAGCTCAGTTTACCTTTTAATCTATTTTTACCCCTAGACTCTGCCAAGGGATAGAAATTGATATTAGTCCAATTAAGAATTGAAGATGGTAGAGATTTCCGATATTTCGAGTTAATTAGTCTAGGATGACTAGCGACGTCCGTCTGGATTTTGGAAGTACAGAGCTTTAACTCTGTATTTTGTGCCCGTTTTGAGGTGCACACATTTCAAAACTGAAAATTTCTATAACTCTTTTTAAGTTTGCTGGATCTGCACATACAACTGGAGAACGTCAGCACACATTTACACGTCATTGCATTACAATCAAATGAGTATAGTCGTAATACCAAACGCTGGGGACATGTGATACTACATGTTTCCACTGTGACTTCATGCTGCTAGTCATCACGTATTGAATGTGAGATGTCTTGCAGAGTGACGCCTTGCACTGCGCTCGGAGACAAATTTAGGCTGCTAAGTTTGGCAAATAAAACATCTCAGTCAAAGGTTTTGCTAAAGTCTAACAAGTACGGTACGTGATACCATCTCTTATCTACTCATGGCAAGCTTTAAGTCATTTGTTAACTTCCATTAAAGCAGATTTTTGATACGATGCTTGCGGAAATCTTGTAAGAAAGAAAATTTTACTCCCATACATGTAGTATTCTTTAAATTCTTTTTGATTTATTTTTATGTTTGATCACTGTTTATGATGCACAGCTGGAATGTTAGTCATTTCATTGGTTGATACTGGCTAGCACCATCTACTAAAAATTTCTGTAGTACTGCATGTCTGGCTGTTAATTACAGCCGGCCGTAGTGGCCGAGCGGTTCTAGGCGCTATAATCTGGAATCGCGTGATCGCTACGGTCGCAGGTTCAAATCCTGCCTCGGGCATGGATGTGTGTGACGTCCTTAGGTTAGTTAGGTTTAAGTAGTTTTATGTTCTAGGGGACTGATGATCTCAGAAGTTGAGACTCGTAGTGCTCAGAGCCATTTGAACCATTTTTTTGTTAATACAGCTGAGCACTGACAGAAATGGCAATGTGAGCAATGCGTTCCTCATAAACTGCAATCAGCTAAAGCAGGTCTGGGAAGACATTTGTCAGGCGCGTTGCTGAGGATGTAGGAGGGAAATGAAAACCTCCTGCAAAGTGTATTGGCTTCAGGCTATTGACTGGCAGATTCGCGACCCGCGTAATGGAAGATAATGTTATCGTAAACGCCACTGAGGTGGAGACGTAAACAAGCTGCGTTCAGGAGGGAGCAGGCACATGGCAGTGAGACACACTTCCCTGCGGTGAGCGGCAAAAGGCACTTTTACCATGAGACTTCACTGCGAGTGCCACCGTGGGGAATATGACAGTTAGCTTTTGAGAAGTGTTGATTTCGCCACAAACGACACGCGAAGTCCTTTCACTGTGAACGAAGTTGTTATTCTGTTACTCGGGAGACGATTCCTTGCCTCTCTGTGGGGTCTGACACACAGTGAAGTGTTTATTTATGGAAGAATACTTGAGTCGAACTTCTGTTCCTGGCTAGTGAGCAAACAGTGATCTCGAAAAATGGCTCTAAGCACTATGGAACTTGAAATCTATGGTGATCAGTACCCCAGAACTACTTAAACCGAGTTAACCTAAGGACATCACACACATCCATGCCCGAGGCAGGATGCGAACCTGCGACGATAGCGGTCACGCGGTTCCAGACTGAAGTGCCTAGAACGGCACGGCTACACCGGCCGGCCCACCTGCTTGTCCGTCTAATAAAGGGGGGTGGGTTGGGGTGGGGTGGGGGGTAGGGGACGGTCTAAAGAAAGTCAAACATATGTTCCAGGACAGAATCTGATACTGTGTAATCCATATTTGTGCAATTTTTTCCACTCTATGTGTTTTTTGAAGATAAATTATTTACTGAATTCAAGTTGTGATTCCTTTTATTAGCAGCCCGATAGGAATACTGTACTTGGCTTGATTTGCTAGTTTGAACTTAGGTAAAACCAGAGCATGTTACTTCGGTTTTTGGAAATCTCTAGGTGTACGTTGTCAATGGCATGATTATTTGTAGGCCTGAGAATTCCATTGCAGCAGCCACACACACACACACACACACACACACACACACACACACA
Source organism: Schistocerca gregaria (assembly GCF_023897955.1). NCBI lineage: Eukaryota > Metazoa > Arthropoda > Insecta > Orthoptera > Acrididae > Schistocerca > Schistocerca gregaria. The sequence continues at coordinate 526,999,022 of NC_064920.1, forward strand.
CACACACACATGGTATGTCACGAACACCACGGGAGTTTTCAACCTGATTGCGAATTGTTTGTTTACGTTCTGAGCTATACTGATACAACACCATGTTTCTCGTGTTTGCGGCGTAGGGTTGATTGGAAATCTACGCTGCTCTCGCAGTGTAAATAAGTCGGCACGTCTTGGACCACGGGTAGTGGAAGGCAGGTACGCAAAGGAACCGGGGGCAGTACCTGGGCGCCTCGCGGGAGTGTAGGCAGTGCGTCGCCGGCGTAGCGGTAGCGCCAGCGACCGTGCCGCCAAATATTGACCGAGCGCGCGGGCGCCGCTTCCGCTGCAAACACGGCCGCCAGCTGTTTACGGCGAGTCTGCCTCGCTCCCTGCCCGCCTGTTTAATTACGACATGCGATTCACGCCTCCGTAAATACGAGCGAGGATTACGCGCAAGCGGCCGCCGAATATGCATCTGGCGGGCGGACGCGGCCACCGGACCGTGACGCAGGGACGCCGCGTCCATCAGCCGGGATGTTCATTCATTGTTGCGCAAACAACCGCGCAGGCGGGCCCCGCTTTATTTATGGAGCTGTTACGAGAGGAAACTCGTTGTCGATCTACAGCGGCGCGCGCAAAATTTCGCGAGCGAGCTCCGAGCGGTGATCGGCGAGCGGCGTTAAACACGAGGCAGAGTAAGGCAACGCACATTAACGCAGACGATGGAGATAACATTCCGTGGTAGGCTACATCTGTACGCTGTTTACGGACGTTGTTCGCTCCCAAAAAGCTCGTAAACAGCGAGCACGCGTTTGCCACGTCACTCATCCACTTCGCTGTTTCCGAGTCACTGACATACGAGCCGTCTGATACGTTAGTTCTCGTGAGTTGCGAAAAGTCTCATTTCGCGGTCGTGTGGGTGGGTGGCACTTTCTAGGGTGTAAATCAGCTGCCAACCATGTTGCGAGGGGCCAGCGACGGCAATGATCACCTGGCTGTACCGAGTGTGAAATTCTGTAATCTTGAGTATGTTGCAAACTGCGCATGCGCAGAAACAGGCGACGGTGGTGTCGTCTACCAATAGCGGAAGTCAACGTATTCACGCCTAGCTCACTACTACTACTACTGTGGTAGTGGATTTTGTGCCTTCTTCATTTTTGTGTTCGCTTTGTTTTCGTGATACTGCAAAAGTTGCACGATGGACTGTTTTTTTTTTTTGTACTAGTGTTCTACGGTAAGAGAGACGAAATATTGACAAACTAAAAGGTATTTAGGTTTTACAATACCTGGACAAAAAAAAGCTTAACTACACTGTGCTACAAAATTAAAGGATCACTTTTTCGGAACCCCGAATTGTCTCCAGCTGCGACGCATAGATTTGAAATTTGGCTCTAATGGTGCCTACAACCTTCCTCTACAATGGTGCAAAAGCGTGGCGCTGTGCGACGTCACCCCCGCGCTCGCGACACTGCAACGAGCAAACACATGCCAAGGAAAGATCGTAGCTCATAAGTTAACCTGAACTTTAAGGTTGGTTAATGATGATACATCGGCAACAAGCCTGTGGCGGTGGCCGGGCGGTTCTAGGCGCTTCAGCCCTGAACCACACGACTGCTATAGTCGCAGGTTCGAATCCTGCCTCGGGCATAGATGTGTGTTATGTCCTTAGGTTAGTTAAGTTAAGTAGTTCTAAGTTCTAGGGGACTGATCACCTCAGATGTTAAGTTCCATAGTGCTCAGAGCCATTTGAAATGTTGGCAACAAATGTAACCACAATTCTGCCCAATACCACCGTGGACGAGTCACATCATGAGGAGGTCGTCACAGCCCCTGTTACCCACATTTAAATCCTCTTCTGACTTCTCTGCGATGTAGGTCAGAACCGAGACACTCAGCGTTGAAATGACGCGGTTTTCTTATGGGAGGCCGAGGAAAATATTTGAGACACGCCGCTGCTCAGAACTGACACGAAAAGATCTCAGGAGAAGGCATCAAGGGCGTCAAGGAAACCACCCCATTCCTGAGGCGTCAAGGTTTCCGCAAAATGATTCAAATGGCTCTGAGCACTATGGGACTTAACATCTGAAGGTCTCCTAGAACTTAGAACTAATTAAACCTAACTAACCTATTGACATCACACACATCCATTCCCGAGGCAGGATTCGAACCTGCGACCGTAGCAGTCGCGCGGTTCCAGACTGTAGCGCTTAGAACCTCTCGGACACTCCGGCCGGCCAGGTTCCCGCACATTTCGCGGTTTAAAACCGCCGTTCACATTGTGAAGAGCAATAGGAAAATGTTGACAGCCCTTAACGCTGCTACTCCATCGAACGTTTCGACTTTTCTCTAAGGACATTGTGGAGCTACATCTCCGTTGAAGTTGATTATACCCCTACAGACTGAAGAGCGACAGCAATTTTTGCTCTTGTGGACAGGTTGAACCACGAGCTACTATTCAAGTTCATTCGACGAAATTTGAATGTATCTGAAGCACCAAGTGACACTGATGTTTCTTGGACCTTCCTGCTTTTCGCCTCCTCTGGCATGATCACACGGGAGTGCTTTGCTGAGCACGTCACATATCTGCCTGTCAGAAGTTTCAACACCACTTCAGCCTGGCCGCTGCTCTAGTCCCCGAAGGTAGGCAGTCCCATCCAAGACGCATCGAAGAGGCTGTCTAAGCCTCTAGCGCTACAGCATCTGCCAGACTGATTTGCTGCCAGACTGTTTTGCTGTGAAAATTTCTGAAGGTACATTTCCAGCATGCTCAACAAAACTGGGTGGCCTCGAGATTGTCGCAGAACTGGGGGGGGGGGGGGGGGGGGGGGTCTTTGAGGGATCTTTTGCCGTTTATTTCATGCACATGTTAATGTTGCGCTCCTGCATTATCAGGCTACAGGAGCCCGGAAAAGAGGAGAATTGAAAAAGCGTAAGTACCCTCTGCTGCTTCGGATCACGTTAAAATACTGTCGAATCGTTTGAACGACGGTCTCTAATGGTTCAAGGCGATCACGTTGAAGACTGATGCAACCCCACAAATTCCTTAGACAAGGGTTGAAACGTCCAAGGGTGTCAGCAGTGTCAAAGGTACTTAAGAATATCTCCCCGTTACTCAACGCACTGTAGACTGTCGTTTGCAACCGCGAATTGTGTGTGAATCAAAGCCCCAGGGAAAGGGGTAGTTTCATTGATGCCCTTTTCGCCACACTCTCATTACAGAAGATAACTCGTGATGGAAGGTTGGCAAAGCTGATTCACCTACTTTGTTACTTTTCTTTTACATACTAACAGAAGCATGAAAAATAATTTCTTTCAAATGACACATTTTATTTTTATCAAGTATCGAACCATTTTCGTCGAACGATTACCATGTGCCCAAAAATTCAGATTTTTATCAAATAATCGTCAGTCATTTACATCGAACGATTTTCAACTGTGCCTATCAATTCAGACGTTCTACACAACAAGCATCAAAGTAAAAAATCACCGATGAAAAATACACATGCGACATGCAGGTTTAGCTGCTTGGAAACTCCCTGAAACTTGCTTGGAAACTCCCTGAAACTTCTATAATAAGGGTAATTTCTTGGTTGAATACATTAATTATAATGACAACAACAGTCCGCACGAAGGCATGGCCAGATCGATAATAAATTACTAGCACACTCACTTTCCTACCATCAATTTTATGAGGCAGACACATGAAAGAATATCATCAAAAGAAATGATATATTAAACACAATACAGCAACACAAAGGATCATAGCTGTTTCTGCGGTTGACAATAATTAGCGCGTTCCAAAGAGTTCATTACACGTCCTTTGTGACATGCTCCGCATTAATAATTAATAAAATGCATACAAGCTAACTAATTACTGGCATTTACAGTGCTCAGACTTGCCCAGACGCCAGTTCAATATTTGCAACAGTAACTCTTATGTGAGAATGAATTGCGAGACTCGAAAGATTCGTCGGAATTTTATGCGCACATTATAATAACTATGAGCAAAAAATTTGCTTACTCAGGCACTATAAAACTTAGTGCAAAGACAGCAGGCTATTACGAATGCATCAGAAGTCAGTACGAGTGTTATTATTTCACCGCCGCTGTAATTCACAGGTTTCTGAAAGCTACGTTTTCCGTTTTCAGCGAATCTATATCTGTAGCTATAATTCGTTACCCAACTTATGGTCCACGATGGAAAATGTTTCTGATACCACTATCAGTATTACCTGCAAATACATGATACAACTTCCGGCTGTTACCGACATTGGTACACAACTGACCATAAAAACACAACTGGCCATCAGAAATGCTGCGCCAGTAAGGGTAGTAATTAATGAAGTTTTACTTATTTTGCGTACATTAAGGTATGAAAGATACTGATTAAATTGAAGGTATTTTAAGGTGCGACAGATGGCACACTGCCACCTGTAGTAGCAACAATGGCTCTAGCTCTGCTGAACGACGAGTGGAACTCAGCTTGAATTCCAGTCACCTCGCACGTCTTCCCATGGTGCTGTATGCCAGAGATCATCAACTGTATAAGCTATTGTGTGATGACACGTCTTTCTGTGGACAACCCATTACTAGATGTTTCCAGAGTGTGGTGAGGTCTCGCGAACGTGCTGATCAAGGCAGTAGGCGAACACCCATTGTATCGAAGTACGTCAGGACACAGGGTCAACATGCGATCTTGCGTTATCTTGTTGAAAGACAACTCACGGTGACCTCGAAGCCAGGATAGAGCCTCTGGTCTTAATACGTCAGAAATTTAATGGCTATGAGAACAAGAGGTGAACATGTTGTGTACTCGATGGCACCCCATATCATCCGGCCAGGTGCTGGGTGCGTATGACGATGACAAAACCAATCTGGCGATGTTTCTTCACCTCGCAGCCACCACTCAAGAATACATCCAACGTGTTGTTTTTGGCAGAACTTGAAGTCGACCGAACAGTCGGCTTGACGCCACAGCTGTATCCTGTGTTACTAGGCGCACCAGTACCGCCGAGGCCCGATCTTCCATCGCGTCAGGGGAAGCCACGACATGGTTGCCATACCGATAGGTCTCGGTGTTCCAGAGTTCGTTGCACTGTCATTGCTGATACTTCTCTTGTTGCAGATAAGCACGTTTCTTGACTCAAGGTACATTACGTGGCTGTATAATCGTCTACGGCTTAGTGTGCGATATACTTGTCCTCTCTGGTGCTAGTCGCGTGACACCATTGAGATTCTGCATTGAATGCAATACGGACGCACTGATTACATATTCGCATGAAGGTCTTGGTAATCCGATAAACCGCAATCTCTATGGCTCACGACCCTGCGGAATCTGACATGGATTGGTAGACGTTTCTCGTCCTTATACGAGACCTAACACTATCCTGTCAAAAACTAACATCACCCAAATGTGGTTTCTGAATGTTTCCTTATAAAGAGAAAGTAGAAGGCGTGGCTCCTTCCTACTTTGTGCAATTCCACTGGAATCCTTATCATTTGTCTAGTACACTTCAAACCACTTAGAAGTTTATTCATGTATCCTTCATGGTGTTGCAATTTTAATGAGTCGCATTGTTGTCAACTTTCCATAAAAATACATCTATAAATGAAAATATTCAACATTCATTTTTCAAAAACTGTTTTCTCGTGTAACACGTACCTTAGATACCGCATTCAACTGCTGAGCGATACTGACTGTTGACTGGCCCAGTGTGCGCATGTGAATAGTGTGAAATGCTGAATTAGAATTAACGGAAATAAATCTAATTAAAGCCCAAAAGAAGCTAGTAGTATACTTAGTGAAAGCTTCGCAGCTGTAACCCAATACTATAGTACGTTATGGAAACTGTGCAATATGAAATACACAGTTTGACTTGAAATATCCACGAAATAAAATGCGCATTAACTCGACAGAAAATGGTTACTTGACATTACCTACGCTGTTCACTATAAAATGTGTCGTTGTTGTGATCTGGTTTGATGCAGCTCTCCACGCTACTCTGTCCTGTGCCAGCTTCTTCATCTCCGAATAACTACTGCACTTCGGAATCTGCTTAATGTGTTCATCTCTTGGTCTCTCTCTGTGATTTTTACCCGCCACGCTTTCCTCCAGTACTAAACTGGTGATCCCTTAACACCTCAGAACGTGTCCTACCAGCCGATCCTTTCTTCTGGTTGAGTTGTGCCACAAATTCCTCTACTCCCCAATTCTATTCAGTACCTCCTCATCAGTTACGCGATCTGCCTATCTAATCTTCAGAATTCTTCTATAGCTTCTATTCTCTTGTCTAAAGTACTTATCGCTCATGTTTTACGTCCAAACATAGCTACGCACAATACAAATACTTTCAGAAAGGACTTCCTGACACTTAAATCTATACTCGATGTTAACAAATTGCTTTTCTTCAGAAACGCTTTCCTTGCAATAGCCAGGCTACATTCTATATCCTCTCTACTTCGACCATCATCAGTTATTTTGCTTCCCAGATAGCAAAACTGATCTACCACTTAAAGCATCTCATTTCCAAATCTAATTCCCTCAGTATCACCTGATTTAATTTGACTACATTCCATTATCCTCGTTTTGCTTTTGTTGATGTTCATATTAATCCTCCTTTAAAGACGCTGTCCATTCCGTTCAACTGCTCTTCCACTTCCTTTCCTGTCTCTGACGGAATTGACATGTAACTGACAAACCTCGAAGTTTTTATTTCTTCTTCATGGATCTTGATTCCTACTCCAAATTTTTCTTTTGCTCAGTATACAGATTGAATAACATCGGGGACAGGTTACAGCCCTGTCTCACTCCCTTCTCAATCACTGCTTCCCTTTCGTGCTCGTCGACTCTTATAACTGCCATTTGGTTTCTGTATAAATTGGTAAATAGCCTTTCGCTCCCTGCATTTTAACTCTGCCAACTTCAGAATTTGAAAATAGTATTCCAGTGAATACTTTAAAATCTTTCTCTAAGTTCACAAATGCTAGAAACCTAGGTTTGCCTTTCTTTAATCTATCCTCTAAGATAAGCCGTAGTGTTAGTATTGCCTTGCGTGTTCCAAGATTTCTACGGAATCCAAACTGATTTTCCCCGATGACGACTTCTACCAGTTTTTCCATTCGTCTGTAAATAATTCGTATTAGTATTTTGCAACCGTGACTTATTAAACTGATGGTTCGGTAATTTTCACACCTGTCAACACCTGCTGTCTTTGCGATTGGAATTATTATATTCTTCTTCAAATCTGTAAATTATTCTGCTTAATAAGCACAATAACTAAAAATTCCAACTGAGTTCTGTTTGCCCACAAGAATGCAAAGTGAGATCTGCCCTGAAATAAAGGTTCAAATGGCTCTGAGCACTATGGGACTCAACTGCTGTGCTCATTAGTCCCCTAGAACTTAGAACTACTTAAACCTAACTAATCTAAGGACATCACATACATCCATGCCCGAGGCAGGATTCGAACCTACGACCGTAGCAGTCGCACGGTTCCGGACTGCGCGCCTAGAACCGCGAGACCACCGCGGCCGGCGAAATAAAAGTAACTTACCTCATGCTCAATATGCTGTTTGGTGTCTGGTGTACAGAGGTTCTCGAAAATAAATTGAAGTGAGCAAATGGAGCAGATAAAGGAAAGTAATGTACTCATTACAAAATTTGTCTTTGCTTGTCGGAAACAATCTGTAGTTTCGCGTGTTCGCGTGGCTTAAGGTGCAATGCACGTACAACAGAATATTCAAAACTTAACTAAGAATGATGGAGAAGGATTATACTTTAAAGAAAGTCGTTCTTGAAAAATTAAACTCTGATTATTATCAAAAACGACTGTACAGCATAATAAGATTCTAGCAGTTACAAAATTCTCTCGTTACTAAAATTACAGACATATACATTAATTGTATTGTTTGTGACATAATGAAAACAAAGAGATGAAATTAACACTAATTTTGAGTATTACTATTTACCTGAGGGAGAAATATTTCCTTCAGTTAATTGTTCTGAGAAACAAACATTTCATTCTTGCGCATGCGTTCATTACCTTGAAAAAATCCTGCAAGTATCTTTTCCATCAATAGAATCGACAACACATATTTACAAACAAATTTTCATCTCCATAAAAAAACATTCCAGACAATTTCCTCCGATTCACAAATATCAAATCTTCTTCTCTAAAACTCAACTACTCGCTACTGTGGCTCAAATAAGAATGCTCCAGAGCTGCGCAAGTGACTCGCGAGCAGGAAAACCAAAGACACCACCCAGTGAAGGGTCTTATTCACTATTCGTGAGGCTCGCTGATTCATCTTTGTCCCAGTACAGTAAAGGTGAATTATGTGCAATGGCAGGAAATGTATGAAAACATATGTATTGTAAATATTAACGGCCTTGTTGCACTCTCTCGTGTGCAGCTCGAAGCCAGTCCCATTTCTGACGACTCGAATGCTGTCTGCTACGCGGCATTCAACTCAATATGCAAAGCTGGTACGATATCCTGTAATCTCGTATTTTGTTGGAAAAGCGACAGGGGAAAGTACATCAAATGCCTTACAGCAGCACACAAAGAACACTTTATAAATGAGGCGCAGTTATCTACTGCCTACAGAGGACAACAAGTGTCAAGCGCAGTTGTTAGCTCGATTACTGCTGATACAATGGCAGGTTATCAAGATCTAAGTGAGTTTGAATGAGCTGTTACAGTCGGCGCACGAGTGATGGGATACATCATCCCTGAGGTAGCGATGAAGTGGGGATTTTCCGCTACGACAATTTCACGAGTGTACCGTGAATATTAGAAAACCGATAAAACATCAAATCGCCGACATCACTGCAGCCGGAAAAAGATCCTGCAAGGCCGGGACCAACGACGACTGCACAGAATCGTTCAGCGTGACACAAGTACAATCCTTCTGCAAATTGCTGCAGATTTCAATGCTGGGCCATCAACAAGTGTCATCATGCGAACCATTCAGCGAAACATCATCGATATGGCTTCTGGAGCCGAGGGCCAACCCGTGTACCCTTAATGACTGCACGACACAAAGCTTTACGCCTCGCCTGAGCCCGTATACACCGTCATTGGACTGTTGATGACTGGAAACATGTTTCTGGCCGTCGAGTCTCGTTTCAAGTTTTGTCCAGCGGATGGACGCGTAAGGGTATAAAGACAACCTCATGAATCCATGGATCCTGCATGTCTGCAATAGACTGTTCAAGCTCGTGGACACTGAAATGGTGTGGAGTGTGCAGCTGGAGTGAGATTGTATCTGTAATATCCACGCCTAAATTTTATTCAGGATCATATTCACGACAGCCTTGTGTGTGGAGTGCGAAATATAATTCTCGTGATATCAATAAAAAGGAATTCATCGATGATAAAATAATAAATAATTATTGTCAATTACAGAAATTATCTGACAATACCTAAGGAAAAAGATAATGTAAATCTCCATCTTTTGTTATCTATAATTCTTCTAGAATAATCCTCCTTCGTATTCGAACTGTTGTACTGATCGCATGTGATTGATATCTCGTGGCTTAGAGGCCTGTAACAAACTGTTATGTTATTAAGTAAAATTTGAAAAATAGAGTTTCTATGTCATTGAAATGAATCCTCTTGTGTGGACTTTTATTTCACTATGATCCTCGTCCTATATAAATGTTAAGTTTTCTGATCAGCTACAATGGATTCAAATAGTTGAAATGGCTCTGAGCAATATGGGACTTAATATCTTAGGTTGTCAGTCCCCTAGAACTTAGAACTACTTAAACCTAACTAACCTAAGGACATCACACACATCCATGCCCGAGGCAGGATTCGAACCTGCGACCGTAGCACTCCCGCGGTTCCGGACTGAAGCGCCTAGAACCGCACGGCCACCACGGCCGGTAGCTACAATGGAACGCAGTCATTAGCACTACTGATCTACAGCGCAGTTTATTAGTAAATGCTGAATAATAAGCAACTGAAATTTAGAAAAAACTTTTATATCTTAATTTATATAGTGAAGGTACAAAAAAGATTTAATATACATTATTTGTTAGTAGTAAAACAGTACCTGAAGGACAATAGATAAGTGATTGTCTTACGTTAGCCGTCATCTTAGTGAAATATAGCAGCGGCAGTTTTAAATTGAATTTTTATACAGAGATAAATATTGATGGTCATAACTGCGATAATAATTTTGTATTGCTGGCACAGAACCCACTCAGAGGTCATAAATTTCACTTAGATTGTGAATAATCTTTAAATATTGTGAATTTATGTCTATGCAAAAGGCATCTTTTGTGATAAAAATTGTTCTTTGCTGATGTATGAAGCCTCGTTATTTCGTAACCACTTTTATGAAATATTTTGACAGGAAACAGTACATTAGTGTTGTGTGAGAATGGTATTTTGTGACAAAATTGTTCATTTTGCTTAAAGAAAAATGTTGCCACCTCGAATAACAGCAGCGGTAAATTCGATAGACGATCTGCAACTAGTAGTGAGATTATGATGTAACAGCACTGAAGATTGCTAAAAATCATTGCTCTTGTATAGTTGAGATTAGTTATCATGCATTTAGCTTGTTTGCTGATTGTATATAATCGCTTTTGTGCATGAACTTAGAGCCATTTACACTGCTTGACAGACATCATTGCTACACGTTCCCAGGTGGAGATTTCTTTAACATAATAACAATCATTACCCGGGAAAAGCAGCAATTAAATATATCATGTTATGTTAATAATAAGGAACTGCTTTTTTTGTAGTGTTGCCGAAATTTACGTACACGATACTACGACACGCTGCAGATCCCTGATACGTCTAGATACGACTCTGACAGGTGACAGGTAAGCATGTTGTCTGATCACCTGCATCCGTTCATGTCAATTTTGCATTCTGACGGACGTGGGCAATTCCAGCAGGACAATGCTACACCCCACACGTCTTGAATTGGTACAGAGTGGCTCCGAGAACACTCTTCTGAGTTTAAACACTTCCGCTGACCGCTAAGCTCCCCAGACATGAACATTATTGAACATATCTGGTATGACTTGCAATGTGTTGTTCAGAAGTCCTCCACTCCCTCGTACTCTTACGAATATGTGGACAGCCCTGCAGGATTCATGGTGTCAGTTCCCTCCAGCACTACTTCAGACATTAGTCCAGTCAATGTCACGTCGTGCTGCGGCACTTCTGAGTGCTTGCGGGGGCCCTACACGATAGTAGGTGTACCAATTTCTTTCGCTCTTAAGTGTACTTCGTCCCTCCAGGGACTTATGTTCAATTGATACTGCAAGAGTAACTAGTTATTTCCCGCCGTGTATACAAATTCGTATAGGTATCTTATCTGGCCCAGTTCGTTCTTCACACCTTCAGATTACTTAAGTAGTCTCACAGCCTTTATGTGATGGGGAAATTGTTAGAATTTAGACCCACCATCATTCCAGTTATCACACGATAACGACTTTTGGTTACAGAGAATAGTTGCAACTGCCTCTCTGTGAAGGATTTTTACTGAAACAATGCGCCACATCCGACTACTTTCAAAAAATTCTGCTTATAATTGAGTTACAAAAAACATACACTAATTTATCAAATGTATCCGAACTCCCAATAATGGACATTAATGTGGCGTGTGTTCATCGTTTAACTTTACGACGGCTTGAACTGTGCTGGGGACAAGTTCAATGATGTGTCTGAATGTCTGTGGAGGAATGGCAGCCCATTATTTCTCAAGAAGCGAAACCAGAGGAAGTAGTGCTGTTGAACGCTAAGGTCTGGAGCGAAGTCGACGTTCTAACTCATTCCGTAAGTGTTCTAATGTGTTCAGGTGGAGAGCCGGCCGGGCCAGTCCATTTCAAAACTGTTATTGCCCATAGAACGTTACCTCACAGATGCCGCTCTATTACAGGGTGCAAACAGTCATCGACTCTGAACAGTTCCTCTACTGTATGCAGTACAGTACAAAATGCTGTAAAAAGCGTTCATATCCTTCCGCACTTAGTGCAATAACAACATCACATCTTAACCATGAAAAACTCTCTCATGCCTTTGGATCGCCTCCAAGCATTGCTTACCATTAACCGCAGAAACGTGTGGCTTATGAGGAGCTAGTGAACCATTGCACTCCATTTTTTTAACCCTCTATTCACAGTCATTGTGCTATGTTGACCGCTGGTCGCACTCTGGAATTTATGGGATATTTCTTCTGCAGATTTCTTACGATTTATTACAACCACTGTTATACCGGAGCCAAGGTAGCCCCTGAGAGCTGGCAACCCTTATAACACCACAGGGGACGAGGTTGTCTATTCCCAAGGCGTACCCAAAGCACCATGGTAAACACTGGCTATTTACATACAAGGTAATGGAAACAGACATGCCGGGCACTACTTTCTGCAGGGGGTGCTCGAGCTACGGCCTGCAGGAAGTATCACTACGTCAAAACCTGATTGGCTCGAGAAAGCTATTTAGGGACTAGAACCAGGCCCGAAGTTCAGTTCACACCAGATGCCGACCTCGTATACTGTGCCCGTTGAAGATCACGTCTTCATCTCGGAAGTGGACTGTTACTAGTGTGTGAGTGTGTTACCACGAACCTTTGTGGATAATTAGAATTTAAATTTTGTTTGTCTCAGTTAGGCGACTTTTTTCCCGTTATTGTTACCTTTCGTTTTATATTCAGTCATCAACCTTGTGACCTTACATCAATAAAAGTTGTGTTCGTGAAAAATTGCGAATTGTCAGTCACAACAACCACTTTCCGCTATGCTCGCCGGTCCCTGTTCCTCAGTATATGAGGTCCGCCTGGTCTCGGTTTACTTGTGCTTGTTTCTTCGCGTTTCCTTTTAACAGGCATATCACCAACAGTCGACTTTTGCAGCTTTAGAACGGTTCAAATGCCCGTGATTGATTCGTTACTGCGGTGATTACTAGTGCACGTTTGAAGTCAGTGTTCGATCCATTCTGCTGTTATTGCTTCTTTGCTGACAACAAAATACTCCCTGTCTCCTGTTATACGGCCGGGTATTCCTCTAGTTGTCAATTTCATATTGGATAGCTGCTGATTGGATTTGACATCACAATTTTGGTGTTGTTGTCAAGTAATAATTGAGTATTTTCACAGTGAAACTGTTGAATATCATAAATTGTAATGTAGGTATTTAGTCTCACGCTATATGGTAGGTTATGCAGAACTGTTAGTACGGTTGTAGAATAGGCTACACGGCTGTTTGGCGTGTGTATCCGAGATATTAACGTTTTCATATAATCCTTACACTGTAATGTTTCGAACATTCTTGCCCGATTTAAGTTTAAGGGTTGAAATACATCTTCTGTTGTACCTGAAATGACTTATGTCAAATACAAAGTGGAAACACAAGTTTGTGGCGCCCTCCATCGCTAATTCAATATGGTGTAGGCCTTGATGATAGCTTCCACTCGCAGGCATACATTCAATCAGGTGCCGGAAGCCGATTCCTCACAGTGCTGCGCCGAGGAGAGGTATCGATGTCGGTCTGTGAGGCTTGGCACGAAGTCGGCAATCCGAAACATACCAAAGGTGTTCTATAGGATTCAGGTCAGGACTGTGGATGCCAGTCCATTACTGGGATGTTATTGTCGTCTAACCACTCCGCCACAGGCCGTGCATTACGGAAAGGTGTTCCTTAGTGTTGAAAGTTACAATCGCCATCCCCGAATTTATGTTAAACAGAGGGAAGCAAGAATGTGCTTAAAACATCAATGTACGCCTGTGCTGTGATAGTGCCAATCAAAACATCAAGAGGTGCAAGTCTCCCCTCATGGAAAAACACGACCACACCATAACACCACCGCTTCCGAATTTTACTGTTGGCTCTAAACACGCTGTCAGATGACGTTCACGGGCATTCACCATACCCACACCCTTCCATCGGATCGCCACATTGTGTACCGCGATTCGTCACTCCACACAACGTTTTTCCACTGTTCAGTCGTCCAATGTTTACGCTCCATATACCAAACGAAGCGTCGTCTGGCATTTGCCGGCGTGATGTGTGACTTACGAGCAGCCGCTCGACCATGAAATCCAAGTTATCTCAACTTCCACCTAACTGTCATAGTTCGTGCAGTGGATCCTGCTGCAGTTTGGAATTTCCGTGTGATAGTCTGGATAGATGTCTGCTTATTAAACATTATGACCTTCTTCAACTGATGGCGGTCCCTGTCAGACAACAGACGAGTTCGGCCTTTACGCTTTTTTGTTGTACGTGTCCCTTCACGTTTCCACTTAACTATCTCATAGGAAACACGGAACCTATGGATGTTTAGGAGTGAGAAAATTTTCCGTACAGACGTGTGACACAAGAGACACCCAATCACCTGACCACGTTCGAAGTCCGTGAGTTCCGCGGAGCGCCCCATTCTGCTGTCTCACGATGTCTAGTGACTACTGAGGTCGCTGATATGGAGTCCCTGGCAATAAGTGGCAGCACAATGTACCTAATGTGAAAAACGTATGTTTTTTTGGGGATTTTTCGGATAATTTTGCTCATATAGTGTAATACAATACTGGTTCCGTAGCACCTCCTGCAAATGTTGGCTAACCGCATAAAATGAACAAAGATGGACACCAGACTGAAAACGGTGCCGTGTCGTAAATGTGCGTAGCTAAATGTTGACAATGAAGACTACATTCAAATGAACAGTAAGATGCAGAATATCGTCCGAAAACAAACTATGGATCCGTGTTAATGAAAGTGAACTTAAAACTAACACTTCATCCACAGGATGAATTTACCTTGTTACTGACACCTCTTTTCGACATTTCATGTACCCACCTTGTACGAGAGGGGCATGGAACGAGCGATGCAAGATCTGCTGCACTAATACTTCCTGGCAGCGACAGATCCAGACCTGGGTGCGGCCGACAGCAGCTGACGCTTCATTCACGCCCTCGGGGACGCTCCAGCCGTGGTCTCCACCTGCTTTCGATCCAGCGACTCGATGCAGGTGCGGTTACACTACGTCATTGGAGAGTCTTCATGTGAACTTTTGTTATTTTAACTACATGAACTTTTAATTTTCATGTTAAATCTTGTGAAAGAATCTTTTGACCTCTAATACAACTAAACAGAAACACACATTCTCGTGTTCAAAATATTTTCTGTTATAATCATGTCAAGCCTGACACGCAAAAGTAGGTAACGTATTCTCTGGAAGCCCCTTGGACCGTTTTGTTCCCCGTTCCCGGATTCAGTGATAAGGTGATAAGGAAAGTCTCCGCTGCCTTTTCCACTTTTGCATGTACTGAAGTCATTTACACAGTCACAACACTAATTGTGCCATCTCTTACTCAGTGCTGTATCTGACCATTTGCATAACGAGAACAATGTGTTGATGAAGTGAAAGTGAACAATAAGCAACATGGATATGGTGAAAGGGCAATTATAAAATAAATATAAAATTAAATATTAATTATTGTATATGTCTGATAGTGATTGGTTGTAATTAATATTTGCTTATCTGGGACGTGGACGTTTAATTATTTGGTATCAGACGCTTGACAGTGGCTTTTTTATAAATGCAATGTTATTCGTAGTTGACCGTGAAATGTGATTAAAATAATCGGACTTAGTATTTAAATCGTTTCCAAAGACTGCTGCGGTAGGTGCGGACTCAAAATCTCAATGTTAGAATAATTTGCCAGCCATTTCAATACGTCGTACAGAGGTGACTGTCTACTAAACATAAAAAAGTTTACACAGTTAGTTAAATCAGATATTTTCAACGAATAAGCCTAAAGTTAAATAATTCCACTTACTTTCATAGATATAGAATCTTTACAGGGTCGAGTGCCTAGTGAGATTGCAACTCGCAGTGTTCTTATATAACATCAAATATGGCGGTGTGCCAGTTAATAAAATATACGTGCTTCCCGCACCAGCTATTCTACCAGACCTACTTCTTCTTAATAAAACATAAGAGGGTCGTAACTGTATTTCGTTTTATCAGCGGCATAGCGCTGCAGTTCTGTGCCATATGCTTTATTTATTTGTCAGAGATTAATTATTTAATTAAGATTTCGCGTTTCCGAGGAAACTCGCGCACGGCATGCAAATGTGCCTTTATACAATGTAATATCCACGCCTATATTTTATTTAAAATAATTTTCACGACAACATTGTATGTGGAATATGGCTGAATGAAAAGGACTTCATCGTTAATAAAATAATAAATAATTGTTGTCAACGATATAAATTTAATATTTTGTAAAAAGTTATATCTCAGACAATACGCATGGAAAAAAAAATTAATGAAAATCTCAATCTTTTGTTATCTATGACTTTTGTAGAAAAACCCTTCTTGTTCGAACTGTTGTACTGACAGGATGTGATGGATGTCTCGTAATACAGAGGTCTGTAAACAACTGTATTATGTTGCCAACCGATATTTGAAGACAGAGTTTATGTGTTATTGCAATGCATCTTCTTTGTTTGGAGTTTTATTTCATTGTAATTCTCGTCCTATATAAATGTCAAGTTTTCTGCACAACTACAAAGGAGCGCAGCCATTAGCGCTATTGATCTACAGCGCAGTTTATTAGTAAATTGTAAATATTAAGTCTTCTAACGTTGAGAAATATTTTCAAATGTTAATGTATATAGTGAAGGTGGGAAGAGAATTAACACATATTTTATAAGGAGTAAAAAAACAGCCTGAACCAGAGTCGATATGTGATTGTCTTAATTATCTTTAGTGAAATATTGCAGCGGCAGTTTTAAACTGATTTTCTATACAAACGTAAATATTGTTGGTTATAATTATGATAATAATTGTGCATTGGTGGCCGAGGACGCACTCTGAGGTAATAAATTCCAGTTAGACTGTGAATACATGCAAACAGCATCATACATGTAAGTCCATATCTGCTGAGGTATGAAAGCTGGTTATTTTGTAACAACGTTTATGAAATATTTTGACAGGAAAATACATTAGTGTTGTGTACGTGAGGTGTTGTGTGACAAAACTGTTCATTTTGCTTAAAGGAAAGTGTTGCCGCCTCCAATAACAGTAGCGTTAAATTCGATAAACGATCTGCAACTAGCAAAGATTCTTTTAAACAACGGCACTGAAATTACTAAAAATCATTATTCTTGTTTAGTTCAGATTACTTATCATACATTTATCTTGTTTACTTGTTATAAATGATTACTTTTGTGAATGAACTTAGTGACATGCACACTGGTTGACAGACAACATTGCTACTCGTTCCCAGGTGTAGATTTCTTTAACAAAATCACGATCATTAGTCGTGAAAAGCAACGATTAAATAAAAACTCATGCTACATTAATAATAAGTAACTAGTTATTTTGTAATCTTGCTGAAATTGTACAACACAACATAGGCAAAGTTACATCACACGCCACAACAGGTTTAAGCATCAGGGAGAAGGAATAAGGAATTGATTAGGAAATAGTACAAGTTTTTAAGGGGTTTAGGATTTGTGAGTGGCTTCGAAGTTTATAACTGGTGTTTTCTTTGAATGATGCACGCCGGAAGTCAATCGTTCATGATCACATGCCATTGCTTGTCTCTCGGAATTTTATTGTACTTTAACTGGTACATTGGTGTGTCTTCTAGATTTTATTGGAGCTTGCTACTACAAGCTAGAATTTATTCAATGACTCAAGGCGTCTTTTCCTTTCTCTTTAATCGCGTATTTTCATGCAACTCTGCCTTCTTTTCCTTCCTCTGCTATAGCGATCTAATTACCCGAAGTGTTTAGATATTCCTCTCATTTTACCTATTCGTTTCTTTGCATACTCTTTCTACCTCGTCGTCCTCTGTTTGTGTCGTCGATAAGTTCTACTGAAGGTAAGTTTTTGCAGTTAGCATGTGTTTCACTGTAATTAGAATGGTACCATCACCGAACTATTTAGATAAGTTCACTCTTTTGAACTGTGGAATAGTAACTAGTTACAGGATTAAAACTTGATTAGAAACCAGGGCACGTCTGCCAGCTCCGGAACGGTATCATGATCGAATGTCAACATGCGAGGCCTGTGGTACAGACAAGCTGGAGCTCGCTTCATCAGACTTTGCGGGAGGGAAGGCATGAATAACTGATTTAGAATTTTGACAACAGCGCGAGGAGACAGAACGCTCTACGAGGCTAAATATAGTAACTTGGTCCTGAATTCCCTTAAGAATACTCTCAGGATGCGAACTTCGCATGAAGGAATGTTCTGAAGCCCTGAAGTTAAATACTAGAGCAGCCAAGAGTTCTGACAGGCTCAGAAAGCGAGAGCACATTCGGACACCAGTGCGGGAGGGATCATATCATTGCGTGCTATAAAACCTCCGCCCTCCTCAAGCTCATTCTCAAAGTGAGTCCATTCCATGTGCATCACTGATATGGATCGATGCTCTATTGAATTCAGCAAGTACTACAAGCTGCTGTCAATTTGGCGTCCACTGCTGTCGTCCACAGATGTTCGGCCGTGGAAGAGGCTTCTGATCCGATAGCCGAAGATATGAAGGTCACAACAGTGACTGCCTGATGATCGGGACCGGGCCGATCTTCTCCGGATGAAGAACTGATCTGCCCTTCTGCAAGCTCGTCAACTTGGTCCTGTGTTTCAATAAAAGTACAACTTTACTGGATGTATACTGGAACCACACAACAGTTGTCCATCGTGCCGCTCTTGGATCTTCCAGCTCCAAGCCATCTCGACAACTGACTACGGGGGTACGGAGCACTCTGGGAATGAGTCTAAGCGCGGCTTCACTCATCGACAGCTCTGAGACTCAGAAAGACGTCCACAGACGCTGACCTGCGGAGACGCACGATCGTCGCGTCTTCCTACGGACTGTGGCACAGACCGCAGGCAACGCCAGAACCTACTTTCAACTTCCTTGAAGGGCACTGATGTGCGACCTCGGTTTCAAGCAGTGCGGACACCGCAAGGTCGTTGCTAGGCAACGAAGGGAAGAAGATGCAGTGATGTAACATTCTCGCCAATAAATGGTTTTTAATTGAGCGATGTTTCACTAGCTCTCTGGTACTCCAGAGGATCACTCACCGCCCGCTCTTCGCTCGACATCATGATGAAAACATGACCTTGGCCCTGGGCATAACAACTCTATTCCGTATCTTCCTATTCACAATAAATCTTACTTTCTTCATTGGATTTTATGGTGTTCTTCGGAGGTAGCGATGCTCACGTCCATAGGTTTAACCTCAAAATACCCTACACCTGCCTTTTGGGTGGCGCTAATTGAACAACAGTGATTATGGCCAGCCATAATGTCCGTAGAATCTCCTGGCAACAACATATCAAATAAATAGCAGAAACAGTTCTTTTCAGAGCCCATTAACAAGAAACATTGGACCATCTATCAGACTCAACTGTTTATCGAAAGCATTAGCAGGGTAAAGTGTGACTACCTGTGAAAATGTTTGCTGGACAACAATATCGATGTTGTCGCCATTCAGGAAATTCGTGTTTCCAGCGAAGAAATATTCCGAAGCCGAGGTAGAATTCCTGGATATTCTGTACTTGGTATAACTTACCATGAGGTGTATGGAATTGCTACGTATGTCCGTAACAACATAAACGAAGCTTCACTGATTTCTGTAAGTGTGGAGCGCGATATACATACAGTTATCATACAATTTCACAGTATTACTATTACAAATGTTTACAAACCACCCAAAACAACATGGCCTGATTTTGTCTTACACACAGCAGAACATCCTGCAATTTACATAGGAGACTTCAATAGTCACCACGAACTCTGAAAATGATGAAAATGGGGGCATGCTTGCGGAATGTGTTGAAGAGAATAATCTTCATCTAGTGTTTGATGCCAAAGATCAAGGCACTTTCAGGTCAGCTGCTTGGGACAAGGATTCAAATCCTGACTTATGCATTGCTAGATGCAACGAAATTGGCTTTCCCATCAGCGCCACAAGGATAGTGATAGGTGTCTTTCCTCACAGCCAACACGGACCTGTAATAATACAAATTGGCTGCACGGTTCCTGTCATACGATCCACCCCGCATGCTCGATGCAATTTCCAGAAAGCTGACTGGATGAAGTTTTCAACGGAACTGAATAAGACCATTCGCTGGATACCTCCATCACATAAGAACTAGCAACGCTTCATTGGTGCAGTAACAGCAACAGCTAAAAAGTGTATGCCAAGAGGATATCAAAAAGAATATGTTCCAGGATGGAATGATGAAAGTGAAACATTGTACCAACACTTCCAGCAAAGTGGTGACACAGAGATAGCTACGGAACTATCGTCCAGCTTGGGCATGTCTCGGAGGCATAGATGAACAGAAACAGTCGAAAATATGGACTTACAGGAAAGCATGGAGTCTTCTGAGAAAACTAGGAGGAAGTGCACCAGCATGCAGAAAAAATGCCGAAGTAACACCAGACCAAATTCCTTCCCACGTCATTACTACCTCAAGGGCGCCTTCTGACAAGAAACATATAAGACATATCAGACGACAGCTTCGTGACCTGAAAAAGAAGGCATCTCCCTCATCTGATTACACCCATTCCTTCACAGCTTCAGACATTGACTCTGAACTGAAGGACCTCAGACCTCTTAAGCTGCCTGGATTCGATGGTATCCATCCATATGGCTGGCAGAATTCTTCACTGACATCTTGCTGACTGGTCAACTTTCATTGGAGTTTAAAAAGGCGAAGGTAATATCTGTTCTGAAACCTGGCAAGCCCAGCAGCATGGCACAAGGCTATCGCCCCATTGCCCTACTTAGCTGCTGCAACAAGCTTTTTGATAGGCTAGTATATAACAGAATAAGTAGCGCTATCCTAGAGAACGTTCCAGTTGATCAGGCAGGCATCAGACCAGGGCGTAGCTGCTGCAACCAAGTATTGTCTCTCACATCCTTCATAGATTCAGGATACCAAAAGAAGCAGAAAACATCTGTGACGTTTGTTGATCTAACTGCCGCCTTCGACACTGTGTGGAGGGAAGGCCTTATCTACAAATTTCTCCGCATCATACCCTGCAGAACAATGGCTCGACTGATTAGCAGCATGCTAAGCGATCGGAAGTTCCAGGTAATCACTAGAAGCAACATAAGTAGGGAGAGGAAGCTGAACAACGGATTGCCTCAAGGATCAGTCCTCTCACCATTACTGTTCAACCTATATACACTCCTGGAAATGGAAAAAAGAACACATTGACACCGGTGTGTCAGACCCACCATACTTGCTCCGGACGCTGCGAGAGGGCTGTACAAGCAATGATCACACGCACGGCACAGCGGACACACCAGGAACCGCGGTGTTGGCCGTCGAATGGCGCTAGCTGCGCAGCATTTGTGCACCGCCGCCGTCAGTGTCAGCCAGTTTGCCGTGGCATACGGAGCTCCATCGCAGTCTTTAACACTGGTAGCATGCCACGACAGCGTGGACGTGAACCGTATGTGCAGTTGACAGACTTTGAGCGAGGGCGTATAGTGGGCATGCGGGAGGCCGGGTGGACGTACCGCCGAATTGCTCAACACGTGGGGCGTGAGGTCTCCACAGTACATCGATGTTGTCGCCAGTGGTCGGCGGAAGGTGCACGTGCCCGTCGACCTGGGACCGGACCGCAGCGACGCACGGATGCACGCCAAGACCGTAGGATCCTACGCAGTGCCGTAGGGGACCGCACCACCACTTCCCAGCAAATTAGGGACAATGTTGCTCCTGGGGTATCGGCGAGGACCATTCGCAACCGTCTCCATGAAGCTGGGCTACGGTCCCGCACACCGTTAGGCCTTCTTCCGCTCACGCCCTAACATCGTGCAGCCCGCCTCCAGTGGTGTCGCGACAGGCGTGAATGGAGGGACGAATGGAGACGTGTCGTCTTCAGCGATGAGAGTCGCTTCTGCCTTTGTGCCAATGATGGTCGTATGCGTGTTTGGCGCCGTGCAGGTGAGCGCCACAATCAGGACTGCATACGACCGAGGCACACAGGGCCAACACCCGGCATCATGGTGTAGGGAGCGATCTCCTACACTGGCCGTACACCTCTGGTGATCGTCGAGGGGACACTGAATAGTGCACAGTACATCCAAACTGTCATCGAACACATAGTTCTACCATTCCTACACCGGCAAGGGAACTTGCTGTTCCAACAGGACAATTCACGTCCGCATGTATCCCGTGCCACCCAACGTGCTCTAGAAGGTGTAAGTCAACTACCCTGGCCAGCAAGATCTCCGGATCTGTCCCCCAGTGAGCATGTTTGGGACTGGATGAAGCGTCGTCTCACGCGGTTGCACGTCCAGCACGAACGCTGGTCCAACTGAGGCGCCAGGTGGAAATGGCACGGCAAGCCGTTCCACAGGACTACATCCAGCATCTCTACGATCGTCTCCATGGGAGAATAGTAGCCTGCATTGCTGCGAAAGGTGGACATACACTGTACTAGTGCCGACATTGTGCATGCTCTGTTGCCTGTGTCTATGTGCCTGTG
The DNA here is from genome assembly GCF_023897955.1 of Schistocerca gregaria. Taxonomy (NCBI): domain Eukaryota; kingdom Metazoa; phylum Arthropoda; class Insecta; order Orthoptera; family Acrididae; genus Schistocerca; species Schistocerca gregaria. The sequence goes on from NC_064920.1 coordinate 527,021,480, forward strand.
GTTCTGTCAGTGTGATCATGTGATGTATCTGACCCCAAGAATGTGTCAATAAAGTTTCCCCTTCCTGGGACAATGAATTCACGGTGTTCTTTTTTCAATTTCCAGGAGTGTATATCTGATCTACCTGACACTTCGTCCAGAAAATACTGCTAAACCGATGTCCTGGCTCTGGCCTTATGACACCAGGAGATGAAGACAACAGAAGAGATTCTAACCGATGACCTGTGTGCATTAGATAATTACTTCAAAATATGGAGACTCCAACCCAGTGTGAGTAAAACAGAAGTGTGTTTCACCCATCTAAATAATCGGTTGACGACCCTAAAACTGGAAGTAAGTTTCAGAGTCAGACTTCTTCATCATAATTGGAACCCAAAATATCTTGGTGTCATCCTGGATCGTACACTATGATTCAATCAACACCCTCTTTACTTAGCTCAAAAGTTGCAGACTCGAAACAACATCCTCCATACGCTATGCGGAACTAACTGGGGATCTTCAGCAACCACCCTGCGATCTTCAGCTCTGGGCTTGGTGTACTCAAGTTCTGAGTATTGTGCGCTAGTTTGGACGAACAGTCATCATACAAGGCTCTTTGATACCCAGCTGAATACGACAATGCGCATAACATCCGGCGCAATCAGATCTATTCCAGTTTATTGGCTTCCACTGTTAACCTGTATAATGCCTCCTGATCTCCATAGATGTACTGCCCTTATGAGGGAATTACAAAAGATCTCCAGGAATTCTAACCTACCAGTGCATAGCGGACTGCCACTTCTAAATCGTAAGAGACTGAAATCACGCCATCCAACTCTGTGCGATGCTGCTGACATGGTTGCTAAGGATTTCAAATCTCTTCATGAATGGAAAGGTCGGTGGGAAACAGTGACAGATGTGGACTTACGTAGCATCTTCTCAGATGCTAAACTTCCAAGTGGATCCGACCTACCACTCAAGACCTGAACTACTCTCAACAGAATTCGTGCCGGCCATGGCCGATGCAGGGATGCTCTCTTTAAGTGGAAGAAGCTGCCTGATCCAGCCTGTGACTGCGGGGCTCCGTACCAGACTGTTCACCACATTGTCAGTGAATGCTGGATTCGAGCCTATCACAGCGCTGAAGAGGACTTCCTGCTAGCAACTCCAGATGCAGTGCACTGGATTGAAGGACTGGATATTCATTTGTAAAGACAAACTTAGGTTTGTTGTGTGTCAATATGTACATACGTATATGTAATTTAACTTCATGATATGTCTGTATTAGCCATACGCTAAATAACCCATAGTCGTCTGAACAGAAATCTTCGTCTGGCCATGAGAAACTCACTGATGGTTACATTACTTAAATTCCTTAGTTTAATTTCAGATAGAGGTAATTGAAGAATTCCAAGAGATTGGAAAGCAGAGACTCAAGAAAGAACGGAAGAAGTAACTGAAAAGCAAACTCGTCACACACTATACAGTGATCCGTGGGTACTATGAAGCTGCTTCAAATGCTGGAAAGAAAGGCTCTAACAATTAGCACAGAGAACGATAAAGAAATAACGGCAGGATAGCACTGTATAATAAATACTGTCCATCTCTATCTACATCCACACCTCTCGTACACCTATCTGTTCCCAACGTTCTATAGCGTTCATGAGTGATGTGTAAGAAGAATGATCGTCGGTTAAGTCTCCTTTATTAGCTCTAATTTCGGATTATCACGTTATGGGAGGCAGTAATATATTGCCCTAAATTTCTGGAATGTACTATCTCCATATCTCAGTTGCAAAACTCTCCGTTATTGGAAACGCTCTGGCACTGGCTAAACGATCCCTTGGCGAAACGATCCGCTGTCCGTTGGGCGAAGGCAGCCTTAACGCGTCATTCAAGATTGGAATAGTGAGGCCTAAATGAATCGTGGGAGAGGAGAAGCAGGAGGCACTACAGTGCACTGTCACAAAACAAATGTGTAGTGCAGGATGGTTACTTATGAAAACGTCACTCACGCCCCAAAATTAATGCACTGTTATAATGATCTGCTTCCGTCAATATTGTTATTCCAATAACCAAAGCTGCAGGGGTTGTAGAGGTGGCAGTAGTACTACACGAGTGTGAAGATTTAACTTGTTGCCCACAGCAAACCATTACAGAGAGTTAGCTCAGCTGTATGATAGCAGGAAGAAATAGACATGATTTTTTGAAAGAAACGAACACTGCATTGGTGTGAAGTAGTTTAGGGAAAGCGCAGTCACCATAAGCAGTGTGGGCAGACCATTACATGAACCACACTCTTCCTGAGCACGATTTTTGGCCGTAACTATTGTAGTCTCAAAAAACAAACGGAGGTGAAGGAGTTAGGAAGAAAAAGACGCACTATAGATGGCTGTTGGTAAATTTACATTACGTGTAAGAAACCTATTTACACAAAGCGTGTACATAATTTAACGTAGAAACATACAATCAGAAGAAAAGGAACAAAAATAATTTTTATAGTTTTAAATTTCATATTATTCTTAGGTGCAATTTTTTAGTATTAAGCTATACTTCTTCTCTATGCTAAAATAATTCCTTACAAACGATGCAATCAGTTGTAATGCCTATATGCTCAGTACCCTCCACCTCCTTTTACTGCATAGTTTTACGGCTGTTTGGGTGCCGTCTTTGAAACTTTTCCGATCAACATTACAAGTACCTGATAGATATGCACGACTCAGTATGTTATTTGTGAATTGTTATATCCCAGCCAAACCAAACAAGTATAATTTTAAATATTCTAATTATATTCCCATTTCCAATCAAGCACGATGGAGCCTTGGGTATTTTAGAAGACTGATTCTAGATTCTGAATCAATCGATATTTATCACAATAATCTCGCGAATGTGCCTGGAAAGAATAATCGGTTCTACTCATTGCTGTCTCACTATCTTTCAATGTGCATGCCCTAATAGAAGACAGTGCATAAAGAACATGGAAGGGAAACAGACGATGACCGACGTTTGTTTCATGAGTTTTGTGACGTTTCACCAACACGAGTTGCTGGCACTGCCAAAGCTTCACCCTCCACTGCTGGTGGTAGACTGGAGTCCAGCTCGCGGCCGTAGATTACATGTACCTGGCGCGCCATCGTCCAAGGGTTTTACCGTTGCCATTACCGCTGCGGTTCTCCCCTTGCTACCTGCAACGGTCGTCAGCGGCAGCGCGGGAATCCAGGACCCCTTAACCTTGAGCCTTTCTTCTTCCTTGTTGAAGCTAGTGTTAAGTTTGTGTACTTCTGTTGCTTCCCTGAACAAACGGGTGTGATAGTTCCGCTGTGTATAAAAAACTGCCATGCCGGTGGATTTCACTATTGGGTCGGTCTTATACAGCGCGTACTCTGCCACGACCGATTTATCCACTTGTCCCAACCTGCAGTGCCGCTTATGTTCAGTGAGCCCGGTGTCCATTGATCGTGCAGTCATTTCAGCATATTTTTCACTTGTACATGGTACGTCGAATATTCTCAACATTGTAAGTGCGCCCGTTCTCTCATTTGTCGATCTGAATCACTCTTTGATCGCGGTCAGTTTATAAATAGTCTTTATGCTGTGTCTGCACAATATACGACCGATTCTGTCCGTCATTCTGGCAACGTATGGCAGAAAGGCCGTGTCCGACATTTCATTTTCCGATGAGCCACTTCGCCGAGTGACACTTCTTACGTAAGTGGTGGAGTACCCACTGCTCCTCTGAACTGTTTCTAGTTGTTGCTTCTCGCGTCTGAGGTGCTGTTGCTCAAATATTCGACTAGCTCACGTTATGAGGAGATTAATCATGCATCTTTTATGACTCGGGTGGTGATTTGACAGATTGTGTAGGTATTGGTCCGTGTGTGTGTCGGTTTTCGATACACGCCCTGTCCCACGATTTCACCATCCCTCATGACCTTAAAGGACAGCTGTTGGTCTTTCCCACATCCACGGTAAATTTCACATTGGCATGGTGTATCCTTATGTTCAAATGGTTCAAATGGCTCTGAGCACTATGGGACTCAACTGCTGTGGTCATCAGTCCCCTAGAACTTAGAACTACTTAAACCTAACTAACCTAAGGACATCACACACATCCATGCCCGAGGCAGGATTCGAACCTGCGACCGTAGCAGTCGCACGGTTCCGGACTGCGCGCCTAGAACCGCGAGACCACCGCGGCCGGCTATCCTTATGTGTTTTAGGAAGTCACTGAGCTGTTGCTCATCATGGCTATACACAAAGCAGCTGTCATCGACGTATCCGTACCACACCTTAGGACCACAAGATTCCAAATATAGCACCTGTGCTTCCAAATCTTCCATAAAGAAGCTGGCCGTCACTAGAACTAGTGGATTACCCAAGACGACGGCCTCCAACTCTTCATAGAACTTGCTGTTTCACATGAAATGGCTCGTGGTGAGACATGCTTGAAACAACTTGATGACGTATCGCGTCTAAAATGGGGAACCTTCAACACCTAAAATGCGGTACAGAGACGTCGACGGCACCTTGATTGTGTGCGGCTATGGTGAGGGACAGCTCGGTGACTTCCTAAAACACATCTGGATACTCCATGGCAATGTGAAATTTACCGTGGAGGTGGGAAAGACCAACAGCTGCCCTTTAAGGTCATGAGGGATGGTGAAATCCTGGGACAGGGCGTGTATCGAAAACCGACACAATGCACAATCTGTCAAATCAGCACCCGAGTCATAAAAGATGCATGATTAATCTCCTCATAACGCGAGCTAGACGAATATTTGAGCAACAGCACCTCAGACGCGAGAAGCAACAACTAGAAACAGTTCAGAGGAGCAATGGGTACTCCACCACTTACATAAGAAGTGTCACTCGACGAAGTGGCTCATCGGAAAATGAAATGTCGGACACGGCCTTTCTGCCATACGTTGCCAGAATGACGGACAGAATAGGTCGTATATTGTGCAGACACAGCTTAAAGACTATTTATAAACTGAAACTTCTGGCAGATTAACACTGTGTGCCCGACCGAGAATCGAACTCGGGACCTTTGCCTTTCGCGGGCAAGTGCTCTACCAAAGCTGTGAGTACCGGACGTGAGTCGTGCTTCGGTAGCTCAGTTGGTAGAGCACTTGCCCGCGAAAGGCAAAGGTCCCGAGTTCGAGTCTCGGTCGGGCACACAGTTTTAATCTGCCAGGAAGTTTCATATCAGCTCACACTCCGCTGCAGAGTGAAAATCTCATTCTGGAAACATCCCCCAGGCTGTGGCTAAGCCATGTCTCCGCAGTATCCTTTCTTTCAGGAGTGCTAGTTCTGCAAGGTTCGCAGAAGAGCTTCTGTAAAGTTTGGAAGGTAGGAGACGGATACTGGCAGAAGTAAAGCTGTGAGTACCGGACGTGAGTCGTGCTTCGGTAGCTCAGTTGGTAGAGCACTTGCCCGCGAAAGGCAAAGGTCCCGAGTTCGAGTCTCGGTCGGGCACACAGTTTTAATCTGCCAGGAAGTTTCATATCAGCGCACACTCCGCTGCAGAGTGAAAATCTCATTCTGGAAACATCCCCCAGGCTGTGGCTAAGCCATGTCTCCGCAGTATCCTTTCTTTCAGGAGTGCTAGTTCTGCAAGGTTCGCAGAAGAGCTTCTGTAAAGTTTGGAAGGTAGGAGACGGATACTGGCAGAAGTAAAGCTGTGGGTACCGGACGTGAGTCGTGCTTCGGTAGCTCAGTTGGTAGAGCACTTGCCCGCGAAAGGCAAAGGTCCCGAGTTCGAATCTCGGTCGGGCACACAGTTTTAATCTGCCAGGATGCTTCATATCAGCGCACACCCCGCTGCAGAGTGAAAATCTCATTCTGGTATTTATAAACTGACCGCGATCAAAGAGTGATTCAGATCGACAAATGAGAGAACGGGCGCACTTACAATGTTGAAAATATTCGACGTACCATGTACAAGTGAAAAATATGCTGAAATGACTGCACGATCAATGAACACCTGGCTCACTGAACATAAGCGGCACTGCAGGTTGGGACAAGTGGATAAATCGGTCGTGGCAGAGTACGCGCTGTATAAGACCGACCCAATAGTGAAATCCACCGGCATGGTAGTTTTCTCTACACAGATGAACTATCACACCCGTTTCTTCAGGGAAGCTACAGAAATACACAAACACACAAGACTAGCTTCAACAAGGAAGAAGAAAGGCTCATGGTTAAGGGGTCCTGGATTCCCGTGCTGCTGCTGACAACCGTTGCAGGTAGAAAGGGGAGAACCGCAGCGGTAATGGCAACGGTAAAACCCTTGGACGATGGCGCGCCAGGTACATGTAATCAGCGGCCGCGAGCTGGACTCCAGTCCACCACCACCAGTGGAGGGTGAAGCTCTGAAAGTGCCAGCCACACGTGCTGGCGAAACGTCGCAAAAATCATGATACAAACGTCGCCCGAGGAACGGGAGATGGCAGCCGACAGGCAGTGTGTCAACAATTGGCCACGAAAGCCTTAACGATTTTGTATTTTCTAACGATATGCAGAACATTATGAAGTGTTTTCTATTTCTTATTATAATCATGTTCTTCTAAGAACCGACGGAAAGTTCAGTTATGTAAATGTGATATGGGGCAATTACCAAATACGTGTGCGGTCAAAAAAAAGCAAGTGAAGGTTCAAATGGTTGTAGGCACTGTGGGACTTAACATCCAAGGTCAGCAGTCCCCTAGACTTAGAACAAATTAAACCTAACTAACCTAAGGACATCACACACATCCACGCCCGATACAGGATTCTAACCTGCGACTGTAGCAGCAGAGCGGCTCCGGACTGAAGCGCCTAGAATGGCTCGGTCACTGCGGCTGGCGCAAGTAAAGGCGTATGACGTGGCTGGCTGGGAGGTCCTGAGGGATAGGTTCAGACAGCTAGTTGGAAAGGTTTTTCTTCCATCGTGTGAAATTTCACTTTTCCTTCGCAAAGTGTGAGAGTTGTGTGTTAACTACATCTGTTCAGTGTAGGTAAGTGGCGTGTGTGCGTATGTGTGTGTGTGTGTGTGTGTGTGTGTGTGTGTGTGTGTGTGTGTTGTGTCTCGTTTTTGTTTGTTTCTGTCGTATGTTGATAAGAGCAGGATAAAGGTGAAACCTGGTGCTGGCACAATACGTACTTCTTCCATAAAGCACTTACGTGGGCCAGCAGGCTTAGTGTCCTCATGCAACACACGGACTGCCATCGACAGTGCGATACGCTCTCAGTTCATGAGAAGCAGCGTGTGGGTGTGGAACTTAATTTAAGATGATGGTGACCCCGCCACTTCTCTTGACCTTTCTGATGAAAAAAACGGAGAAATATTTATTATGTAAAAAAGAGAATGGATGAAAATGGGGAAGAAATAGCTTTAAATATTTATGTTATTTACTCTTTCAGTACGAACTTTGTTGTAGAACCCCTTACTTACGTGTGGTAATAAAAATTCATTTAGACAGAATTAAGCACATTTAAAATTACGTGAACCTTAGCAACTCTCTCATTCTGATAAATTCAAACTAACTGATTAATAATATTTGTTCGAAACTTATTTAAATTAAATTTTATCGTATTTCGGCCTTGACACACACTTTCTAGATGCCGTGGGTCTTTTAATATTTACTGAATTCTTTCCCGGCGTTAGCTATGGAACGCAAGACTGTCTATGTTAGCATAAAATGGTTAAATATTGCCAAGCCGACCTGAACGTTTAATTATCATTGACAAAACACACTTCACTATACGTTTAAGTTATTTGCTTTAGAAATTGAAAGAACCAACAGATTAACAACTTCAACGTTAATTATCCGCTTACGAATGCACAAATGTAAAAGCAGTAATAAATTCAGTCAGCCTCAGGATCGCTGTAAAAGAAAAATATTTCGTAATTCACTGCTAATTTTACCTGCTCCCGATTTACGGGTTTGGTTAATTTTATAGCGGAACAATTTTTTAAATGTGCCGCCGCTGCAAATCGTTCGGTCGCGGCACAGCCCAGCAACACCAACGATAATCGCTAAAAGTGCTGAAAATTCTTTAAAGAAATATTATAGATGACATGGGCAAGCTAATTTACATTAGTAATACACAATTTTGATAAATTATAATATATTTTGACCATAACAATAATTAAAATTACACACCTTTATAATTTCTCCTCTAATGGCGGCTAAAGATAGATACAGACAAACGAAGTCTAGTAATTCATATAATGCTACGTCACAGGTTCCTCTCTCTCTCAGCTCTCGAGGAAGACGACAAAGAATACACACTATGTAGCACTATTTATATTATTGCTGATTTTGAATGTCTCTTTGTAATCTTACAACATTATTTTTCTCTGTGGCTATATTTTACATTTTTTCATCGCAGATATTAACATATTTCTTAATTACATTATGAGTATAGAAATATTACAATCATAAATACATTACAGAAAATATTAAAATAAGAACCAACGTCCTTTACACAAAATTAAATAACATTTTTTGTTAAACAATTAAAGTACATACGAATTGCTTCAAAGCGGCGTACATAGTACAATTAAATGTCATTTCCTTTTATTAATAGTGTGTGTGCTGCCAGGGAACGTTACACCTTGCCCGCCAAATATTGACGGCGAAAATATCTTACACCACGAAGATTCGAACCAGCTACCTCTGAATCGAGCGCCACCGCACAGGCATGTGTTAGCGGCCTCTGCAACTTTTCTTTCATGTGAAACGGGTGGTAATACTAAGAGGACAGTGAGAGCTTCAACACTAGCGGTGCATTTAGATAAGTTAACCGGGACAAGTACTGCTTCCTGGCCGTATGACGTGGTGGCCAATTTCAGGTTCGCGTACACCTTTATACCCAATTTTGGAGAAATATTGCCGGTTTTGAGGAGTACATCACATACTCCCTGTCTGCAGCGATAGACACCTGTATCTCATATTACATGGATCAACCACTGACATATTGAGCGAGGTGGCGCAGTGGTTAGACACTGGACTCGCATTCGGGAGGACGACGGTTCAATCCCGCGTCTGGGCATCCTGATTTGGGTTTTCCGTGATTTCCATAAATTGCTCCAGGCAAATGTCGGAATGGTTCCTTTGGAAGGGCACGGCCGACTTCCTTCCCCACCCTTCCATAATCCGATGAGACCAATGACCTCGATGTCTGGTCTCCTTCCCCAAACAACCCAACCCAAACACTGACATGAGTATCTTTTCTCGGTAGCATGCTTGTACCAGACATGTTGGAATTGGTGATCCTTGTATGGTGAGGGTCACTTTATGAATACGGTAGATCTTTTTTTACATTTCCATGTTCGGTAATTTGTAATACACCAGTCGTCCGATTCGATTGATGGTGTTCTGTTTACTGTCTTGTTCTGGTCTTCCCATCTGTGCATAAAAACAATCAATATTCTGTTTATACTGCTTTGACTTTACCTATGTATACAATATTTGCTTTGTGCTGTACATTCCAGTCCTTTTAAAGTACAACAACACTTCACCGTCTTCTTTCGTGGCATTAATTGTGCTACTGATATTACGTGGTGATAAATTATCTAGACGTAGGAATCCCAGAGTAGAAGAAGACCACAAATAGACCCATGAAGTTAGTGAAAATAACAGACTGTAGTGCATAAGACTGAATAAACATGGAAGCCAAGTGGTAAAAGACTGAACTGGTCTCGAAAGCGGAAAAAAATCTTGTCGTCATGTTTAGGTTGCGGACACAGAGACGGCGGCTGTTAATTTCGCTACACGGAAGACTACTAAGCCATGTACAAGTCTGAATACAGATCCCGCGTTTGGCTTTTCACGCGCAGCTGGCTGCGGAGTGGTGGGTGAATTTATATTCCGGCGCTGTGGGACGGGCTACAAATTTCCAGGATTAATTAAACGCGACAGAGCCGGCGCGAGTGCCCCTGCCTTCGTTCTGCCGGAGCCGCGCCGCGCAGCGCTGCGTCCGCACGTGGTCGGAGCTGCTGCCACCGCCGGTGCTGCGAATTAATTCCAACTTTGTCCCATACACGACAAGAGCCAAGTTTTAATAGCCAGACAACACTACTTTTCCTCTCGGGCTTTGTTTCTCCACATTCAATGACGACGGTTCTCGCATGGCGTGGCATGCCCCTAATCCCCATCTGACGTCGGAGTAATTGGTATGTAGGACTAAGCAAGAACAGTAGATTCTTTCTAGGGTTCCGTATCTCAGTCTGTAAAAATGGAAGTCTTACAGAATTACTTTCCTCACCGTCTGTCCTATTCTTAAAACCCATTTTCTCAGGTACTGGTAAACGTAGTTAAACTTGACAATGCAATACGGATATTTATGTTACGTATTGTGATACTCGCAGACTCACTTATCGAAACCTATGGGGTACTTCCCCTTAAATTAGAATCACAAAACATGACAAGAAGCAACGTTTTATAGTACAACCTAAAGATAATATCGGAAACTATGGGTTTGTAATTATATCACGCGAAAAAATTTTGTTTTCAATTATTGTCAGACTGTGCCCCATTTTTCTCAGGAGCAGGTATATGTATCAACTTCAAATTTATGTCACTCACTAAGGTCTATAGTACCTTGGCAGTATAATAAATGTAAGCTTTTAAGCCAGTGCAATTGAAAGATTTTGCCGCAGTGGTAACACCGGATGTCGTCAGATCACCGAAGTTAAGGCCTGACCTCGCCGATAGCTAGGCGGTCATCATGACGGTCTGCCATGCAAAGGGGCCCGGGTTCGATACCCCCCCCCCCCCCCCCCCCCGGTTCGGAGACTTTCTCCGCTCAGGGACTCGGTGTTGTGTTGCCATCATTTCATCGCCAACGACACGCAAGTCGTCGAAGTGGCGTCGACTAAAAAGACTTGCACCAGACCACCCGTCGACCCGACGGGAGGCCCTAGCCACACGACATTTCATTCCACCAAAGTTAAGCGCTGTTGGGCTGCGCTAGCACTTGGATGGGTGGCCATCCGGTTTGCCGAGCGCTATAGGCAAGCCGGGTCCACTCAGCCCTTGTGAGACAAACTGAGGACCTACTTAATCGATAAGTAGCGGCTCCTGTATCGTGAACTGACATATGGGCGGGACAGCGGTGTGCTCACCACATGGCCCACCATATCCGAATCCAGAGACGCCTGTGGACTGAGGATGACACGGCGGCCCGTCGGTAACATTGGACCTTCATGGTCTGTTCAGGCTGAGTTCGGTTTTAATCAAAAGACATGGCCACTTACGACACATATTTTAAAACTCATTTATTAAAACCTACAGCAACCTGTTTGCCTAGAATTATTAAATTTGGCAAGAAGAAAACTTTCACAGTACAAACAAAGAGAAAAATCCGAAATTGTTAATTTGTAATTATATACATGAAATTTTTTTGTCATTTGTTATCTTACTGTCTTTGTCTTCAAGGAAAAGGAGGAGTTGCAGGAAGTGGCTGTGGTCATAGAGAAACCTCAAGGGGGATGGGAGGCAGATATGGAAAGTGAGGCAGGTGCATGCCGTTCAAGGATCTGTTGGCTTTATAGAATTTAGGAAGGGTCGAGATCCAGGTGGCAATGGCATAACAAATGATGGGATGGATCAAGGATTTGTAGGTGCTAATGATGGTGGAAGGATGCCGTCCACATGTCCGGCAAGAGGGGAGTTTGTGTAGGCAGAGTCTACTGTGGGCTTTGTGTTGGATGGTAAGGAGATGGGGTTTCCATGGAACGTGAGGGTCAAGGGTGAGGTCAAGGTATTGCACAGCGAGGGTAAGTTTGATAGGGTGGTCAAAGATGGTGAAGTAGAAATCATGGAACTGGAAGGAGGGGTGGTATGTCCTATAATGATTGCCTATGGATGAAGTTGATAGAAAGTCGATTCCAGGAACGGATTAACTGTCTATATATAGATATGTAATTAAGTTTATACGGAACTGAGTGTGCGAGACCTAATCGCACCTGGACAATTTTTATATGTATTTGAATTATACTCCTTAAAGACTGTATTTGTCACTCATCGAAATCTGTGCTAATTGAATGCTCTTGTGAGAGTTAAAAAAACTGACAAAAAGGAAGTAATCAGAGCAGTTGGTGAATTTACTGTCACCTGAGATATGTGCGCATTGTACGATAACTCACACCACATCGATAAACGTCTCCACAACTTAAGAGACTATATAAGAAGCTGCATTGAATGTTAGTCATTTGTACAACAATCAATTATAGAAATTTATGCGGTATTTATCGACTTCTTCAGATTCACTGACGCGCAGTAGAGAATTTGAAATACTTCTTTTAAACTTAGAGGTTCAAAACAGGGTCTCAGTGTCCACCGAGACTCATTGTGAAAGCAAAAAACAAAAACCTTTCATTTATTCGTATTTTCCCAGTTTTTATTTCTGTGTAACTGAAGCAGAATCATTACACATTACAAATACCTGTAAATCATTGCCTACTCTGTGGATAACATCATAACTTGCTCTCCTGAGGCACTTTGCAAACAGTCTGATGGAATAACATGGGAATAGGACATAAAGCGCTTATGTAAATACCAGGTGTACCGGTATGAAATGAGCGTTTTTTTTTGTGAAAATGAAACATTAATTTTGAATTGAAAAGTAAAACCATTTTATTCAAAGTACTGACCATTGCTTTCTGTACATTTTGAGCACCTTTCTGGCAATTTGTGGACACCACGCCAATAGAAATGTCCGTCTTTTGAAGCGAACCAATCAGACACCCAATTTTTAACTTTTTCGTAGGAATGGAAGTGTTCTTCATCCAGTGCGTGTCCCATTGATGAAAAAAAAAATGGTAGTCGGAAGGGGCCAAGTCTGGTGAATATGGCGGGTGGGGTAGCAGCTCCCAGTCAAGTGTTTTGATTGTATCCTGAACCAGTTTTACTTTATGTGCAGATTCACTGTCGTGTAAAAAAAGTACTTTGCCATGTCTTCTGGGCCATTCTGGTCTTTTTTCGATCAATGCATAGTTCCAATCGATCATTTCTTGTCTGTATCTATTAGTATTCACAGTTTCACCGGGTTTTAGAAGCTCATGATATACCACACCTTTCTGATCACACCAAACACAGAGCATTGTCTTCTTGCCGAATCGATCTGGTTTTGCAGTCGATGTAGGATTCTTAAAATAAATCCATTTTCATCGCCAGTAACAATTCGATGCAAAATTGATTTTCTTTCATGTCTTTTAAGCAAAATTTGACAAATGGTTTTTCGGTTTCCTCTGTCTTTAATTCAATTCATGTGAGCACCCATTTTCCACACTTTTGGATCTTTCCCAAAGCTTTCAAACGGTCAGAAATTGTTTGTTGTGCAACAAAAATGGTTCAAATGGCTCTGAGCACTATGTGACTTAACATCTGTGGTCATCAGTCCCCTAGGACTTAGAACTACTAAAAGCTAACTAACCTAAGGACATCACACACATCCATGCCCGAGGCAGGATTCGAACCTGCGACCGTAGCAGTCGTGCGGTTCCGGACTGAGCGCCTAGAACAGCTAGACCACCGCGGCCGGCTTGTGCACATTTAGCATTGCTGCCATTTGCTTCTGAGTCAAAGTATCATCTTCATCCAATATTGCTTGCAGTTCGGCGTCTTCGAACATTTTTGGTGGTCTTCCACGTTCTTCATTTCTTACATCAAAATCATTATTTCTGAACCGTTGAAACCATCTTTTGCATGTTGCTTCTAATAGAGTACGATCACCATATGCCTCGACAAGCATTCGATGCGACTCTGCAGTACTTTTTTTCAAATGAAAACAAAAAATTAATGCTTTCCGCAAATCATCACTTTATGGTACAAAATTCGACATTCTTAACACGATGAAAACATATGATATCGATTGTTCCATGTCTTGATGTATAATAAATATCTTTGACAGATGTCATACCAACCAAAAAAAAAAAAATTTGTGCTCGTTCACAACAAATGTGCCCTATCGACACATTTGTATCTTAACGCTCATTTCATACCGGAACACCGGGTATACCACTTAAAGGTACTGAGACCATATCACTGCCCTATCGGAGGTTTCTGAGCCATATCATTTATTGTGAAGGAATTTCTCAAACATCTACCCATAATATTTATATGATGTTTTCAATGGAAAAATTTAAGAATTAGAAGCAAACAATGACAAGATCGAACATTTTTTATCTTTTTTATATTTTAGAAATACTCTGCTGGAATCGAAGAACTCGCAACTTATGCACAAGTGTAATATTGTAGCTTGAGTTTCTGTCAATTTCGCACCTTACATGAATTTTATGTGTCGTAACAAGTAGATGAATATGTCACCTGACATACCTTGGCAATAATGAGCAGAGTTCTCTATCAAAATGTGCAGTATGTAATGCAAAGGGATGACACTCAGCTCGACGGTATTAACACACTGAACCGAAACCCTGCATCTCAAAGGGCAAAAGACGAAAAAAGCTGCTGGAAGAGACGTTTTAGATTTGTAGCAGATGCGAGTTGCGCCGTCACTGCCTGAGTACTATGGAATGCTTCTAAAAGGGGCTGGTGACCCGCGGCGAGAGGAACAACGAATGCACTGGGCGATAAATCAAGTGGAGCAGGTAGCGGCGCAGCACTGCTTGCTATGAAAAATTCTTTAAAAAACTACATTGGAGAATTTCCAGATGGATAGAAACAGACCAGTGACGCAATTCATCACATGAAATGCCTGTGGTATGCTCGTGATGTACACGTGTAACTTTTAGACGTGGGCACAAAATGTCCGATTGGCTGAAATAATCTCGGAAGGAGTAGAAAGGGACGATATTACGAGGCAATCTAAAGGGAGGACATTTGCCATTGGCAGAGATAGTTTCCACAAGATGAAAGGAACGCTCCCATTGGTCTGAAAAAGCTGTGACGTAAAACACGAAAGGATACAGGTGGGGGACAGTTTGCTACAAAAGACACAAGACTTTGGGGACTCTCCTCTGAACCAGCGTTAAGTGTATAACAGAGCGCATCACACTCTGTACGACACCAAAGAAGGAAATTTATGTGAACACTGTTTTCACTTTGGCTAACATTCAGCTAGGAATTAGCTGAAGAATCGCTGAGTTCCGATTGCAGAGAAACGAAACAGCAACATTGTTAATTGTTCTTGCGAGAACTGAGAGGACATTAAAGTATACGTGCTGTACCATCTGTGCACTTGTATATCGCCATATTTTCCAGGCTAGGAATTAGTACATGTTTTCTCGCCTAACAAGAAACATAGGACAGTTTCAGCTGAAAAAAGTCAGTAAAGATTTTGATTAGCTTTTTATGGGATTTTCAGAGGGCGAGGGCAGCCATGCAGCCGACAGCACATCGCAACTAAAGGTAAATGCCGCTGGCAGATGCATAAAAGTGTTGGC
Organism: Schistocerca gregaria; assembly: GCF_023897955.1. Classification (NCBI taxonomy): domain Eukaryota; kingdom Metazoa; phylum Arthropoda; class Insecta; order Orthoptera; family Acrididae; genus Schistocerca; species Schistocerca gregaria. The sequence goes on from NC_064920.1 coordinate 527,036,850, forward strand.
TCACCAGCTCGTATTGACTGTGAACTTGAGGAACCTTGAGTAATCTTTTGCTCATATTGTTACAAAAACTAACCATCCTCTGTAGACTTGATTCTCATCTTAAATAGTACCGAATTTAGAACCGGAATTGGATTATTTGTCGTAATATTGGCCAACTTTACGATGTGTAAGTAAGATAACTCTTACAGAGAACCTTCTACTTAAATTTGATATTGTTATGTTCAACGTTATTTCTGCTAAACAGGACGTAATGCGTTATCTTGACAACTGTCCTGAAATTGTCATGTCACAATCTATGTAAATTCGTGAACTTCTTTGACAATAATTCTGAAATTAAACAAATTGTGTACAGCTAAACACCGATGTGCTCTGTAATAGAATAAAGGTCCACTCCTAACCCCAGTCATTTATTTCAGTGACGCTAAAGTACTTACAGGTTGGTTTTGCTAATGTCTGACAAATGTGAAAAGGAGTGGAGTGTCAGAAGGGGTTTAGTATTTCACCCCTACAGTTCCATCTACACACCGGAAAAGCAATGACGGAAATAAAAGAAAGGTTCAAGAGAGGACTAAAATTCAGGGTGAAAGGATGTCAATGACGAGAGTCGCTGAAGGTGTTTCTATCCTCAGCGAAATGTGGAGAAGAGTTACAGGATCTGTTGAATGGAATGAACTACGTAATCAGTACAGAATATGGAGTGAGAATCAATCTAAGAAACACAAGGATTATGAGAAGTAGCAGAAACGAGAACACTGAGAAACTTAACATCAGAATAGATGATCAAGAAGTTTATGAAGTTTAGGAATTCTCCTACTAGGAGGATGT